>NC_133824.1:49305615-49629365 GCF_047830755.1 Zonotrichia albicollis
TCCCAGAGTGAACTAATTTGCATTAATCACCCCAGCTGGGGGCTCCATCCACACCTTGACCCACAAACTCTATTTAAGCTCAGCTTTAGCTTAGGCCAAGGAGCTTGTTCCCTCTGCAGAAGTCCTGGTTGCCAGTTTAACAACATGTGCACATCTTCCACTAATCTGCACCTTGTCTTGATCACAGATCCAGCCCTGACCAGGACTGAGTTGGTTTTCGGATGTTTCAGCCTCCTGGAGCTCATAAAGGTATAAAACATTAATTTATCTATGTGAACTTTATCCACTGTGAATGATATATAGTATAACAGTTTGATAGACTGGATTGAGAATTAAAATAAATTCCTGATTTTAAAAAATATAGAATTTAGGTCAACCTTGGACCTGCCTTATTGTCACCAGCTGTCCTAGTGGTTTGGAGTCTTGGCTCAGAGAACATCAGGAGGCTTGGAATAAATCTGATTCTGATTTAGGAAGCAAGCTGGAAGGTGGAAAAATAAGGTTTCTGGGGAACTCAGTGGTGATTTGGTGCAATACAGTCTTGGAAAAAGATAAAATAGATCTGATTTGGGTCAATACCAAAGAAATGGAGCAGAAATACTCATGAAAGCAAAACTTGCCATTTTTCTTGGAAAATGCACAAAGGCAGAGGAAGGATTGAGTGACAAACAGTTCAAAGGTTTATAATTAATTACCTGATAATTATTTAACTTCTTTTACAAGCTGTTTTGCCTTCTTGGTCATTCTTTTCTAAGTATCAAAAGTTTCTCATGGAAATAACTGGATTTCCTGGTTTTATTTATTATTTTGAGAAAAGGGGGTGGGTGTTTGAAGTTGTGCCTGGGGAATGGGGAATAAAGCAGGAACTAATGGGAATCAGTGGTGAAATTTTGGTGTGGAAACTCACCAAATTCCAACACTGATGTTAAATTGTTGTTCTTTGCAGAGCTACGCCAAACTGAAACATCAGTACGAGCTGGATTATCTTTAGGGCCCTTTCCAACCCAAACCATTCCAGGATTCTGTGACCCTGTGTGGGTCTCCTTTGGACATGGCACATCCTCTTCCAGCCTACTTGGAGTCTCTTGATCCCTCTAATTCACCTATCATGGGATATGTTATTGATAACTGATCAATCCCATCTGTGGATCCAAACTGTACTTTGTGGGCAGCTGAGATATTCCTGGGAATGCCTGGAGCAGAGTGAGAAGGTTTGATGGACTCTGGATCAGGTTCTGACGGGTGGGTCCTGTACAGAGCTCCCAGTGCTAGGCCAGGAGCAGCCTGGAAGCATTTTGGGCTCATTCCTTACCTGGAGGCCTGGATCAGCCCTCACCCCCTGTAATCCCAGCTGGCTGCTCCAGGGATTCCATCCAGGACAGCCTGAGATGTTTGCAATGGAGAAACCCACCCCTGACCCTGAAGTAAAGTTATGTTCACTATAAAAATTAAATTGTATTTCTAATAAAAGATGTTTTGCTGGTGAAGATGATTCCTTAAGTGAACCTTCTGACCCTGATGCTCCTCTGGCGAGGTAAGAACTGGATTTTTATCTTTAATCCTTTTATTCTGATTTGTTGTGTTATCAGGGACAGGGAATTCTGTCTGGCTCTTTTTTTCCCTCCATCATGCTGGGACTTTTATTCATACCTTGGTTTCAGCTGGAAATGAAATGGGATTCATAGAGGCTTGTGAGGGAGAAGAAGATCCAGTAACATATGGATGTTGGTGCACACAATTTAACCCAATAATATTTTGCATGTTATGTATAAATATATGGGATAATGTACATTTTATATTGGATTTTAGTATACATTTATGATTTTGGATCAGAAAGGACAGACATCTAGGAGATCTCTGGCCCTAGGATGGCAAGTTATCCATTTATATCCATATATATTTATGGATATGGGACTTGGAGCACCCTGGGCTAGTGGAAGGTGGCCCTGCCCATGGCAGTGGGGTGGAACTGGATGATCCTTCGGGTCCCTCCCATCCCAAACCATTCCAGGATTGTGTGAAAGCTGTCAGGATTCCCTGTATAAAGGGGTTTATATTCTGTGGGTTTAACACATGACACATTCCAGACTTCTGTGATTTCGGGGCTGGATTAGGGAGGCAGCTCCCATGAAAAGCCCTTTCTAGGACAGACGGAATGATAACATTCTAAATGGATTAATTTGCAGTTTTAACACGGTTTGGAGATAATGAGATATCACCTATAAGCCAAGTCAATAAAATAATTAATAAATAGCTTTATATTTGAAAACTGGGTAAATTTCCAGGTTCAATTGAACCAGTCACCTTTGCCCTGTCCTTTTTCCACTCTCAATTTCTGCCTTTCAAAGCCTTCAAACAAAGCTCTAATTAGTTTTCCTCTTTATTCCCCTGGTGGTTTGCCAAAAACAAAGTCAGAAATATTATCAGTGGAGTTCATATCCAGAGATTTGCCCTTTGGCAGTGGGAAAAGGGACTGAAAAATAACAAAGCAAAGCAAGAAAAAACCTGAAAACCTGAAATTAAAAGATGAAGGGTGATAATTATTTAAAAAGTCAAATTTTTAGGCAAGAAATAACTCCTGATCAAAATTGCAGCTCCCTCATTTCTCTACATTCTGGATGAAAACTTGGTGCTGGCAAGGATGACAAATCAACCTGTTTTTTGTTGTCAAAAAAACCCTTTCATTGTAAAATGTTGCATTTCATCTACTTCCAAATTTATTTAATTCCTGTTTTTACATGAACAACTTATTTTTTCTCCTTTGGTGCACTGTGGTACTCTGTCGTCAATCCCAAGGGACATTAAAGAGCCACAATAATCCTTTTAAGGTATGAAGTAGAGAACTGGAAGGGGAAAAGGTTAAAAAATATCCATTAGTATTTCTTGTATGTCACCACCATCTATTGGACATTGCTGGAAACATGATCTCCTTTTTATTTTACATAAAACCTCCTTTTTTCCTGTAAGCCTTGGGTAGCAAAGTGCCTTGTAGGCAATAAATTAAACAATAGCAATGTGTGCCTGATCCTGCCTGGATATTTTATTTTCCAAGTGTCAGCTCCTGAGCCTGTTGAAAATATTGGGTGTTTGAAGTTCTCTCATTTGGAAACGATGCTTTAAACTGCACTTTATTTTTGTCTTAGGACAATTTTCAGCTGATGCTTCAGGCTGTCTGAATCCTTCAGGTGGAGTTAGATGGGATATTGGGAATAAATCCTTCCTGAGAGGGTGGTGAGGCCCTGGAATGGATTTCCCAGAAAAGCTGTGGCTGCTCCATCCCTGGAAGTGTTTAAGGCCAGGCTGGATGAGGTAATCTTGGTGAATCCTAGGGCAGCTCATTGAAAGTTCTTCTACTGCTTTGCCCAAAAATTTTATGGAGTTTGGGTGCCACAATGGAGATCTTCACCACAGGAGGACAGGATGAACACTCCATTAGCTATTCCACACCAACCACCTGCTTCTCAGCAAGAATAAAATGTAACTCATGGATTTTAATTGAGTTTATTTCCTTTCCAGGTGTCTGATCCATCACAAAAAGTAAAGCTGGTTGGTTAAGTAAGCAAAAGCGATGCTGGACTTTAGTTAAGCAAGAAATCGAGGTCAATTCTCTGATGGCAGCAGGTGGATTCTGCCTCTTGGGGGAAATTCAGCCTCAAAAATGTCTGGTTTTCCTTATTTTTAACACCTCTGTCATCTTCATGAGGGTAATGAAAAGCAGCTCTAAATCCTCCTTAGTAACTCCAGGAGACCATGGAACACCTAAAAGAGACGTCAGGTCCTTAGTAACTCCAGGAGACCATGGAACACCTAAAAGAGACGTCAGGTTCTGGGGTTGAGCTCAGCCTTCAACCAAGGCTCATGCAATAATGAGGATTTCCAGGTTTGGATCCATTTGTCAGGAGCCAGCAGAGCCTACTCTTGGTTTACTCTCTGGTGCAATTCTGTCAAGCCATAATTATCCAGGAGGAAAATCCATGTTGATTTATTCTATCTGTTGTAGAGTAGCGTTTTAGGAGCTGCTGATCTCTCCATGGTGAACAGCAAGATGGAACATGAATTTATCTTTTATCTCCAAATCAAGCATCATATCTAAAGCAAAGGGAGGTAAGACAAATCCCAGCTCTTATCCCTACACCAGGAAAAAAATACATGAAGGGAAGTCCCATTTTCCAATGCATTCACCTAGAAAATCTCTTCCTGGGACACAGGGAGCAGGTATTTATTCCTCAGGTGCTCAGGCTGGATAGGGAATGATCAAAATGCAAGAAATAATTTCATTTTCTCAGGAATTATCAGGAAAATAATGGAATTCCATGTGTAAGTGGATTGAGAAGAACTAGGAGGAAGCCTTGCAACTTATTTATGATTTATTTATTTTGATATGGTATTTCCCTTCTTAATGGCTTAAATATGCCCCTGCTTCCAAATGCATTGGCTGAACAGGGATACTGGTGCCATGAACTTGTGGTTTTTCTCTTTCAAGGAGAATTTACCTTTTATTGCCTGAAAGTTTTGTAACTGCTTGACAAAAATTAACATTCTTATCATTATCAATGGATTTATGTGCATTAAACACTTCAATCTAAAGACAGAAAGCAGCTGATCTGCATATAGAAAATGTTCAGTATGGCTGGAGAAAATGAGATGTTTGCATCTGAATTTATTCTGCAGGGCTTCACCACCCAAGCAGATCTGCTGGTGGTGTTTTTTGTCTTGTTCCTTGCCCTCTATGTGGTCATTCTCCCAGGAAATCTGGGAGTCATCATGTTGATCCAGATTGATCCATGCCTCTTCACTCCCACGTGTTTCTTCCTGAGCCACGTGTCCCTGCTGGACATCTGCTGCTCCTCCACCATCATTCCCCGGAGCCTGAGGGATGTTTTGGTGGAGAAGAAGTTGATTTCCTTTGCGAGATGTGTCACCCAGCTCTTTTCCTTCACCACCTGGGCCACCACTGAGTGCCACGTGCTGGCCCCATGGCCTACCACTGCTACGCGGCGACCTGCAGGCCCCTGCTCTACTCCGTGTCCATGTCCCAGAGGATTTGCATTGGGACATTGGCTGGAGGGCTCAGCTCCACTCTCCACACCATATTTCCATGTTCCACATCCTGTTCTGCCACTCCTGGGCCATCAAGCCCTTGGTTTGTGACAGGCCCTCCTCCTCCGATACCCACTCCAGCAAGGCTGTGGTGGCTGCCATGGTGGGGTTCAATATGCTGAGCACCACGGCTCATCCAGATCCATCCTGGTTCCTCTCTGTCCGTCCTGGCTGCCGCCTGTGGATCTGCTCAGTGGCCAGGCAGCACGAGGCCTTGTCCACCTGCGCCTCCCACCCGGCCTCCATCGCTCTGAGCCACAGCAGCTCCACCCTCACGGACCTGTGCCTGTCTCCAGCCGCTCCCTGGA
Organism: Zonotrichia albicollis; assembly: GCF_047830755.1. Classification (NCBI taxonomy): domain Eukaryota; kingdom Metazoa; phylum Chordata; class Aves; order Passeriformes; family Passerellidae; genus Zonotrichia; species Zonotrichia albicollis. Next base: position 49,311,024 of record NC_133824.1, read on the forward strand.
GAGGACAAGCTCATCTCCCTGGGGTATTCCACCACTGCCCCCATGCTGAGCCCGTTCCTCTACAGCCCCAGCAACACGGACTTGAGGAACGCTGTGAGGAAAGCAAAGTGTTGGATCCTTGCTGCCATCCATGGCTCCTGGTCGGCTGAAAGGAGAGGACAGCCCCACTGCAGTGAGGAGTGTTAGATTTTGGACCCTCGGGAAGAGAGATTGGATATCAGACCCTCAAGAAGAGAGTTTGGATATCAGACCCTCAGGATCCCAGGGTTGTAGTCCAGACTCATCTTCCAAGCCATTGGTGCCATGGTGTCCCTGCAGCAGCACCGCAGGGAAGGGAGGAGACATCTGCTGGCATTGTGTGGAGCGCAGGAGCCGAGGGGGAACGTGGCAGAGCAGAGCCGGGGTGCGAGATGAGGCACCACCCTTAGGGACACTCCCTGTGCTGCAGGGCAGGAGCTGCGGAGATTCCAACCCTCGGGGGAGCTGCTCTGCCCTCCCTTGATTTTTCCCCCTTTTTGGGGGGGATGTCCATGTGAAAAGGGCTTTTATGGAAGCACCGAGCTGCAGGCCAGGGCACTTGGGCTCGTTTTGTGCCTTCTCTGGGGCAGAGGAAAATGAGATGGGGGTGTCCAAAGGGTGATGGTGTCATTGGGACACCCCAATGTCTGTGGAGGGGGAGCTAGGTGAGTGAGGGACGAGGGGAGTCAGGAGAGGTCCTCCTAAAACCCAGGGGAGGCTATAGCCCGAAAAAATGACAGAAAATTCTTGAGGGGTTTGTGTGTAAAATACTTAAAACTACAAAGATTCTCATTTTCTATATATTGAGAAATAATCTTAATTTATATAAAAATTGATTTTAAAATAACCCCGTTTGTCTGCTGTGTTATAGTCAAGATTTTAGACTGTAAGAAATTCTCAATATGGATCTGTAGGGTTTGAAAATACAAATAAAACCCTTGTGTGCGCAAATGAAACAATAAAGGGCTCAAAGAGGTAAGACAAGATGGTCTGTATGAAGGACCAAGAAACATCTCTGTGTATGCGGAATTCTTTCTCAGTCCTCACTCTGGAACACTCGAAATCCGGGATCTGCGATTGACTGAAATTGGGATTTATTGGCGCCTGAAATTGGGATTTTTTTGACCCCGAAAACCGCTGCGCATGTGCGGTGGCCGCGGCTCCCTCAGTACTGCCGTCTTGTGGACACACCCGGCACTGCAGCCCCGAGAGCTCCGGGCTCTTCCCGCGCCTCCGCCGGCACCGGGGCCGGGACATGGAGCTGGCCCGGGACAACGACGGGGACTGGCCGTGCGAGGCCGCGGGGCCCTCGGCCGGGACGCTCCCGGCAGGAACCGCGGGGCCTGTGCCGGGAATGCAGGCGCAGAGCCGGGAGCGGCAATGGCGGAGCCCGGGGAGCGGCGGGGCCGGGCCGGGGCACCGGGAGCGGTCTGCGGCGGGCTCGGAGGTAAGCGGGGAACGGGGACGGCCCCGAACGGGGACAGCCCCGAGTGGGCGGCGGGGACAGCCCAGGAGCTGCGGGCACCGGGTAGGGAGCAAAATGAACATTTCGGGTAAAATGTGAGTTAATGTGCGGGGGAGAGAATGAATGTTCTGAGGTGAAAGTGAAGCTATGAGTAGTGAACGTGGGGAAAGTCCCAGGCGGGATAAAACGGATTGTAAAATCCATGTGTGAAATCAGAGCGGTTCCAGCAGCTCCTTTCCAGTGCCCCCCAGGTGCTTTCATTGTTTGGTTTTCAGGAGGGAACACGGTTTGGGATGACCCAGCTTTGGAGAGTTCTGAGTTTTCCTTAGCTGTGCAGCGGTGTCAGGGTCTGGAGGCACTCCTGTTCTCTGGAGGAGGATGCCCTGGGAATGGCCTTATGTGGAATTTGGCTCCTGCTGAGTTCAGTCCAGGGACACCTTCCACCACTCCAGCCCCAAGTCTGTCCTTGGACACTTCCAGGGATGGGGCAGCCACGATGTCTCTGGGTTTATGGGCACAGGAGGGAGTTTCCAGCAGGACTGAGGCGTTTCCTTTGCTGTGCCAGCCCCAGCAGGGCTGTGGGAGGCAGAGGCTGTGGGAGCAGGAGCTTTGCCCCTGCCCCGGGGAGTCTCTGCTGTGCCCGCCCCAGCAGAGCAAACGTTTGTGGTTTCACATCCCGTTCCAAGGAGCTGCCGGGGCAGGAACGGGGATGGGCACGGAGCAGGGACGGTGCCGGGCATAGGGTGACATCCAGAAGGTGCCACCAGCCCGTCCCTGCTGCCCAGGCCGGGCTGAGCAGGCTGGTGACCGTCCCTGCGTTTGCTCCGCAGGGAGAGGAAGCCAAGCCTGGCGAGGAGGAGGATGAGGAGGTGTGGGAGGATGGTGACAGCGGCCACCAAAGGCTGGGGAAGGCCCAGCTCCAGGTAGGAGATACTGCCTTCCAAGGAACTGTCACTCCCAGCAGGAGCACCTGTGCTCACCTGGATCAGGGGCACAGGCAGGAGAGCCTTGTCCTGAGCCAGGGTTTCACTGGAGCGCGGGGCTCGAGGCGCTGAGGTGGGGCCGGGAACAGGACCCGGGCCTGGGGATTCGGGTCTGGGCCCTGCCGGTGTGTGCCGGGGTGTCCCGGGCTGACCCACTTCTCCCTTCTCGGGCGGGCTGTGGGGCCGCCGAGCCGAGGCGGGATTGGGGCCGGGATCGGGATCGCCGCGGGCGGGAAGAGCCGCTCCGGGACGGGCACGGACCGAGCCCGGCGCTGCCGCTCCCGCTTGCACCGCGGGGCTGCTCCCGCTGCTGCCGTGGGGAGCCGGGGCTGTGCCGGTGCCGAGCCCGGCAGGAGAGCGGCGCATTCCTGGAGCAGGCGCTGGATCGCGGCTGGAAGCGGGCGGGGCGCGGGAACCCCCCGAGGCCGCCGGTCCCGGTGCGTAGGAGCGGCGGTAGGATCCGCCTCGCAGCCCCTTTCCACGGGGGTGTGAGGCCGGTCCTACACAGCGGGACCAGCGGCACCTCTGCCCCGGCACCCGCTGAGCAGAGCAGGGCCCATCTCCCATCCTGAGCCCACTGCATCCCGGGGAATGAGCGGAGCTGCAGAGCCGCGGGCAGGAGGAGCTGCTCCAGCATAGGTGCTGTCCTGCTCCACCCCTGTCAGGTGAGACCTGATGCTTTCCTCCCTCTTCCCCCGAGATCTGTGCAACTCACAGTCTCCAATGGCAAAATCTGTTAGTAAAATTCTAGTTGAAATGTTTAATCTGTGTTTCCAAATCACGGAATATTGTGAGATAGAAGGGACCCACAAGGATCACGAAGTTGAGCTCTAAGTGAATGGCCCATCCAGTGACTGAACCCACAACCTTTAGTGTTTTCAGCACCCTGCTCAAAACAGCTGAACTGATCTCTGGGTCATCTGGAATTCCAGGCTGGAATTGGAACTGGAAGTACCAACAAGGTAATTCCTATGCCAATGCAGCTCTTTTTATGCTAATGCTGCTTTAAACACGAGCCCTTGGAATGTCTGTGGGGCAGAGCTCCATGGCTGGCACTGGACCATGGAGCAACACAGGTGAACTGCTGTGTGACAGCACAAAGCTCTTCCAATCACCCTGATTTCCTGCCCTTTCCAGGATTTCTCTAATAACTGAAGGTGCTCATGCCATGTCTTTTTCCAGGGAGAAATGAGCAAGACAAGTCCTGAGGGTTCCCTTGGTCCGTGGCAGAATTCTTCTGGTGAGTATTCACCTGTGGATGTAATGCTTCATGCAGAGCTGGAAGCTGGAACTCCAACAGGTTTTGGTGCAGTGTTCCCACTCATCTGCTGTCAGCTGGGAAGGGAAATGGAGTCAGACATACCAACTGGTCCCTGCTACCCAGCTGTGGCTGCCCCATCCCTGGAAATGTCCCAGGCCAGGTTGGACAGTGCTTAGAGCAACCTGGGATAGCGAAAAATGTCTCTGCCCCTGGCTGGGGAGTTGGAATGGGATGAGCTTTAAGGTCCTTTCCAACCCCCTCCCTTCCATGGTTGTACTGTCACCACCCCATCAGATTCTAGTCTGGAAGTGTGACACTTGGGAACAATCACACACCCAGATTTTTTAAGCTTGGGCCCCAAAATAACAAACTGCTGTCAAAAAAGGAAGGCCAGGAATTCAAAATCATTCCCTATCCCTATTTTTTTTTTTGTAGTTTTCCCATTTCCCCCTGGTCACCTCCACCACAGGGCTTGGAGCACTGGGAGCAGCCCTTTAGTGCCCACTTAAAGGTGTCTGAAGTGCCTGGCCCTAATTCCAGTTGGGAATGTCTTAGCTACCACTCCTCCTTCCTCTCCCTCACACCCCACACTGACAGCAGGGACAGCTCAGATTGAATGACTGACTGTGTTTGGAATTCCTTCTTTAAAATGCAGCACTGGAATATCTGGGATACCAGGCGTGTCCCTGGAAGCCACAGGTCAGAGGCAGAGACAGATGAACAATCCTGAACTGGTTTTCAGGGGATGCATCCCCAGCCTGTGGGGACTGCAATGCTGCTCCTTCCACTTGGGACAGCCAGGAAAAACATCCCCACCATGGATTTCTGACAGGAAAAACCTCACAGCTCCAGGATACTTGGCTTCTCCCAAATCCAGCCAGCATTCCAAGGAACAAACAAGGGGACAGATCACCTCAGGGTGCACACCACTATTTTTAATAATAACACCAAAACCAGGGAGAATTCACACTCACCTTTTCTCCTGGGCACAGCTCTCCAGAGCCTCTCAGTCCTTGCCTTCCATGCCTGCTCCTTTTCCAAGACCTCTGGAGCCAGTTCAGGGCAGGCAGTGGCCACCACAGCCCTGGCAGTGCTGCTGGGTGATCCCAGCCCCTCTCTGAGGGCTGCAGCTGCCCATGTCCCTGCTCAGGGATGTGCCACTGCCACCAGCTGTGCTGCCACACCACAGAGGCTTCCAAACCACAGGCAGGCACAGGCTGTGTTTGTTTAAAATCAGCCTCCTGGAGAAGAAAAGCTGTCCTTACCTCAGGATTTGCCAGGAAAAGGAGCTGTGAGATCTGCAGGTAAACACAACACAGCTGTGCCCTCAGCTGCAGGCAGGGCTCTGTTCCAAACCCCCACAGCAAAAAGCCAGAAGGATATCAGGGCACTGCAGCAGGGCTCTCAGGACTGGGATTGGGACACTATGGCAGAGCTCTGGCCTGGGTTTGAGGCCTCTGGAGTGTGAGAGGCAGCAGAACCCGAGTCACAGCCAGCCCCAGCTCCAGACTGGCATAGTCATTGCCAAGTGCTGGGAATTCAGTGCTTGGCTGCTCAAATTCCCCCTGAGGTCAGAGAGGAGATCCCACAAGCAGGTTTTGGTACAACAGTGCTGATTTCTGGAACCTGAACACAAAACTTTCCCCCACAGGCAAGGGGCAGCTCTGGGCCAGCAGGGAGGCACAGTGAGTGTGCAGTGACCACCCAGCCCCAAATACAAAGGACATAAAAGCCCCCTCAAGCTCCAAAGACCACCAGAACCAGCAGCTGCAGAGACCAAGGTGAGCTGCAGTGCTAAGGCAGAGTAACATTTCTGTCCTTTGTTGTCCAAATTCTTGTTTAATGAACCACAGAACCATTAAGATGCAGGAAGTTTACAGATCTGCCCTTCCTGGAATGGGAATTTTGGAGCTGCTCAAGCACTTTCATTATTCCAGTGCATTCCAGTTCCTCACTCACACGCTGCAGTCACCTTTCATATAAAAATCTTCACACAAACACTGCTCTTCCCACAATACAAACACTTGAAAGATGCCTCTCAGGGTTTTTCTTCCCTCCAAAATAGTCTCTTGCTTTAGAGGAGAACAGGGCTTTTTAAGTACAGACCCAGCACTTGTTCATTCAAGTTCATTGATTGGCTTTTAAGTCATTTCTTCTTCTTCTGCTTTAGATCTTTAGTTTTCTTAAATTTCTTCTGTTGTTTGGGTCCTCGTGCTGTTTCTAGTTTTCTTTTTTTCTCACTGGAAAACAGGAACAAAACATCTGTTAAAAATGCACTGGCCTTGCCATCCAGCAGGGAAATCTTTGTTGTAATATAGGAGCGAGGGAGAAAATTTAAACTTGGTGCTAGAAAAAGCACAAAGAAGAGCCTGACTTAGATTTTATAGTGTCCTGACATTCTCTAACCCAGAAGATCTTGATTTTTAGCTCTTGTCTTTTAGCTCTTGTGTTTGCTTTTCAAAACTTTATCTGTCCTAAATGTGGTATCTGGAATTTAGAGTACCTAGAAGAGAAACTACTGATTGTTTTAAAACATTCAATTTTGTCCCTGCACTGGATTTTGATTCAAGTAAACACAACAGGAATTCCAAGCTCTGATCTTTTTAAGCAGCTGCTAAGAGTCTCTCCTTCCTGGAAGGCTTTTGGAAACTTACAGCTCCCAGCATTCATGGAAAAAACCATGAAAGGGTGGAACAGAGATCACATAATTACTTGAGCTGTCAGGCACTCCAGGAAGGGGAAATAAGTGAGCAGGGAAGTCTCACCTATAAATCCCCAAGGAAAAAAATGGGAAAATTACATGCTGGGCATGGCAGAAGAAAGAAGATGGATGAGAATTAAGGAATTGTAGAAATACAGACATTTTCCAGGCTCAAGCTCACTTTTGAAAGAATTCTTTCCTGAATTTGCATTTTCTCCACTGGCACCTCCAGGTGCTCCCACTCAGTGTTAGATCCCAAAGCAAATTGGGCACTCAGGTGGAATGAGTGACCCAAGGGAGGAACGGTCCCAGCTTCTGTGTGGGATCAGGATCAGATCATCAGCAACAGAGCCAGAATTAAACATGTTAATGAAGAGAGGATCAACCTTAGAGCAACAGAGGAACACTGGGTAGATGAGCTCACAGCTGCTCACACCCCAATTCCCTCAGGAAAACTGAGGATCTAGCCAGGACACTGAGTTCACTTTTAACCCTTAGGCTTCACTCTTTTGGAAAACATTTAACAAAGCCAGCAGGAAGAAGAGAGATCTCTGGAATATTTCAAGTTCCTTTACCTTTTCAGGCTGACGACGGAAGCGTTCTGTCCTGCCTTGCTCAGCACCTCGTTCCACTCCTCATCATCCCCCCTGATAATGTACCTGAGTGGGAAAGGGGAAGGAAAGGCAAGTCCAGTTGTTAGCTCAGAGGAAAACAACAGAAAAATGAGGTGTTTCTACTGTCAGGCACACACTACTCTGCAAACAAAGCCACTGTGCCAGCACCCAACCAAACTGGATTTGGGAAACACACACCAAATCAGGCTGGCAAAGCTGGCATGGGACAGCTTTCCTAAATCAGTCTGGGAAAAAGTGAAGAGCTGCAGCTTGCTTTTAAAAAGAGAAATTAAGACAAAAATTGCTACTCAAATAAGCTCATGTCCTTTGGCCCTTGTCTGGGTGTTCAAGCACCCTGGAAATGACACCCAGATTTAAAGAGGCAAAACAGCTGTGTAGCAGAATGGAGTGACTGCTCTCCATCTCAAGTTCTTAGAGGTTTGGAATAGATAAGGCTTTGTCCACAGAGCTGAACAATGTTGGACAAAGCCCCACAAGTTTTCTACAACTTGCATTGAAAAGTATTCAAAATAGATTTTTGTGTCTCTCTCCTCATGGAGAACAAAAATCTGTTTCTGGCTGAGGATGAAAAAAACAGGAAACAAAGTCCAAAATGACAAAAAGGTATGCAGCACTATCAATGCTATAAAATAGAATTAATTTGAAAACATTCTGGTTGTATTATTTTCCTTATGTGACTGATTTACAAGTCACTTCAAATCACATCCATTCTTGTCCTTTCTCCAAACATGGCAACTAAAGGTTCAAAGAAGGTTATAATTCCTTCTGCCAGATTTACCAGAGACCAATTTAAAGCCAGGCCAGACAACTTCCCTGGGACATCAGCACAGTGTTTGTAAGACAAAAAGTGGGAGGGGAGAGGGAAGAGAGAGAATCAGTGGCATCTGTAACTCCTGTTGGTCCAGAAAGACAGAAGTCTGCTTAAGACACTGAAGTAAAAGCTTTGGTTTTAAGTAAAAGTCACTAAGACACTTTAGTAAAGCTCTGGTTGCTTGCCCTTTTTGTGTTGATTTGGGTTTTTTATGCTTTACCCACTGCTGACAATACACACTGGTTCTCATTTACTGATGGTCTACTGCACCTACAGCCTTGTGCACAAATCCCAGGAAGACCCAGCATTCCACCCAGGAAAAAACTGGATTTGAGACCCAGGCAGATGAATTCTTACTGTGTGAGGTCCATCTCCTTCAGCTTCATCACCTCCTGCTTGTGCTTTTCTTGGAATTCCTTTGCAGCCTCCTCCTGCAACAGGACAGCACAAGATGCTTTAGGTCCTGATGGCAACAATGACTTTGTAATGAGAAGAAAATACTTTTCCCCACAAATACATCCCCTAAACCAAATACCAGCTGGTCCTGAATAGCTTCTCTCTTTTATTTAATTTCACTTTTATGTTATTTGTACATACAGACTTGTAATTTTCTGTGAAAACCCCACACTGCAGCTTAAAGCACAACTCCAGCTGCACATAATGCAAACCTGTCAGGTTTTAACTCCCTTACAGTGCCAGATGTGGTGTGGAACCCTTTCCATCCAGGAAAATTTAATGTTTCTGCCCTCAGGTGAACACTCCTGAAGTGTTTACATATGAACCAAGAATAAAGTTTGTAATTACCAAATCATCATTTAAAGATTTCAGCGTTGGCTCCATCACAACATCCTTTGTTGCTGCCATCTGCTCCTCCACAGCTTTTTCCTGGACTGTGTTGAAGAGCTGAAAATGAAACAAGCCAGCACATGTAAGACTTGGTTTTTAAAACACCATTTATCACCTCTACAATGAACTCCTAAACCCAGACTTCAGGAGCTTTGTTATCCTAAACCTTAGAGAGAAAGAAAACCAGGAACCAGTTCCAAAACTTTACAATTATTTCAGTGGATTTCAAGTCTACCTCTAGATAACACTGGGAAATAATTTTATTTTTTTCCAAGGAAAGCTGAGATGCCACCAATGCTCTGAACAATGGCTCAGGCAACAAGGATTGTCAGCTCAGCATTTTGGTCAGGGCACTTCAACATGGAAAACTGTAAGATAAGCACTCTTATCTGGGAAATCACTACACAGAATCATTAAGTGGTTTGGGTTGGACGGGACCTTAAAGACCATTGAGTTCCAAACTTCCAACCATGGGCATTTAAATCACTGCCACACATTTTCCAGCTGGGATTTTCCCCGCTTGCCAAGTTTATGGTCAGTAAGTGGGGATGTGTTAAGGATGCCCAGCTCTGACCCAGCTCTCTCTTAGTGCCGTATTTTCTGTAAATTTTGGAATGATGGTCCCACATGGCCAAGGCTTGTCCTGAGCTCCCACCTGCACCACTTTGCGGATGATCCTGTTGAAGAGCCCCATCAATTGACTGCTGGGCAGCTCCAGCTCCTTTTCCAGCTGGTCCAGAGATTTATGCTGCAGGCCAATCCCTAGGAAAAGGGCCTGACGAAGAGACAGGGATTTCAGTACAGAGCAAAGACAGACACACATCCCCAGCTCACTCCCCAAATCCACCCTGCCCACACACACCGACTGTGCAGCAGAGAGGGAGATGTCTCCCATCTGGCTGAGGAAGAACATCCTGGCAATGGTGGGCACCATGTCCATGATGAGGTGGTAGTCCACCATGTTGCGGGAGTACATCTCCAGCCTCTTCAGGTCGTACGGGATGAAGGCTGACTCCAGCTCAGCACGGCTGAGGGCTGGTGGGAGCAGAGAAACACAGCAAGGTTGGCAATGTTCCTCAGTGTTTAGCAGGAATTCAGGTATTTAGTGATGCTGGCAAGGGGGGCTATTTACAGACATGAATGAGACGGGGCTGCTGCTGAAAGCGCCTCGAGCTGTTTTATTTTTCAGCATCAGTCTCATTTCATGATTATGACAATGGGAAGATGCCAGCAGCTCACATTCCAGGCAGCAGACCAGAAAACCTAATGTTACAACTTACTTTATAAGCTTCTTGACCAATCACACAAAGCAAAAGCACATTGACAGTAGTTCTATCCAATCACCATAGGCACACGTACCTTTGGTTAAAACAATGTTTGCTTATTTTGAATACAATACCTACTTGTAAGCCTTAAAACACAATGCACAGAGCTCTATTATAAAGTTTTAACCCTCCTAATATCTTGCTAGATATACTTTCTGTAGCTTAGAAAGCTATTCAGACAAGCATTAATACACAGGCCATTGTTCTATTTGCCCTTGCTTTCCTACAGTTTAAATACTTTTTCTGCTGACCTATCTCATGGCTGCTGCTTTAGCTCTACTCACAGTTCTGCTGTATCTGAGGCCTGCATCTTGCAGCTTTCCCAAAACCCTCTGATTTTGTGGATTCCCACAATTCCCCCCCTCTCTGTTCACCTAAAAAGAAACCTTCATAATCATGTAGTTTATTACTTGTGTTTTGTAGCCTTACTATAATATTTCTGCTTATTACCTGCTTAAAGCATGTTCTTGCTTGCACTAAGCATTGCTATATTACAACACAGCAATTTAATGCTGTGAAAGTCCAGTCAGTGGAAAGGGCATAAATTACACCTGACAATAGTTACAAGTCATTGTTCGAAGAGCTCTTGTCGATTCCAGGGTCTTAATTCAAAACTTTTGCTGTAAAAGAGGTTTGTTCCCTTGCTGCAGCAGGAAAACCCTCTAGAACCAGACACTAAAACCCCACAAGACACAAGTACCAAGTTCTCCCCAGAGGATTCTCCTGTTAAACATCTTGAGAAAACAGCAAATTGAGGTGCCAGGCTCCAGCCCTGCTCTGCCATGCACTTACAGCTGTCCCAGTCAGGGTACTCACGTGCTTGGGGCTGCTGTTTGATATTTTTGTTTTGTAGAATGTTCAGTGCCAAGGAGGGAGAGAAGGTGCTGAACTGGTAGGAAAGCAGGGAAAGGAAGCGCCTCCTAAAATCTACGGGGCAAGAGGACAAAATAAATTACCCCAGTGTAACAGAATAGAATAATAAACAGCCCAGAGGGTCCTTGAGAGTCAGCAGGATCAGAGTTACCTTTCCAGAAGGCAGTGAGCCAAGGTTCCTGCTCAGAGTCCTCTTCATTGAGCATCTTCAGCATGATGCAGGAATGCTCCCCTGTCAGGTCATTCTGATAAATAAGATACAGTTCTGTGATTCTGTGGTGGATTTTCCATCACCCCCGTGAACCTTTTGCAACTCTGCTCAGCTGAGGAAGGGAAATACCTTCTAAATCAACAACAACAGATGCATCACCTGCTATTGACCACCTCCACTTAATGGAAAACCTATGAACTTCTAGAATTTGGTAAATCTCAGCTATTTTACCAATAACTATATTAATAGCCCTCAACAGCTCTAAATTTTTACGTGCAAACTACTTGGAGGCCCACATTCACAACCCTAAAACTCTACTCCTTAACTATAGGCCCAAAGAACAAAAATGAACATAAACCAAGACTTAAAAGCAGCCTCAGCAAACCCTTCTGCCCCAAACCCCTTCTCACAGAATCTGCTGGAATGCATGCCCAGGGATTTCAGCAGGGCTGGGTTTTCACTCAGGAACAGTGTGGTACTTACAGGGGTCTGCCTCAGATAAACTGGCACAAATCCAGCACGCTTCCAAAACCTGGGCAAAAGAGGGAACACAGTGAGAATTATGGAGCTAAATAAGTAATAAATTGTGGTTAAACACAATTTATCTGCTGTACAAGGACAGCTGGTGAGGAGCAAGCAAAAGTCTCTATGACACACCAACAATCAGAGCAAATGAGCTTTCTGTCAGAAAGCAGGAACAGCATCCACCTGACTGAGGGTCCAGCCCAGGGGAGTGAAAAATTGTGACTGTAATGTCAAAAAATGCACAAACTTTGAAGGTGCTGTGAAAGGCATTTACATCAGTCAGGTAAAAACCAGCAGCTCTGAAGTCAGCAGCACCTCACGTTTCTACAGGTCACAGGGATGAGAATTTAACCACTCCCTACCTATCACAGGCTGTTCTTACTTCTACACCCTGGAAAAATTGGGCAAGTAAAGCTCATTATCTGTTTAAGATGGGCAAGATGTAACTGGGAAATAGAATCATGTCCTACTTGAGCAATCTGGGTGTCAGGCCATAAGACACCCCGAGATAGTCCAGGTGCTCAGCTTGTCTCTCACTCAGTTTGAGCAGCAAAGGAGGCAAATCTTTCCGGGGTGTCACAACCTCTTCTAATAAACCAACAGTCTGGAAAAGAAAGTGGGAATGGGTTAGCAGCAATCCCCACAGAAAGCTGCAAAGTAAAGCTCTTCTTCTTTATGAAAATCAAATCTGAGAATTTCCTCCTACAGAGTGGAGACTTACAGGGGAAATTATGCAGCTCAGCATGACAGAAAATGAAAAAAAGTTACCATACCTCACTGCTCACAGTTGTGATTTCTTTTGGCTTTTGAACTGTTTCTCCTTCCAAACATGGGAATTTGCCTTCATAGTACATCTGCAGCAAAGTCAGAGCTCTGCTGCCATAGCCCATCTGTGAAGAAGCAACAACACACTGTAAGCAAAACCAGGTCTCTGATTTTTAATGTCCTCCCCTTAAAACCAATTAACAATCAGCAGCGCAGACATCACTCAGTCACTGCAAAAATGCTTTTTTTGGCCACATGGCAGCTCCAGGGAGAAGGACAGTACAGAAGAAATCAGCATCAGCCCTGGTAGTTCAGGGCTGTGTGGTAATTCTTGGGGCTTAACTCTGGCACTCAGAAAATGCCAAACACTTGGTAAGGTCACAGCAAATATCCCTGGATTGTGTACGGTGGCTCGGGATGCTCTGGGAGCACTGGTTTGGTGCCCTGAGCTTAAAATGCTAAGAACTGGAGGAGCTGCAGTGTTTGCCCTGTTCTGAGCTCTGCCTGCAGAGCCATTTCCATTTCCCTGGCCCCACCAGAGCTGGCCCCAGGTACTTTACCCCCTGGTAATCCGGGTGAACCGCGATGCGAACCACGCGCCCGCCGGAGAGGCCCCCAAAATCTGGATCCTGGAACTGCACAGGGACAAAGAGCCCATTTAAGGACACTGCTGGGCACTCTGGAAACAAGATAAACATGAAATCCACCCTGGGTGCCAGTGCACAGCCAAATCACCCACCTGCTCTGAAATGGTCCAGGGAATCAGATCACCAGAGGCTTTCTTCCCCCTGGAGAGGCTGTTCATGATGGACTGGCGGGAGATCTCTCCCTCCATGCACACCTGCCAGGAAAGACACAAAACCATGAACACAGACACACAAAATGCTTCATCCTGCTCAACTAGACCAGGATCAAAACTGACACTCTCTTACCTGAACAACAGCCAGGACTTCTGGTAAGGAATTCTGGGTGGGTGGAACAGGAGGCAAAAGGCAAAAGAGATGATGGGCAGGGGCATCAGAGAGCATCTGGAGGTCATTGGGGGAGTTCTGCAGGGTGAAGACATCAGAAAGATCAAAAACTGTCCAGAGAATCACAGAATACCCTGAACTGGAAGGGACCCATCAGGACTGAGTCCAGTTCCTGGCCCTGCACACGCAACCCCAAAAATGATACAAGTGTGTCTGAGAGTGTTACCCAAATGGTTATTCCATGAGGAGAGCTTCAAAATCCAGCTGATTTCTAAACAATCCCTCTATTTTCCAAATTTAGAGCTATTAAGAAATTTGGAACTCATACAATACTGAGGGATGGAGGAGCTCCCAGGCCATCTCATGGCTGTCACATCCCCAGACAGCATTGGTTCTCCTCAAGGGAAATCTTGTGCTCTAATATGTATGCACCTGAACTTCATATTTTCACAGCTCCTTACCTCCTAAGTACCAAATCTCAATCTTTTTTAAAGCCTCAGATTTTTAGAACTCAGTAGCTCAGCGCTTCTGGACTTCCCCAGATTTACAGATTAACCCTGGTCTTGAAACCTTGAGAGGAATTATTCCTCTTTTCAGCCTCATAATAGTGCTGCTCCTGGTGAACTTGAGGCCACCAGAACATTGTAAAGAGAACTGCAAATGAGGTTCAGCACTGATAAAATCCTGACAGGCTTGGAGACTCATTTAGAATTTTAGTCTCCACTTTTTCTCAAGGCAAAACTATTCCAGACTATCTGAAAATCTAGTATGTGCAGCCAGGACTGAGGCAGAGATTTCAGAGAAAGGAGAACCCAGCTCTGTACACAACAAGAAGCAACAGAAGCTGTTTAGAAATGTCAACAAAGCTGTCATAACAAGCATTTCTGTCCCCAGAAAATTCCACACTGAAACTGGGAATGAAACTGGATGGAAGAAGCCCAAGCCATACCTTGTAGTGTGAAGCAACATAGAGGGCCATCAGCCTCTGCAAGAAAACTTCAGATGCTCTGTGGTAACAGAAGAGCGTGTCTCTATTTACATAGTATCTAAATACAAGGATTAAGGAAAATAACTCCTTGGGAACCAGGAAAAAGCTTCCTGTTGGTTTATTTTCAATATCTGGGCTTGCCTTCTTAGACTCCAACATCTTAATCTACAAGAATAAATAATGTTGGGCAGTCTTTGCAGCTTTCACACCCTTCACCTGTAAAGATAAACCTTTTGTAATTCCAACAAGGGCCTCCCTTCATGCAACTCTTCCTTGAGGTTGTCCCTGCAGCAAAACTGGGAGCACCCACCACCAGTGCCAGGGGTGAGGTCTTAGAGAAACAACTGTGCTGAGCTTATCCCAGCCATGAGCCAGGCTGAGAACCTTCCAGTGAGGATACAGGTCACAGGTGTCTGGCAGGGGGCAGCCAGAGATGATCCTGGTGATATTGAGGCAGTCCAAGCACAGGAGATCATTCAGCCACTTCTCCACGGGGTCCCCAGGGGCGTACCTGATGGACTCGTGCAGGGACACCTCGTGCAACGTGCGAGCTGCAGGGGTAAAAAAGGACACTCAGGGCTGGACAAGCACCCCACAGGATCCCTGTGCCCTGAAGGGCTCCCAGATTACAAAACTCAGATGCTGATTTTTCACCTCTAAAAAGCCTTCCATCTGAAACTTGTGAGGAAAACCAGCAGAGTTCTGTCATTTCCCCACACAACCCCTTCCCACTGCTGCAAAGTACATGGATGGGTGGGACAGCCATGGATCAGGCTGACAGCAGCCCCAGGACACACAGGCTGTGTGGGACACACAGGCCAGAGGTGCTGTTGTTGGGAAGGATGAAAGTTTGACAAGAAAGTCTCACATATATGTATGCTTAGCAGAAAGATTTTTAAATATAGAATCTGATGAAGGAATAGAGATGGAAATAAGTTTCGATATAGAAGAATTGCTGAGCCAATCTTGCTGGATAACCAAGGAGGCAAAAGGTGTGTTAGTCAGAAGGGGTTTTTATGGCTTAGAGCAAAGGATAAACCCACTTCAAACAAGATGTTTTTACTAAGCAGAAAGACAGCACAGGCAAACAAGCCTGCTGATGTTGCAAGTAGAAAAATGGTCTCAGAATTTTCCACAGCAAGAAGACTGAATAACAACTTCTAGCTTAAACTATAATGTACTAACTTTTAGTGATTGGAGAATAGTAACATGAATATTATAGTAGTTATGATAGGCTATAGATAATAGTTAAAGTATAGACTGCTTCTACTGTATTAAGATGCTCAGCAAAGAAAAGTATGCAATGCAATGTAACCTGAACCAAAGGGTCTCCAGGCCTGCCTGCAGCTGGAGCTGAGATCTGTAGGCACAGGCTCTGTCACCCACCACCCTGGACTGCTGGAACATCTTGGATGGAATAAACTGCATTTTAGAGAGCCGCCTGGAGTCCCACATCCCTCATTGAGGCTCTGACATGCTGTACCTGAGGTGAGCTTGGCAGTGGCTGTGGATTTGTTCTCTGCTGTCAGGGTCACCTGGCTCTGGGCGCTCTGCTGGCGGAGCTGCTGGATGAGCTTCAGGGACAGCGACCGCCCGGTGCCCTCGTACCTGGGAACCAGGACACAGGGAGCTGAAACAGGAACCACAGGAACCAGGCAGGCAGCCAGGGCTCTGGGGAGCCCCAGCATAGTGGCTGCTCCAGCCTCACCCATTGATGGTGGAAGCCATGAACACCAGGTAAGGGCCCAGCAGGTTCTTCACCAGGGGCAGGGGAATGGCAGCAGCTTCGTCGATCACCACGAGCTCGGCCTGGCCCAGCTTCACAGAATCAGCAGGGTGGATGTACTGCAAAGGAGGGGACACTGTCACTGCCAGCAGGGAAACACCAGGGTCCTCAAAGCTGCGGCCCTGGAAAGCTCTTTGCTGTCCCTGCTCTCCTCAAACACCAAGCCAGAGACTGAGATGTGGAAAAGCAGAAAGTCAGGAGAGGGTTTAGGCTGCCCTAACAAGGACTCACACATCTTGTGTGGCACAACTCCACAGGAATTCATCTGCAGAGGTGAGGAAAATAAAGGAAATCTAATCTCTAAAACATCTTCCTGCACTGTTCACTGACCTAGAACTGGCTGGACAGAGTTAAAGAATAAAGTAGGGATTTACTAAAAGGCCTCAATAGATCCACCCTGGCAGTACAAGAGACCAGCCAGGGCTGCACCCAAGATGGACCCAAAATGGTCACAAAACGGACAACTGGTCACGAGGTCTCTCACTTTTATAAGTTCTGGTCTATCAGCATATTGGAGTCAATTGTCCAATTACAGCTTTAGGTTATGAAGTTCCATCCTCTTTGTTTTTTACTCTTCAATTCACCGTTGTTTATGCTTTTTGGGCCTGAGGCTGTAACAGCTGTCCTTGGCTGTCAAGCTGGAAAAGGAATTCTCTCTGTGAAGAGACCTTACTAACACTTACTATGAAGCTCAGAGTTACACACTAAAGCAGCACACAATCTGAAAAATATGAAAGCTAAAACTTAAGGCATCACTCCTTTCACCTTCCTTTGCTTTTGTTCTGGGAGAAACCCATGAGGGAGCTTTGTAACCTACAAGTTATTATCGGAAAGAGAAGGTATTTTGAGGAAGTCACTCCCTGAAGATCTGCCTTCCAGCAAAACCCACCAGGACAGCTCCACATCACACAGAACAAACATGCTCAAAATCAGAACAACTTCAACACTGGCAAAAACTAGAGCCAGGAACAAAGCTGGAAAAGTAAGAATGCCAATTACCTGGATGGTCTGCCTGTGCTCCTTGAACACATTCACTCTGACCACTGCCTTGTTGAACTCTGGATTTAAGGACTGAACAATCTCATAGTCCAAATGCTCCTGGAAAACAACATTTTTAAACAATATAAGAAGCCAAGATGGAAGAAAAAAATAATTTACCATCATCATCATCAAAATAAGCTCAGACACTTATTTCACATTCTAATCAAAAATTCTTATAAAAGCTTCAAAGGCCTGAGAACTGGGAAATTATTTACTGATGTTAAAATCTGCTTCACAAAGAAACTGGTTTACCCTGCTTAAAAACAGAGAAAGAAACACAACTCTACCATGATTCCTTTTCTTGCAGAACATTGTAAAAAAGGTTGGTAGCAAGCTTATACAGCCAAAAGCACAGATGAGGTGTAAAACTTCCTAGCAGGAATGCTTGGAAAATATTGCAAAATAGTCTGCTCCCCTCACCTGATACTGCAGTGCATCAAAGCCTTTAAATATGAACTCAAAGAGAGTGTGAAGGTTGTCAGGGCTGGGAGATGTGACAAAGATATTGGAGTAACTGCAGAGAAAACAAACAAAACAAGAGCTGAATGCTTTTTTGAACAAATATTACCACATAAGTACTTAACAGGTTAGGTTTTTAACAGGAGGGGTTGACTTTACCTAATAACCAAAACACAGCAGATTCCTATGGACACTAATATTGATTTATGTGTGATTATTTTGAGTCTTAAGAAAAATTTGACAAAAAGACACAATGTTGCCAAGATATAATCTTGTATCAAAAGATATAAGATTAAAAATTAGGGATTTAAGATTGAATATTACTAATATATTCCAATCCTGTCATCTTAGTTGTGTTTTGTCTTTTTTTTTTCAACTCAGGGATGCAGATAAGGCCTGAGGGATTGGAGGGGGGGATCACTCACCCAAAAGCCACAGCTCCAGCAATGGCCAGCCCCAAAGCAGCAGATTTCCCTCGTCCCCTGGCTGCTGTTAATGCCACAGTGCTCCTCAGGGTCTTCTCAGAAATGGCTTCAATGAATTTTAGAACTGCTTTTGCCTGAGGATTAGAAAACCCCCAGAAAAGAGAGTTTGAGTTTCTTTCACCCTGAGTCCTGCTCTACCCAGAGAAGCTCAGCTCTGCCAGCACACCTGATGCCTTGGGGAGGCTGGCCTAGAACAGAGGCCAGATGGAGTTAAAGAATAAAGTAGGGATTTATTAAAAGGCCTCAGTGGATCCACCTTGGGCAGCACAAGAGCCCAGCCAGGGTTGCACCCAAGATGAACCAAAATGGCCACAAAATGGACAACCAGTCACAAAGTCTCTCACTTTTAAAAGTTCTGCTCCAAATTTGCATATTGGAGTTAATTGTCCAATTACACCTTTAGCTTATGAAGTCCCATCCTTGTTTATCTCTTTTCATTCTGTCATTGTTTATGATCTTGGGCCTGAAATTTGGATAATTTATCCTTGGTCTACCTACCTTGTTTTGTCTCCCTACTCTGTGAAGAGAGCTTGCTATCCCCTACTATGAAGCTCAGAACTACAGACTAAAGCAGCACAAAATCTGAAAAATATAAACCTGAGGCATCACACCAACCTGATCCAGGGTTTTGCAGCCATCCACCAGCACTCCCACAGGCTGTGTGTCCTGCAGGCTCTCCTTCAGCTCCCTCAGCTCCAGGTCCTGGGGCCCCAGGCTGTCCTCCTGTGGGCACACAACAGGATAAGCCAAGGGTATTTCAGCACAATCCTACCTTTGTGGTGTCTTCTGACACCTTTGGGCAGGCAGAGAAAAAGATCTGGAAGGAAAAGTTACCACAACAAAAATGTATTCCTCAAAACCATGAGAATTTATATGGACAGACATATGTTTAACAGTTAAATTTCGAGACATCTTCAGGAGAATGGTCACAAAGGGCTTCTCCAGTCCTGACTTCCCCAGGCTTCGAAGGGAAAATAGGGAAGGATTTTGCAGCACATAGTAATTACAGAATGGCATTGATAGGAAAAACAGATTAAATAAGAGTGCTCTGAATAATTTAATTCATTTTTTAGTCTTTGGACATTCATGATCTTTGTTACACCTCTCACATGCAGTGTCCAGGCAGGGGGAAAAACTTCTGCAGCACCAATACCAAAATAATATCAAGACCTTCAGAGCCAAACAATAAACTTGGACACAAACACAAAAACCAGTTTTAGATGGGAATGAAGGCTGATTTTCCTGGTTGTCACTTAAAATTCCAAAGGCACCAGCCTCTGCAGCCAACAGATAAGCATTTGTGCTGCTGTCAGTGTTGTTCCTAACAATAAAAGCAGGTTGTTTTATTTATTTATTTTTTAATCAGTGCCCTATTAGAATGTTTTTACCATCTCTGACAGAACCTGAACTGGTTATTTCTTCGGCCACACAGCACAGCTTAAATGCTTCAAGATTTCTGTTTAAAACTGGTTCCACTTTACTGCAGTCCACAACTGGAAGTGATAAAAGGATACACTTCTAGCAGTGCAAATATGTGTCTGGATTATCCTCAGGGAATTCTTCCTGGAATGTGACATGTGTAACTCAGAAACTGAAACAACTGCCACAACTTCCAGCTGTGTCCTGAGCCTGCAATATACTTATTTCCAAAGTGCTCTCCCACCCTTCAAATGCCAAAAAAGTATTTTTATTGGTCCATCAGCTTGAAATCCCTCCATGCAACCACAATCAAGCTCCACCTCACTGGGCTGAGCAGTACAGGAAAACTAATAAATATGGGCGAGCACAAAAAGAGATAGGACAGGAAAAAGAAAAAAGGCAGAATATAGAAAAAAAGCTCCCCAAGTTTCACCCACATAATTTTTGTAGAACGTTCTGCTTCCTCTCTGCAATGCCATCATTTGATATAAATCAGGGTGAAATAAAAAAACATTCTCTGTTTTTAAATCTTTAACACCCTGTGCCAACTCAGAGGGATTTGTGGCAGGGCAAAGGGCTGGGATCACTCACTGACCTGGGACTGGGGGGGCACAGGAGTGATGTTGGCAGCGTGGCTGGAGATGGGCAGGATGTTCAGCTGGTCATCGATCACCAGGCAGGTCTTGCACGAGGCCAGGGACAGGATGAACCTGGGCAGGCAGAGAAAACTCAGTAAAAACAGCAGCAGCACTCCCTGGTGGTTCAGCTGAACTCTCTTCTAAACACAGAGAATTCACAGCTCCCCACAGCTGAGTATTCACAGCTCCCCACAGCTGAGCTGCAAGTCCAGCTTCCAGAATAAGGCCTGTTCCAAGGCAGACCTGTGGGATGTTTTCCCATCAGGAACAGCCAGTGCTGCTCCTGGTGCTCTCCTTGGGCTGCCAGCCCAGCTCCTCTGCACTCTGAGCCACTCACCTCTCATTGAACCTCCCCACCACATCCTGGTGCGCCTCGGTCCTGTACCGGGAGTGAACGTCCTGAAGGAAAAAGGGAAGAAAACAGAAGGAAAATGTGACAGTGACATTTACAGGATTGTGACCCCTTCTTTCCCATTTTTATCCCTCCATTTCTATCCACAGCACATCCCAGACAGGATCCTGACTCTGTGGTGAAACACCCACATCTGCAGCATTTCAGAAATGCCTGAGTGTAACAAATCCCATCCCATCTCCTCCCACTGCTGATGAAGGAGCAGGAAAGATGATGGAAGGAGGATAACAGCCCATAATAGAATCAATAAATACCCACCCAGCATCCCCTCAATGCAGCTGCTGGCAGGGAACAGACCCTCTGTGCTGCACATACCATGGTCATTGTATAGAGCTGCTTCAGGGAGTTCATGGTTCTCAGCAGGATCACCACAATTCCACCACCTTCCACTGTCTCCACAGTTCTGGCCAGCAGGTTTGGAGTCAAGGCTTCAAAATCCTGGGCAGTAAAAAGAACCTCAGAGTTACCCAGAGTCCAGCAGAGCAGCTGGCTCCTACTGAAAGACACAGAGAGCCTAAAACCTTTATTCCTCCAAGTTTAATTCCCACTAAAATTTGCACCAAGCAATGCCCTGTTCCAACTCCCACCGAGGCCAACTCACCCTCACACCACTCGTGAGGGAAAAACAAGGCCACCAAAACTGAAGTGACAGAAGCCACAAACCCCATTCCTGCAACGTTTCAAGTGATTTTTGTAGAGCCCTTTAGGGAGTCAAGGCCCTCCTGACCTGCAGGACACACATTCCAAAGGTGTTCCCCAGGATCTTGTGGGTCTCGTTGTAGTAGCAGTAGCGGATGTTTGTGGCTGCAATGAACAGCTCGAAGGGATCATCATCCTTGATGTTCAGAGTCCCACTCTTAATCTTCTTCTGCAGCTGCCTCATCCTCTTCTTCCTGTGGCTGGAGGGGAAAAAAAACCATACAGGAGTTTTCTTGGGGAAGGGTTTAAGGGAAGTGTGCTCAGGCTGAGCCTGGAAGTCAGAGCTCAGTCCTAAATATGACTGAGGTGAAACAGCTGAGGAACCTCAGTTTTGAGGTTAAAAAAAGGTTAAAAAGGGAGTTTGGCCCAGGGTAGCAGAGTCAGTGTTAGAGCTAAAGGAGAAAAACCAGAGGTATTTTCTGCCAGTGCCAGCTCTGCTGTGGGATTTCACTCCTGGAAGCGCAGATTTGCCCCAGCTGCTCCAGGAACAGCCCTGGCTTCCCCTCCCAGCCCTCCCCTCAGCCTGCAGCCCTGGCTGCCCAGGGAGCAGCAGGATGCAGGGCTCTCTTACCTGCTGAAGCCCAGCTCCTTCTTGTAGCACCAGAGCACAGAGGGCCTGGCCTTCACCGTGGCCTTGGACAGCATGTGGTGGAGGATGACAACCTGCCAGGGCACAGAGCACTCACAAACAGCTCTCAGGGAGCACCACAAAGCAAAAAGTTCCTCTAAACTTGGTTTTACAGCTGCATTTCCATCGTGGAGAACACAGGGGCCCCTTGGCTGTGCCTGTGCCTGCTCCAGGGCTGCAGGACACTGGGTTTTACCTCCTGTGTCCTCAGCTCCCTTCTCTGCCAGAACCAACACTGCTAATTCCAGGCTAAACACAGTTTTGTCTCTTATGGATAACTCCTTCATAAGGATTTTCCAAAGTGGGCTTCAGTGAACACAACCAGAGCTGGGAGATGCCAGAACCCATCAGTAAATAATGCCAACATTCCTCTACTGCCACCTGAACAACTCATTATTTTCCAAGTTTTACCTTTTTTTTTAATAATTAGCTAATTTTATTTGCCCACAGACTGGAAATAAATGAATTATCAGCTACACAGCACTTAGAACAGAAGAGCAGCAGGAGCAGGGCAGGGATTGCTCCCCTCTGCTCAGCACAGGGCAGGGCAAAACCCTGGGCTCAGTTTTGGGTCCCTCACTGCAAGAAAGACACTGAGGGGCTGGAGCTTGTCCAGGGAAGGGAATGGAGCTGGGGAAGGGGCTGGAGCACCAGGAATGGCTGAGGGAGCTGGGAAAGGACTCAGCCTGGAGAAAAGGGGCCTCAGGGGGACCTTAGTGCTCTGCACAGATCCTGATGGAAAAGGGCAGCCAGGTCGGGCTCGGCTCCCAGGAACAAGGGACAAGAGGAGAGGAAAAGGCCTCAGGCTGTGCCAGGGGAGGTTTAGGTTGGTTTTAAGGCAAAATTTCTTCCTTGAGTGGGCTGTTGAGTCCCCATCCCTGCAGGGATTAAAAAGCCCCGCAGATGTGGCACTTGGGGACATGGGCTGGCGCTGCCTTGGCCTTGCTGGACTCAGCGGTCTGGGAGGGCTTTTCCACCCCCAACAACTCTGTAATTTAGTGAATGGACTTGTCCTAAACCACCGCGCGTTTGCCGAGCTGTTCTTTCCCCTCCCCACTTGAAAAACACAAGGCCAGATTCCCCAAAGAAAAACGAGTTTAGCACTGAATTTCCTTCACACAACTTCAGCAGGTTCATCTGCGAGACAACTCAAAGCCCACCCCGAGAGAGAAACCACCACAGGGCAGAACCGAGGGGGAAAAAACTACAGCCAGCCGGAAAGTTTAAGTTACAAAACAAGTTAAAAAACCAAACCAAGCCCACACACCGCAGCCTGTCCTGAGCACCATTTGCCGTTCAGGAGTTTCCCAGCCGGGAGATGCCCTAGGGGGGGTCTCACACACCATTTCCAACCCCGTCCCTGTGAGTTCCCTCCCCTCAGTCCCCGCTGCTCTGCCTGGGGCTGCCAGGATTCCACTCCCGCTGGAGAGAGCGGAGCAGGGCCCGAGGAGCCGCGGCAGCTCCGGTACGGCCGTACCTGGTCCTTGCCGCGGTCTCCCACCACCACGAACAGGCTCCGCTGCCGCTCCGCCACGCCGTTCTCGATGAGGACGCGGATGCGGTTGTCCACCTTGCGGCGCTGCATGGCTGCGGCTCCCGGAGCTCTCCCGGCTCCCTCTCCCCGCTCTCCCGCGGCCCCTCCCCGCTCCCGCTGCCCCCGCACCACGTGGGAGCCGCCTGGGCCCGGCCGCGAGCGCCGCGCGGTGCGGGAGGACCCCGGGGCTGCCCGCGCAGGCCGCCTGCGCGACCCAGGTGTATTTCTAAATACACATTTCTGTAAAATCGCACATAAAACACACATATATACGCTGCTCTGTGTGTCGAGGTCTCAAGTAGAGTAACTGAAAGTAGCTTTCCACATGGGGAAGGATTTCTGTGCCCAGCCGGCTCCCAAAATCCCTGCGAGACACAGAGCAGCCCCTACTGCCCACAGCTTTCCTCTTCCTTTTTCCTTTTCTTTTTCCTTTCCTTGAAATTCCCTTCCCTTCCCTTTTTAATTTTTTTTGCGATTTATTCTAAACAAATCCTGCCTCTGACCCCTCCAGGCGTGTGGGCACAAAGAGCAGGTTTTATAAATTTTAAATTTTTGATTTTATAAAGATAATTCCATTTCCACACCTGCCAACTCTGAGTCTGGGTGGCCTTTCCTCCGGGGGGAGAGATGACAAAACCAAATATTTATACACATATATACACGCATATGCATATAAATATAAATAAATAAAAAATCGATGATATCTATATATATATAATATCTAGATATATAAGATATAATATAAAACTTATAACATTTATATTTATCTATTATATTTCTAATATTTAGAAATATATGTTATATATATTTTTATATATATATTAAAGGGCATTTGGAGGCAGTTTCCTAAGGAAACAAGAGTGCAGAGAGCAAACAGAACACATCCAGTAAAGAACAGATCTTTAGGATTCATTGAGGACACTCAGCCACCCCCAGGGAATATCAATATCAAGAATCCTGCTCCTCAGGAAGAGGAGGGAGCTGCTGACATTTATATCTGCTTCTTAATAAATCCACCAGAGCTGTTGGAAAGTTTTCCCTACAAAATCCCAAGCTGCACAGCCATGGAGCAGCAACAAGAAAACGACTTATCTATCAACCTGAGCTGAAATTCCAGTGAGGTTTCAGAAACATGGAATTTTATTCTCAAGCTGTTCTAACCTTTCAATACCAAAGTTGAGCCCAGCTATTTGCATAGATAGATTTATTCTTAGCTTTTAATACTGCCTTTTTTTAACTTGAACACAAACAATGAAGTATTTAAAACCAGGTGACAGCGTAGGAAAAATGTGTTTAATACCACTGGATGTATTTGGGGTGGTTTCCAAATATAACAAAAATATGATAAAAATACTGAATTAATAATCATAAAGGCTGTAAAACAATTTTCTTTTAGGCGAACCCAGTTAAATCCAGTCACTGAGACAAAACCACCAATGCAACAGAAGTGTAGCAAGACAATCCCTTTAGGTATGAAATATTTGTTAAAAGGGAAGGACATAAAACATTTAAATAGATTTATTTGTCAAGTGTTTACATAAGCCATGGACCAATTTGTTCCCAACGCTGAGTTTAAGAACTGCAAAGACATATATACAGGTATGTTTAAGGCCATCAGAAAATTTAAACCTGACAACAAACTAAAAATTCTCAACGCTTATTTTATGTGCTAGAAGCATTACTAAAATTCATTCTAAAATCCAAGAGCTTCAAAAGAGGAAGTACATTTTCATTTCTCAAAAGTCTAACAGATATTTCCTAAGATTTAGCTTGAGACCAAAATTCCAGGTGTCCTCTTGATCCTTCCTTGGGTAGAAATGGGCCAGCAGGGTTGGAACTGAGCCAGTGACACCCTTCTGACTCTTCTAGGAGTATTAAAAAGAGAGGGGAAAAGAATCTTGCTTTTAATAAAACTGCAGCAAGAACAAAAAAAGTTAAATTCAGAACCAAATGCCAAGTTAGCCTCTAGTTTTCCTAATGCAGATATCCTATATGCTAGTCTAAGTGGCTTTTAGGAAGTGGATTGTGGAAAATAGATTTCTTTCCCTCCATTAAGGCTGGAACGAGAGAGCCACAAATTTTAATATCATTCTATGCAAAAAGCCTCTGAAAGTGGTTCATAGAATAGCACCTCTGCCCTTAGATGAACAGTCTAGAAAAGGAAGTTTCTCATCACACTCTCCACATCACACCAAAAATACACATCTGAAGGACTTCCCCACCTCCCTCCCTCTGCAAAAACTATTGGGCAACAGGAAAATGTTGCAGTTTAAGCAATTAGCCCTCTCCAGGACTGAGAGTGTGCTGGCAAAAAGAAGGGAATGTTCCCAAAGCTCCTTCCCTGAATTGTGCCACTGCCTCCACAACGGCCAAGATCAGTCCAGACCAATGGAGGGCTCAGATGCACTTTAACAAATTCTCTCATTTCAGGAGAAACACCATCAGAAGGGAGCTTCCAGCAAACTCCAGACAATAATCACAAATATATTTAAGGCCAGATTTAAATAAGGAAATTGTCCTCTGAGTTCAACAGGAGAGTTTTGTTGTCTGGGCTCATTTCCTCCTTGCTCTCCAGATGTTCTGGTCCATCAGTGAGGGGCACTGCACCTTCCCAGCACATCCCTGCAATTCCCTGCTGCCAGCTCAAGTGAAGGGAAACCTTTTAGTCCCATCCATGCTCAGTGCAGATGGAAAATTGGAGAAACAGGTGCTCAGGTTTTAGGAACTAAACCAGCCTCCTTTACACACTGACAAACCTCAGCTGCAGCTCAAGCATCCTGTCAATACTTCACAATAAACTTCACCCAAGAACAGTTTCACATCAGCAAGAGGGATGGTCTGGATTTCCCAGGATGTGACTGCAGCCTCATGAACAGGGTGAGGGGAACATCAAGATTCTTCCAACCAACTGGTTCTGTATCTTGCTCTGCAGAACCACAAAGATTTTGCCCTAATTGTTGTTAATCATATGAATTTTAAGAACTTTTTCAGTATAATTTATCATCTTTGCAGGATTTATCTGCAGTTAGAGTCTCTTCAGTAACTTCTCTCTACTCAAATGTCATTTGGGAGAAAGGGAAGCTCAATCCTTTCTCCAAAGACCTGGAACACAACTAATCTTCCTAAAAACTTAAGGTTGGTGGGACATTTTGAGAAGACACATTTTTAAGGACACGAGGTTCTCTGACAGTTAAGTCCCAGCTGGATACATTGCCTGGTTAAGTAACAAAAGCCTCTTCCAACTACTCTGCCTGATGACTCAGAGATTGCTGCATACAAAAGACAGGATCTGGGGAAGAAAACAGGGGTTAAGTGAAGTTTAGAACTCTCTCCACAGCAAAATCCCTAAGCTGCACTGGTGAACTGTTCTTAGAAAACAGCCTGTGCACAGCAGAAACACAGGAGCAAAATTCATGAGCAGGCTGGCCTCAGGTACACAACAGCTCATGATTTCTGGGTCAGCTTTCAATGAGGAGGACGTCTAGGAAAGATCCAAGTTTCTCAGACACAATAACAATACATACAAAGACCTGAAATACTTCAGCTTTAAAAATCACTTGCTCAGAATCCCTTGAATTGCAGCCAAGAGGAAGCATGAAGCTGAAGGCAGAAGTTTGGTTTGGAACAGGCTCAGCCCCAGCCCTGTCCCAGCCCCAGGATCACACCCCAGCTGCCCATGAACAAACAGCTCATCCCCGCATCCACAAGGGGCTCAGCCCCAAACTGCCATAGCTTTGCTTCAACATAAACTTCAGGCAATAGTCTTTGCTCTAAACAGGACCCTTTCCAAAAGACACCTACCTAGGAGTGCTTGGGATCTGGAGGGAGCTCACACTACAGCCAAGCCATGCAGTAAAAGCTGAGAGGTGCCCTGAGCAGGCCAGAGGAGCAGCGAGGGCTCTGGGAGCACAGGGTGACTCCAGCTGATGTCTCAGGACTTTGTTACACCACGGTGGAGATCAAAGGGCTCCCTCTCCTCTAAAGGCTACTGGCATACAGGTTTACAAATTTGTCTCTCTATGAAGAGGCCTGGTGTTTTATTAATAAATTCAAGTTGGAAAAAAACCCCAAACCAACCCCCCAAACTCAAGGTGGAATGTTTTGATCCATTCAGAGGTCTCTGATTGAGTATGGTGCACATTTACTGACAAACTACAATTAGTTCCTTAAGGAGCATCTGGTGTGCAATGGAAAAAGCTGAGCAGCTTGTGTTCCACCAACCATTTAAAAGCTGATGCATAAAAAAAAATAAAATAATTAAAATAATTCACTGTTTTCCTACATCAGTTCAACATTAAAAGGTTTGTCTTTTTATTTTTTTTTTCCAGTTAAAAAACAGTTGGGACTATTATCTCAGTAATAGCTTCCTAAAAAAGACACAGAACAGCAACTTCTCACCGGACTGCAGTTTAGGAATGTTCTAGGCCTTGACTCAAACTGCTGCTTCCAGACATCAGCCCCGTTTCAGGATGCCTGGTGTGGAATATGGTCTTCACAAGCTTATCACTTCTCGCAGTGAAAACATTTTTCATTTGTGCTCTTCACACAGGACATGGAAAAGTGATATCCCACCTATTTGGATGGAGTTCCAGACTGCTTCACAACGAAGTCAAAAGTATCTGACTGCAAGTTCTGAAAGTTCAGTTGTGATACAAAGTAGAAATGACCCTCTGAGTGAAAACAACCTTCAGTTTTGTACAGAACAGTTAAACACCACGCAGCTGTTCCTCAATTTCACCTTTCCACAGGTAGGAATTATTTGATGAGCAATACTTAACAGAGAATATAGCACTTTTCTTCTCACACGTGCTATAGAATGCAACAGAACTACCAACACCTCTATGGAGGCAGCTATCAAAATATTCTCCCCACTGCAGAGAGAGTGCATGTGCGCAAAAGGCAGGCACAAGTGATTTTTCCAAAGATTATACCACAAGGATGCAGTAAAACTTGAATAAGACTTGGTATTTTCCAGCTCCTAGGCTTATGCCATTTCTTTTATACATTGCTGCCTTGATGAAGAAAAAAAAAAAAAAAGGAAAAGTCCATAAAAAAGAAAAGTTTCCCAGAAGTCACAGCTAGTAGAATAAAATCAGAAAAACAGCAGGAGGGTTTACATCTAGTCAGGAAAAAGAGACTATCAGGGGAAAACAACCAAAGAAAGAAAGAAAAAAAACCCTTATGAAATGTCACCCCATCACATTGAATCTGTTTCAGCCGTTGAAAACCAGTGTTCCAGGATACAATTTTTATAAACATGTTTTATTTATCTTGCTTATACCATTAGAACTGTAACTGCTGGCTGTCATTTCCCTGAAAAGGGGAAATCAACTCAAACACAGACTGGTGCTTTTCAAAAGACAGCAATTGGAAGGGCAGCAGCAGCGGGCATTTGAGATTTCTTAAAACCTTCAAGGCTGCAGGAAAGACAAAAGGACATGTGACCAAAAGTGTTATGATTATCCATTAGGGATTTCCATCAGTACCGGCATCAGTTATTTAGGTGATAATACAGCAAGGTCAAGTATTAGTGACAGACAATGTGCAAGTCATGAGGAATGATAGAGAATACCAATCCTTACAAAAGTCATTGCTATCAAAGAAACTTAAAAGTGTTTCAAAGAGATATCTAAATACTTCACATCAAATATACAGTGGCCATCCAGATTATAGCTCAGGATTTGTTGCAAAATTTTGTCCAAGTGCCAAATCAAAGCTTTTTTTTTCTTTTTTTTCAGTTTTTCACCTTGTCTCCTAAAAAAAATTAATTACACAGTTACATTAGCAGTTATGCAAGCGCTCTTAACTCCACAGCCACAGGAATCAGGGCCCTGGTGATGAGGAGTGCTGCAGCTAAGGGTGTCTCTTCTTTGTCACAAACTGCCTCTAAGCCCACCTGTCTATTCAGGGCAATTGCATCACTACACATCTTGAACTGTTCAGTGCTTCGATTTAGTAAGAAAAAGATGAAATGTAGTTGTTCTACCAAGCCACACTTCACCTTTTCCATCTTTTCATGGGAACATTTAAGTTTTTTTAACTGCCACCACAGAAAATTTTTATGAATTTGCAGATTTTATCTGAATTTTGTTAAATTACTTTTAAATGACAGAAGTGAGTCTTTGCTTTTTCCTGCCACTTCAGTTAACCATGGAGATTGGATCACCCTGAAAATTGCCTTTTTTGCTTTATTCTTAGCAAGGGTGAGGAATCTGAATCTCATGTGCAAGGCTCAAGATGATGCTTAGGACAGAACATGCAGAGTAAACGTTGTTTTGTTCCTTTCAATATCCAGGGAATATAAAGCTGGCAACTGTAGTCCTGTCATTATGGGTAATGAAAATAGTCCCTTTACAACAAACTTCCTGTAAAGGAGAACAAATAGATAATAACTCTTCTGGTAACATGTATTGTACACTGGCCAGCGTGTTTTTGGCGTTGAACGGAATCCTGTGAACGTGTTTAATTCACTTGCTGAGCATTCATCTGAGGCATCCCTCTGTTTGGTCTGGGGGGCCCTCCACGACCTGGAAAACACAAATAGGGGGTTGAATTCTGCAGGAAATCTGGTTAGTTTAAAAACTGCCCTAAATCTTCTGCTCTGAACTCAGTCAGACTTTGTTGTGCTTCCTAAAACACACTCTCAGCTTCAGCACAGCCCAATGTTGCACTCAACTCCAGAGGCCTCAGCTCCACACCTCAGGGCTTTCAGGACCAAGGCAGGGACAGAAACTGAGTCCCCCCAAAACTGAACTACCAAGTGGGGTTTCACAGATGCAGGGCACAGCCTGGAGCTGCCCTCACTGTCCATATGGAGACAGAACAGTGTCATCATCAAAAATGTACTAAGAAAAAGACCTGAGGAAATGTGATGAGAATAGAATTCAGAAGCTTAACTACAGCCTCATTATGTCTGTTGGGTTTGTTTCCCAAGGCTTTCATCAATAAAAGACAGTTAAATAGTTTTACTATAACTGAATGTGAACAGCAATTGCTGCTTTAGTTTCTTTTCCAAGAATTCCTCATTTAACAGCCAGCTTGACTTCCACCATCAGTTCACAGGATCCCAATAATTCAAGTCAGCTTATTCTTAATTGTGAGCTGCTGACTAAGGAGTGAGGTTGCTTTTTAAGTGCAGAACTTTAAAAGTTGGCTCAGAAACTTCCACTCAACCCAAATCAATTATTCCCTACTCAGGAAATTACCTCTAGGAGCTCCCCGAGGTCCACTTTGTCCAGAGCCACGTTTGAAATTTTGTTGATATCCATCCTGAAGCAAAGAAATTTAAAAAGTTACAACATAAAACCTGGGCATTCTGTTATTAATTGCCAGCAAAATAAGGACCTTTTAGAACAATATGCACTGACAAAACACCTGTAACTTCAACATGCAACATTTTATTAGTAAAAAATAATCTTTAAAAAATAAATTCTTACTTCCACTAGTGCCTAGCAGCTGTAATAAAATGTGCAGTGATAAATGCTCTCTCCAGTTACAGGATGTGTTGCTCAATATAACTAAGAAATATAAATAGATGCATTTAGTGTTCAACTTTTCCAAACTACACAGGGGCAGTTTGTTTTCCTGAGCAATAAAATCCCAGAGGAAGATGTCACTAACAGCTCTGAGTGCTTTTGGCAGGTTATTTCCCTCCCCACAGGTAGCTTACCCTCTGGTAGTTTGAGTAATCCCGAGGAGCATTGAACTGGGGCTGTGTGTAGCCACTGTTTGGAGTGTTGGAAAAGGAAGGACGGTAGCCATCGTATCCCCCTAAGGAACAGGGCACAAATCTTTCACTTGGAAATCAAAGCTGCACTTAATACTTGACCTTCTGCTACTATAGAAAGAAAAGCAGCAACAGCATTTTACCTAAACCTTAAAAAAATCCTATCCCTTTAGCAAGGGCTGTTTACAAGCAAATGTCTCCAACATCAGAGCTACTATACCAAAGAAATGAGAATGAACACCACCTAAGGCCTGGGAGGAGGCAGAGTTCAGTGCATTTCTCAGAGTAACCCGAGGTTTGATTTACAGAACATTCAGATCAGAGCTAAACACAATCCTAGACAGGATCTAAATGTCCCAGCTGGGATTACTGCATTCACACTCCAATCAGCTGTATTTTTATTACACACATTTCTTCTCTACTCCCCAGCCACAGGAGGGGAAGAGAACTTGGAAGGCAGTACCTGAGTCCATAAGCAATCCCAGAACACCTGATAAGGAAATCTGTTATATTCTAACATAAACCTTTGTTACACTGACAGCCACACATGTAAGGTCCAGGAATCATGAACATTCTCTTATCTATCCAGAACTACATTATCATTCCTCCACTCCTGTTAATTACCTGTAATCTG
Source organism: Zonotrichia albicollis (assembly GCF_047830755.1). Classification (NCBI taxonomy): domain Eukaryota; kingdom Metazoa; phylum Chordata; class Aves; order Passeriformes; family Passerellidae; genus Zonotrichia; species Zonotrichia albicollis. Next base: position 49,342,863 of record NC_133824.1, read on the forward strand.
TTATATTCTAACATAAACCTTTGTTACACTGACAGCCACACATGTAAGGTCCAGGAATCATGAACATTCTCTTATCTATCCAGAACTACATTATCATTCCTCCACTCCTGTTAATTACCTGTAATCTGTTATATTCTAACATAAACCTTTGTTACACTGACAGCCACACATGTAAGGTCCAGGAATCATGAACATTCTCTTATCTATCCAGAACTACATTATCATTCCTCCACTCCTGTTAATTACCTTGGCCTAGTGACTTTTGGACTCTTGTGTTCCTGTACTTCTATTTAAGCCACCCTATTCTCATTGTGATGAAACACAGAACTACAAAATACACTGTGGAAACACCAAGCATTTTTGAAATACCAACTTGCATCTGAATTCCTTGCTTGACGAGTGGATATTTCTATATTTGCTTATACTTGCAGTAGATGTTTACTATTGTAACAAGAGTCCAAACACACACTTAAATTTTACGTTGCTTATCTACAACCAGTAAGATTTTTACTGCAAGTTTCGCTGTCTCACGGGGTTGCTACCCCAGTCTCCCAGCAGCAGGTCAGGTACCCCAGGGTGGAGCAGAGCCCAGGGAGGGATTTGCAGAGCTCTCACCTCTGAATCCATTTGCTGGGCCCCTGTAGCCGTTCATGAGGCCCCGGGCCCCGCGGGATCCCCCCCGGGACACGCCCCGGCTGTTGTAGTAAGGCTGGCTGTTCCTGGGAAATCCAGAGCTCTGCTGGGGAGGCTGCTGGTGGTTTCCTGCCACTTGGTGACTCTGGTCTGGGGAACCGTGGTAGGTACCAACCACTGCAAGGGAATCGGGGGAAAAAGAAGGAGAAAAGTCTGAATTTCTTTATGTTCCCACGTATCTCTCTTGAAATCCAACATTCTGTTACAGAGGAAAAGGATGAGGCTCTCTGTCCTTGTTCCACATCCAGTACTTGTTAGCACTTCAGTGGAAAGTGAAGGCAGTGCTGAGCGAAAAACAGCTCTGGATATAAACTTTTATTTTCAAGTTGCTAACCTGGAAAGCATTTTGCCTGCTGAATTCAAGTAATTTCTCACTGATTTCAGCACAAGATTCCAGGCCTTTGTGACCTTACATCAACTGTGAGAAGCAATCCATATTTGCTCTCATTTCTGGCTTACTATCTCCTTTACAGAATGTCACCTCAAATTGCACTGGTTTTTTTTAAAGCAACCTTCACATCAGCAGAGCCAGTACTTCACTCCAGTACCTGCATCTTCAGAATAATTCTGTTCATGGGTTTTTTTAAACCCATATAAACCTCAGTCAGTGGCTTAACAACTGGAGATAGATATAATTAATTTCACTCCCTGCTGGATATTCCAACCCAGACAGAGTAACAAAACCTGGTATTGCTCAGGGGAAAGGCCTGCAAGGGAACCTATGACACACTGTGCTCCATCATCTAGGATGTCACAGACTTATCACCTGCTCTACCAAGGCCACAAGAATTTTACCTGTCTGGAGTTGTTCTTGCTGGAGATCTGATTGTTCTACTTGGTGAGGTTGATTGGAGAAACTCTGGTTGTAACTGGCCTGGTACTGGTTTTGCTGCTTAAGGGTTTCTGGCTCATTCACAGGAGGAACAGGTGCATTCATGTTGAATACCTGTAAGAGCAGAAATTCAGTTTTACAGCTCTGTAAAGAAGCATCAGAGTCTTAGAAATGTGAATAACCAAGGACCATCATATGTAGCTGCATGACTGATCCCACCACAAGGGATGAGCACCAAGCCAAAGGGATCCAGGCCTGATTTCCTACTCACTGTTTGCATGGATTGGAATGGAGCTGCATTGACGTTGATTCCGCTGCTATGCAAAGGCTTGCTGGATCCAGCCTGGAACACCTGTGGCTGGGATGCAGTGGGAAGTGATGATGAGGATGGGGTCTGGTCTGCATTCAGGGACATGGAAGCCTAAGAATTAAAACACATGATATTTTAGCTCTAGAGGTACCAAAAATTTAACTTCAAAAACTTTGCTTAAAAAAGAATGGCAATGCCTCAGCTTCACCTCTACTAATGACTCTTCTGTACTTCAGCTCAACAGCCTAATTCACAACAGCATAATGAGAGGAAAAACCTAACCATCTTCTCCCTCATTAACTTGAAACACAACTAGAAAAATCCAGAGGGGGGAAATGAAGAAGTTTCCAGGCTAACTGCTGTGAAAAAATAAATCCCACTTCCTAAGCCAACAACACTGATGCTCCCATGCTGATGTTGGCATGCTGCATCCAACTAAACAAACAAGCTTCCAAATGAAAAATCTTGCTACGGAGGACTCACTGGTCACAGACAGGCTGAGAATTTTGAAATTAAAGGGAACTGAAGCACCCCTATCAACTAAAAATAATGTTATTTACTAAGAAACATAGTCTAACATTTGATGCCACCTGCAATCAAGAGTTCTTCCCACCCCTGTGAAACCTGACTTGCCTGAATCTGGTCAATTGATTCTTTCTGTGGCCGTTGCTCTGCTGTGTGAGAAGGCTGATACATGGGTTGGGAAGCTGTATATCCCTCACTTGTAGAAGAAACCAAGGGAACCTGACAAAATAAACCCCAAAGCCCCCAGAAGTCAGCTGATGCTCACACACAGTTTTGAAAAAAGTATCAGAGAATTCTGGAGTGGATGGTACTCTCTAGTCTGTGAGCCAGCACATCTTCAAACCAGTACAAAGTAATTCCTTTTTAACCACCAACATTCTAACACCACACAGCTCCAAGCTCAAACACAAGTGGACAAGGGCTGGCTTTCAATGGCCTGAATTCTACATTTTACAAGCTCTGCTCCTACACAGAGAGCCCAGGGAAAAGTCCAGCCAGGAAAGCAGAGCATTTTGCATTAAAGGCTGTACTGGGGAGTTAAAGAAGCAATGGATAATAACTGATTAGAGTTTAAATGGGAGTGTTCACATCACACTGGAATGTTCCAGAGCCAAGAGTAAGTTTAGCTACTGCTTGCAATATCCTTGAGAGAATTAACTGGCAGCACTGGTTGAGATAAGGGAAGTAAGAAAAAAAATCCATTGGATTAAGTCAGACATCACCTAACAGCAAAATAAAAACTAGTGCAGAGAAAAAAAAACCCTCTGCCCAAACAAATTATTCTACTCCTATGAGACAACAAAACTGTGGAGAGCACCAGCACTTCAGGAGGTACATACAGAGGAAACTCAAGAAACAATTCCCTCGCTCCTGTTTCTATAGAAATGAGTGACTTAAACCTGCAGACCTCATCTGGACAAGCCAAAGGAAAAATTCACACTGCCTGTACTGTGAGAGCCGTCACCTATCCAGATTTTTTTCTGGTTTGCAAACATCTACATGGATCAGACCCATTATTGAGACCAGCAGAGTCCTCAGAGATGTCACATATGCTTAATAAAAAAATCTTTAATCGCCAGACTGAACTGAAACATCCCAACAACAAAGTGACCACTTCATTTATACAGTGCAGAAGCAAGTTTAGGAGATCCCACTTGACGCTCAACTAGAAACAGCATTCAACTCACACTGACTGCTCTACAACTCCAGGGTAAAATCCCAATCCAAGCAAGTGGGAATAATCAAACAGAACACAAACTCCGTATTGTTAATGCATGAGATCTACTTGTGCCCTGACACTCACTTGGACAGACACAGGCTGCCCTGTAACCAAGTGGTTTTTTTGGCATTTCTGTTGCAAATAAATAAACTATCTGCTTCCCGTTACTGGAAATTTGCATTGTCAGTAGAGAATGAAACTAGGAGCTAGTAATGCTTGTAAGCAACAATGGAGATCACCAATTTCCCAAAACTAGACCTTCAGTTTTTTCATAAGAGTCTCTCATGTAGTTAGGAAATAAATCCTTTTTTAACTCAAATCAGGCCTAATACCAAACTCAAATCCAAGCCAGAATTTACTAAACATTTTACCTGTGTAGCTTCTGGTTGCACAGGAACTTGGGTAGGCTGGGCAAGTCTTGACTCAGCATGAACTGGAGGAAAATAATTTCAGTTATTACCCAGTAAAATCAAATCTTTCACAGAATAGCATTATTATCTGCTCTGAGCACTTATGTGAAAGCTGATCATCATGAAGATGATGAAGCCTTAAGCATGGCAAACTATATTCAAATTACCAACTCCTGTTTCCATGCAAAGAACATTTTTTCTAGTTGACCAAAATAATCCAAAGCAAAACCAAAGAAGCTTTAGTTGCTCCATATCTCCAAGAAAAACCCATAAGCAAGTGAGAACTGGAAGCCTAAAAAACAGTACAATCACATTTCTGAGAAAAAACACTATAACAGGACTGTACTATACTTGTGGAGACCTTTTTATTATGCAGCAGCAACTGAAGCATTTCTAAGAGATGACTTGCAGGCTTCCCCAGTATTCCTCTTTAGGATTTACCATTACAAACCTGGAGGGCAAACCATTTGGGGCATGTCCAAACTCTGGGCTGGGTTCATGGGCTGTGCAGATACAATGGCAGGATCAAGCGTTTGGTTCTCAAATTCCAGCATCGAGTCCTGGGAAGAAAAATAATTAAAAAAAAAAATAAAAATCAAATCTCAAATCCACACTGCTGTGGGTTCAACAGATGAATGTTTAGAGTACAGAAATACCTGCATGAAGTTGTAGGGGCCCTGCATCTGTGCCATGAGGTCCTGTACTCGCTGTCTCCTGACCAGGGGGTCTGCCTGAGCCACAGCAGTGAGTGCGTGAGGTTCCGGGACGGGAGGAGATGTCGCCTGCGTCTGTTGCTGCAGGGAATTTACAACCTAGCAAGAGACAACAGCAACTGCAATTTCAGCTCCAGGCAGTGCTGCACTCAAGTGACTCAGGAGTTCTTGCATTTCTGCCTATTGCCTGACTGGCTATGGATGATGGAATTGCTGCAGGGGTGTTGAAGGACAGCTTTACATCCTAGACAGGTCAGTACTGTGGCCAGCTACTCATCTGAGCACTCACAGGATTACAGAGCTCACACTCTGCTCTTTTTTCTCTCCATCTACTCTTTTCTCCATGAAAAAGGTATTTGTTCAATATCACATGGAGTCTTGTAGACCAGGATTTGAGACAGCAATTTATCACCATTTAGAAATTTAAAGGAAGTGGGGGAAGACTAAGCTTCAGAAATAGGCACAAATGGAGTACAATTATTTTCTCATAGCTTTTTGGTAAATATAAGTGGAGTAAGAATTTTTTGGTCTTTTTTAAGACTTCATAATGCTCAATTTTCACAGCCACTGTTACCCTAGCTCCCTGATTTACTGTCTCAGGAACAGCAGGCAGCATTGCATGACAAGGATTGCCAGACAGCACTGTGAGGGGACACCAGAAGCCCAGAAGCAGAAGCACAGATCAGGGAGGGCCAGAAAGCTCAGATTCACCAGACATATCCCAAAGTGGCAAACATCAACAAGGAACAAACTGCAATGGGCTCTCAGAGAGCACCTGATTAGACAGCAGAGCAACCAGCCAAGCTGGACATGGGCATCTCAAACATCCCTCAGCAAAGAGTTTGAAAACAGACAGTGACAAAGATGGTTGAGATGCACTCTGATGGCCCTAACCAGTCCCTACCTGCTCTTTAGGCAGCTCCTGTAATCTAGAAGTGCCATTTCCAATGTCAACAAATGCCCTTTAAAAATACCATTGTCTCTTGCCATTACTTCTCTATTTCAATCAGATTGTAACATTGCTAACATTCCAGATATACAGCTAAGCCTTAAAACTTACTTGCACAGGATATAAATTAGCATACAGGCACCTGAAAGCTCAAAATACTGATGTAAAATACCTGATTTCTTATTAGAGCTGCAGAAGACAGATTTCTATACCCAGCCATGACAATTACAAACCATCCTGTAACAAAGGTCTGAACTTTATGCCCCACACTGTCACTACCCACCCTCAAAGCCTGCACATTTCTTGTTAATTTCTCCAAGAAACCTACAGCACATTCCAGCATTCCTGCTGCCTGCCCACATTTCCAAATCTTGTATGTCCATGGCATTCTGCACATGCAGCTGCCTCACCAACTCCAATGGCTCCTTCCTTGAGCAAATCCCAAACAGAGAATCTGAACAAAACTAAAAGCTAACCACAGCCACAGTCCTCTTTGAGATCCCCTTCAGACCCAAATCACCACTGGTAGCAATCCAGAGAAGCAGTTTGACAATTCCCATGAAAAATACACCCTGAGGCAGTCCACACTGGAAACCAAACACAACAACACTGCTCTATCAAACAGTCCCTGAATTTCACATTATGGACTGTTTCCAAATTAAGAATTAAGTCCTGTGAGTGGAAAACTTTATCTAGAGCACATACAGAGACCTTTTGCACATAACAAAGTTTAAAAATTGAAGAAAATGTGCACTTGAGTGGTAAACCAACAGCTACTCATCTCCTGCATAACTTTTACCAAAAGTACTCTCAGTTATTTGAGCCCTACCACTCAACTTATGGAGTCCAAGTCATTCACAACAATTCAGTATCTTCAAGAGAAAAAAAGTCAATGGAATAATCAAAAACACACAACAGTGACAAAAATAACCAAGGTTTTCCTTTTCTACAAATGGCACAGCAGTAACTTCAGATGGTATTTCATATTTTACATTATCTTTTCCAATACTCCTTTTTTGATGTCAAATGGAACAGTTTAGGACCTATTCCTTCAGCCTCATTAGCACTACCAGGGTAGTGAGCAAGTAGGATGGAACAACTGAGCAAATTTCAAGTTGTGTTGAGGTAAAGTAATCTTGTCAGCAGGCAGAGCTGCCAGACACAAGGCAAGGAGACTGACAGGGGACAGGAAAAAAGAGAAAGAAAGGTAAAACCACAAGTTTAATGACAGCACAAACCAAGAGAATGAACTTGTATTTTGTTAGTCTGAGAACAGTTTTCAGTTCTACACAAAATCCATCCAACCAAAGTTTCACAATCTAAGACACACAGAACTTTGTGTACAACCAGATTCAGGGACTAATTACAGAAGAAGCAGTTCAAAAAAATTAAACCCTACAAAACAGCAACAAAAAATCTCCATAAATACTATTATCAATAAAGGAGATCTTCACCAAAATTAGAACATCATATAATCCAAATACACTTGGAAAATTCACAAGGAAATGATTTAGTTTAAAAGTTATGGAAGGACCATGCAAAAAACATCCTTGTGAAGACATCACCTCCCAAACCAGAAACACCCCACAGCAATCCTGACTGTATCACATCTACTTGAGGGTTACTGAAAGAAAAAGATAGGAGTTTATGATATCCTTCCCCTTAGGGAACAATTATAGAGATCTTCTGAGCTAATGATCTCTTTCAGATTTCAAAATTCACAGCTACCAGTGTACATCCTGTGTCACCATTTTACCAAAGCACAATTGAGCTTGCATTCTCCTGAGTAAGGAGACTGTAGTGCCAGCAAGAATAATTTTACTGGCAGATATTCTCAATTTCCCTTTTCTAGCTGAGAAAATAAAGTTCTTTATTATGAAGAAACAGGCTTTAACTTCAGTTTTTTCGAAATCATTTCTTTCTACCATGTCCAAGATATGTGGACAGAATTGTCCTATGAAAACAAAGGTGAGCCAATTCCAGATTCAGCTGACCAGGAAATTATGAGTTTCTGAAATCACCAACCTGAATTATGCCTTCATCCATACTCCTTATATTAAGAACAACAGAGAACTGAACCACTCTGGACTCGATATAAATGGGTATAATTGAAGCCAATTAATCAATAATTTTCAAATACTGTGCCTTCTAAGAACACTCCAACCAATCATGACTTTAATGTATGGGTTTGGAGGGTTTCTTCAGTTTTTTAAGATAATTCTTAAAACACATTCAGTAGGCAGTGAGTAGCAGTGACAATTTCAGAGTTTTTAAAGTAAGTAAATGAAATACTGTGACAAGGAACTACCAAACTCCTTCACTGACATGGCAACGCTGTCTACTTGGCTTTAGAAGTCTCACACTCCTCCTCAGTATTATTAAATCTCTAAGTGACCTTCAACACTGTTAAATAGGAATTTCAGCCAGACTCAATATAAAAATCAGCCAGATTAGTTTATCAGATCAAAATTTCAGCTGCTCTATTTTTTTCACACAAGATGATGAACACTTATTTCACTACTACACTTAAAAACAGCCAAAGGCACCAAGAAAGTCTAAACAACTGACCATCTGCAATTTGGTGCTGCAGAAGGCTAAAATCAATCAAAAATTAACTCTCCAGCACCTGAAAGAAGCTGCTCATACTTGTTTTTCCCAGACAGACACAACTCCAACAGTGAGTACCAAACAGGGGGCTTTGTCTTTTCCTGTACACGAGGACCACAAATGCCAGTGCAATAAAATCATGGATTTGCACAGGCAGCAAAGTCTGAGTGCAAATCACTGAACTGGGAACGGATCCCAACACCACAAACACCACAAGTGAACACCACCCAAGTGCAGAGCAGTAACAAGTGAGATACCTGAAGAGCTGCAGCTCTGGGAAGCAGAGATGTACACACATACAAGCACATTTTAACACCAAATGATGCACACAAGCAATCTGGAGTAGGAATTAGTTGAGTTACTCATTTTCAGCTCCCTCTCCAGGCACCTGTGCTTCATGAAAGCACAACTACACCACACTGTCAGCAGCTGGGTAGATCAACTTTCAAGTTCTACATTTGCAGCTAAGTTCTCCAAAAAGAAAAAAGACTTCAAAAGAAGTCCTTAAAGTCTTTTTAAGAATAAGACTTTTAAGCCCTGTTTTCCCAAGCAAGCCACTAATGAAGAAAAGCAAGTTCTCTGCAAACTTAGCCAGACTCAATAGGTTTTATTTCTTTTTATTTTAGGTACTCCTGAGCTAAGTATATAATTAAAGAATCAAGTAGCAAGTCCAAGCCTACTTAAATAAATGTATTCTTTTATATATTGGGGGAGAAGGGATGCAATACTAAAACCTATCATGAATTGTGAGCCAGCAGAAACAGGGATTGCAATTTTACCTGCAGTACACAAGATCTTACCTCAACCGTTTCAACTGTCCACTCATCTACCTGTTCCTTCTCACTACTGCTGAACTGAGTCTCTGCCATGAATTGTCTGTTTACATACTAAAATAAAAATAAGAAAGGGTATGAAAGTAAAAGTAAGTGGCATTGAAGGTATACAAAATGACAGTGTTTCAGTGAATAATACCTCAGTTGATTCAACTTCAGTTGGCTCAGTAAATTCTTCTGCTGGATCAGGTTCTGGAAGAAAAAGAAATAAACCATTTATGTGGGAAAAAAAACAAATAAAAAACCCCAAAAGAACAATAATAAAGACCTATAACCTCATGTTATAGACCTAGAAGTTACAAAGTTAGATGAGAAAATCTCGTGTCAAAGAATAAAGAAGAAATGTCATGGGTGTTAACAGAGAATTAGTAATAACAAATGTTCTCAGAGCTTTGCACTGAAAAGGAAAAAACCCAGTAAATTCTCACTAGAGAGAATTATGTTCAGCTATGCCTTCTCCACAAAAGGGAAAAATGTCCCTTTTGAGCTGTTTGTTTTTTGTCCCTTTTTGAGTTGTCTTAAAATTGGATACAACACCCTAAGTTTCTTAAGTATGTAATTACACTGTCTGCTTCAGCAACTGCTCCCTTCCAGCTCAGCTTAAACTGGTGGGAACCACTGAAAAACGGGAAAAGCCTCAGGCAGCCAGAACTTTCATCTTGGATGGTTTCAGTGCTAGGGATGAACACTGCATTTGCAATTTAATCACTCTGAGGAGTGCAGAGACACGGCAGAACAACACAAACGTGTCAGTCACAGGACATGTTCCCCTCCTCACCAGCCTCTGCTGCAGTGTCTTCTACTGCAGGTGCAGGTGCTGCCTCCTCTTCCTCACACAGCCCATTCTGGTGGTTGTGGGTGCTGTCAAAGTAACTGGTCTGAAGAATGCGTTCAACAACCTCCTTCAGTGCTTTATCTGGGGAAATGCAACAGGGAGACATCAGCACCTCATCATCCTCTCTCTCCTTCCATCCCTCCTTCCCAAAGATTGCATGTACATTTTATGACCCTTTAGCTGGGAAGACGTTGCTGCCCCAAGCCACTCCACCAGCACCAGGATTTCTTCTCTCACTGGGTCACATTCAATAAATCCATAAATAACCCACTGTCATTCAGAAAAATCTGAAGGGCAAGAAGGATCTAAAGAGTACAGAACTCTTCAGAAGCTTTGTGGAGCACTTCACAGTGAGGTCTAGTTTATGAATTTATTTACTAGACATTTATTCCTCTTACTTACAAGCATTACTGTAAGACACTTTCTTCCAAAACAACTAACTGTCAATAAAAATAAATCTACACAGGTACCATCTGATTCATGAGGGTTCTTCTCCTGAGGTGAAGTGGCTCAAAAGAGCCTTTGTAAGCAAAGAACAATTGCCCTCAGTGCTTCAGATGAATGCTGGGGCACCTTAACCCAAAAGGCATCAGCCCCATTGGCAAAGCAGTATTCCTGGCTGCCTAGGCCAGGTATTTGGGAATGATTTCCATAAAAAGCAGTCTGGCTGCCATGGTCACACCCTGATCTGCAGTTCATCAATGAAGACAGGGCAAAACTGCAACACTTTTTGCAGGAGCTAAGGGGGAGAGAACATCCCAATAAGGAATGCCATGTCAGTGCATGTATTACACTGTCACCTTGTTCACAGCCAGGTTTGCAGAAAACAAAGAACTGTTACTGAGCACCAGCAGCAGCAGAGTACTGCTGAAACAGCAGGAACAGACTGAGCTTCAATACTGAGTAATGCTGAGCTGGTATAAAAAATACACCACAGACTGAGCACAAACTTCACAAGTCACTGTTACAGTCCAGCTAAGAGCTGAGAAAAAGTAGTTCTTTTAAGACCTCACAGACAATTAACTGCCCAACTTCTCTTACATCAGATGTGTGTTTTAGTTCAGACACAAATTCTGCACGCTGTCTCTTCATGCAGAGACTGTACTTACAGGTTGTTCCACAAACTGGTTTTTCCTTCCCTTCCAGTAAGTCCCACAGGTGAACAGATGCTTGCTCATACTGCTCATTCAACCTTAAAAATTAATTAATAAGAGTTAATTTCTTACTGAGTCTTTAAATTACCATAGCAAATACATTGTTAAGTGACTGGCAATTAGGAAGAGGAGCACTTTGCTGTAACCCTACCTCATGTTCATGTCTCGTTCAGGGTAAACCAGCTTATAGAACTCATCCAGCATGGTCAGCTCCTCCTCTGTCAGCACTGGCACCCCGTTGGATCCCTGTTTGAGGTCGCTGCGCACTTCATCATCCCCCAGCTTCTCCAGGATGAACTGCAGCTCCAGCACCGTCTTCAAACGCTTCTGCTCGGCCTCCTCGCGCATCAGCTGCTCCCTGCGAGCCGTCTTCTTTATTGTCTTCTGGATCTGCAATGACCCAACAGAAAACTCTTTGCAAATGTCTTGAACTGCTAAGAGAACGTCCAGAGGTGTTGGGAATTTAGCTGCTAGAAAATGGAAAAGTACAAAACCATGGCTAACTCCAAGTCCAGCACCTGCACAGATAGCAGTGTCCTTGGGGCCTAGCTGTGGTAGGATAACAAACAGTGAAAGAGACATAAGAAAAGAGAGATGTAACCCCTAAGGAATGGGGAAGAGTTGATGGTATAGTTTAACCAATAGATTGCTTGGCTTACAGAATATTCATAAGCTTATTACTCGCTGTATAAGTGTCTGATGCTCTCTTCAATAAACGGAATTTGCTTATCACTCATATTGAGTGCCTGAGTCTCCCCTCACCGACAAATGGCTCGACCCCGACAAAGGCCCACATTTTTTCTCTGTGACACAGAGGAAGGCAAGGGAAAAGCCCAAGTGTTGGGTTCTTCCATTGGGAAAGGCTTGGGTGATGCAGGTTGTTCACAGTGGCCACACAGAGAGCAGGAACAGGGTTATTCACCATATCCCACCAGAGCAGGAAGCATTCACTGGAACTACCAGGAGATCAGCTTAAAACTGATAAACAGAAGACTGGTTTGTCACACACCACAAGAGGAAACTCATGGAATGTTTTGACATGAAAGGCTGGGGAGATAGATAGACAGATCAGCAAGTCCAAAAATGGATTTCAACAAATTCTTGGACACGAGATCCCCAGTTGCACACCCCAGGGAACAAGCATGTGCATCCACTGCAGCATTCCCAGTGCAAGGAGGGAGAGGATGACACATCAGCAGCAGCCTTGTGCTCTGCACTGAACCTTCCAGAAGGTCTAAAAGCAGCACCACTCTGAATGTACAGGATGTCTCTTCCACTCTTAATCCAAGCATCCAGTGTCCCATATTCAGCTGGAAATGTAATATTCTCGTCCAAAAAATCTACCCTGATGGTAACTTTCCCACTTGAAACATCCAAATTTTGTTTTTAAAAATCAGACATATCTTAAAATCAACTAACTGCAGTCAGGAAAAGCTACCACCAAGTTTGAAAGCAGAGCACCAATCTGGTACTCCTGCATTCACTGCCTTGTTTTCACAGTCAGCTGACCAGGGAAACACTTCAGAACAGACTTATCCAGAAAAGGACGTTCTCCATTACTAACATTCCATAAACACAGATGAACTGTGATGCCAGAAAATAGAGAAACAAGTTGGCTGAGTCCTACAATTAATTTAAAGCCACAGCCAATGCACAAAGCAGTTTATAACACAAGGATGCTGCTGCCCTTCAAATTATCCCAGCCTGTTCACAAGCTAAGTCTGCTCCTTAGAGCAGTCAGCTGTACCAACATCCACTGCTCAGCCAATTCCTCCAACGCTGCTGCTCTTTCCACAACTCTCAAATTTTCAGAATTTAATTCTTGATTACAGTATTACTCTGCATCCTTGATAAAACACGAACCCAAAAGATTACCTATTTCATAGTATCCAGTTAATTTACCCTTTACAAAAATAACATAGCCCCATAATGTAGTTTCAGAGTGTGTTACCAAGAAATGAAAACCCTATGAAATCCATTTAAGAAAACGTTACCAATGGCAGCAAGTGGCCATCTTTAATGTTGCATGACAGACCTGGTTCTGTGATCACTACTTTCAACACTTGTGTTGTGTCAGAAAATTACATTATTCTTGTTTCCATACATTTATGCAGTACATCAGGAATTCTTCAGAAAACCTGACATCAACTAATATAAAAAAATAGAAGAAAACGGCCAAACATAGAAGAAATCAAGGGCAATTTATCTCTGTAAACAGAGGTGACTACTGCCTCAGTGGAAGAGTTTAAAGTGTTTGGATAACCCACATGGCAATGCTTGATCTTTACTTACATCTTGGCTCAGAGCCATAAAACTCCTCTGCAGTTCCTTAGCAAATTCCAGATTATTTGTCACTTCCTGGTACTTTGACACTGCATCCTTAAAAAAAAACCCAGAAAGACCACAAATGTAAACCATCAGCAACAGAACTGAATACATACTTCCAACAAAAAAATTTCCACATCTTTTCGTTCTAAAGTGAGACACAGGATCCCTGAATGGGACTGCAACTATGTTAAGGTAAATTTAGATTTTTACTGGCCCAGATATCAAAGACTTGTGTATGTCCTTAGGGCCTCCAGTTTCTTTAGATATGCTAAACATGCACAGAAATATGCCTTCATGTGCTCACATGGATGATGGACTGGTTTCATGTTTGGCTGCAGCCAGCTCCTGACAGAAACTAACAAACAACTGGAGGAATGGGGGAGAAGAACAATCTGGCAACTCAGAACTGCTCAAGAGTTTGAGAATTAATGCATTGTTATCTCCAGTCAGAGCCACAATCAGAATATACAGAGCATAATGTCCCCTTCTCCAGAAATCTTTGCTTTTGCTATCTTCTTAAACCTAACACTCTGATCTGCAAACCAAAGCAAACCAAATTCCTCAACCCATTTGGAATTACTGAGAAATTCTATCAAATCAGGAGGATATAGCTGAGACATTTACATTCCTGCTGTGACAAAAGAATGCATTTCTCCAAACTAACATTTATTTTTATCAAGCCTGGTGGTCAGGCTTCATAAAAACCATGAGCTTCCCTCCTGAACATGATGTCAGTTCTCTGTCGTGGTTTATCTTCACAACAGGCCATTACAAAATCCAAATACACAGATCTGTGATGTTTCAGTTCTCAGCTGGCACAGAACCACCAAAATGAAGATGAAATCAATCCAAGGGACCAAAGGAAGCAGCTCATTCTTTAAAGTGTCAGCAGCTGCAATAGTTGGAAGGTCCATTTTTGTCCCTTCACTTTCTCAATGTTAAAAATCATCCACAAACACTGTTTATCCTAGACTGGTAAGATAATCGTTAAAGATTCAACTTCACATAAGACTGAGCATCTGGTAATTTCTTGAAGTATCAATGTGCATATTTGCACCATACAACTGAATTGAAATTGATACTTGCTTTTTATTTACAATTGCAAAACTGCTGCTGAATCAAGCTCTGCAATAACCTACTTTAAGAACCAGCCCCAGAAAGGAGAGAGGCAGGAAAAACTCCTCAGCACAAAGGTAACAAAACAATTTAACAGATCTGGTTAGGATTTTTTTGGTTGTTTTTACCAGTTGATCTTGATTCAGACGTTCTCCCTTGTTCATTCGTTCCTGGTAATCATCAAGTTTGCTCTGAAACAAAAGAAAAATGCTGTTATGAAGAGGCAAAAATCAGTTTAAAGCTTTGTTCCACTTGTGCTAACAGAATGATGCACTCTAATATTACACTACACAGACTGTACCATGTTGCACAAGAACATAACTGTCCTGTAGGAAGTGTACAAGAGGAAAACTGTCCTCTGGGTTAAATGTAAGTATTTTCCCAAGAGGTAAATATTTTAATCTTATTTGGCTATTACAATGTCTTCGTGGCTAGCTGGAATTTCCAAGGAAATTCCCATTCCTCCTAAAGGGACAAGCACTCCCCATGCACATCCTTCAGGCCAAACACCAGAGAGCTGAACTGAGGGCTGAGGTAGAGTTTAGCACCACTTTATCACTACAATAGCAAAAATCTGACTGCAAACCCCCACTGACAAGGCCATTAAGATTCAGAACTGTGATCCTCTGTAGCTCCAGCCCTTAAGATAGTTGTAAAGAATTTTAAACAGTTTCTAATCCTCTGTGCAAGAATGCCCACCAACACAATTCATATTAATAGCTATAAAATAGTTTTTGTTCAGAAGAATTAGGATTTTTTTTTCCACAGGAAGAAACTGAAAAAAGAATCATGAGGCTACTTTTCAGCAGGATCAGTTTTCTCATCTGCTTCAACAGAAACCACACAGCAGAGGGGCATCAGCCAGAATCAAACTCTTGTGTGGCCCAGTGACAGATTCTACAGCTAACTACAAAGGCCCTTCAAAAGGAAGCAAAGCCTCTAAAGGTAACACACCTAATTATTACATTGTTCTCACCATTTCTGTATTAGCACAAATTACTGCATCTGGAATGAAATTTGCCATGATCTAATTCAAAAAGTTATTAAAACAAATCCTTAACAATTGTCTTCCCAATCTAGGATAACAAAACACAAGAAGCAGGAGAACACTTAATTTTGGATGTCAAAGATGGCACCACTGTCTCAGGGTTTACATTTGCACAGAGTGACACCTTGTTTGGCTGCTGCTGCTCTTCATTTCAGACTTTTCAGTTAAAATACTTTACTGGTACTTTTCTAGCTAATTCAACTTCTATTCTATGCTCAGTCTCAGACTTTTGGAAAGATCAAAGTCTGTGGAACAGTTTATCAAGCAAGCTCCTCTTCCTAAGCATTTGATGCCCATCATTATTTCCTGAAACCCTATCACCCTTATGAGGCTTGGTCCTTTTGATGTCATTTTTGGTGCTGGATCTTTTTAAGTCCTGCAGGTCAGACAGAACATTTAACTACTTCACCTTCCAGTGTATCAGAGCCAGCAATGGCCCAGGCAAAGTCAAAGCAAGAACTTGCAGAGCTCCAAAAAATACATTACTGGGAGTTTCATGCTGGGGACAGAAACTACATGGTAACAGTTGTTAAATGCAGCAGCCACAGCTCATAACAGATCAAAAAAGCAGCCCTGGAGAGCATTTGGCACACTGCAAATCTATCTCAACAGGAAATAAGGTCAGGTTACTCTTCTCCATCCTGATCTCAGAGCAGAGAGCAGATGATGACATGCTTGGACAATCACAGGACAGTCTCTTGATTTGGGAGAGTGTGGCTGAGCTGTGCAGCTGAAGGGAGGTGAAAGAACTGAAGCACTGCAGTGGCCCAGGGCAAAGCCAGGTCAGCCCACCCCTCTGATGGCTGAATCCCAAAGCAAAGGGGCTCTGCACACAAGCAAAGCTCCAAGGAAGTTCCTACTTGCTCAAGTCACCGCCTCCCCTGCTGCAGATTGCAATTCCCCTGGTCACCCTGATGCAATTGTTTGTGAGGCTGCTCAGTAAATACACTGCAAACACGAGCCAGCTTGAGCAGGGGCTACAAAAATGCACTAAAACAAATTTTGTGATCCAGTTTCCAACACAAACCCACAAACAACACCAGTGAAACAAAATGGGTGGAACGCTGTATTCCAGAACACTACTTTGTTTGACTTTGTTGAAAAAAACAACATATATTGCAAAATGACACTGAAACACTCACAGAATCCCTTTTGTGGCTGAGGGCACAAGGAAGGGAAGAGGCAAAAATATCCTAAATAACTACAATTTTTTCTGAATACTTTTTCCATGCATGGTTGGTCCTTTCAGATTAAGCTATTGCAGTAACATAGTGAACAATGCACAAGGTTTTTCTTGAATGGTCAAATATTCTTAGGTCTAATGTAAATGCTTTGCTTATTTTTATTCAACTAAAAAGCCAAGGGTAAAATGTCTCTTTCTGTTAGGAATAGAAGAAAAGTTACTTGTCTTCACATTTACTTCTTACAAAACATTCCTGTTGGGAAGGTAAAAGGAAGGAAAGCCCTGTCAGCTGCAATGCAGAGGACAAGCCAATGTGCATTTAGTTAAATGTTACCACAAAGATTTGGACTGCCAAGTAAGCATTCTTCTATCATCACAAAGACACTTTTAAGATCCAAAGCTGCATTACACAGAAATATTAAGTGAAATGCCTTCCTTTTTAATCTGCACTGTCAACTAGCAGCAATCCAGGAGCAGCACTAGAGCTGTAAAACAACTGCAGTGCAATTCCTGCTCAGGAAGCCACTGCAGTGCCTGCAAGAGGGGAAGACTCTCTCCATCTCACCCCTCCTTACACAACTTCACCTCACTCCTCACACAGAGATCTCAGAGCACAAAAACCAAACCAGCAGGAAAAAAATAACCCAGTGGCAAAGTGAGCACATGAATTGTGCACTGAGCAGCTGGTGAGTCAGCAGCTCCAGTCCTGCAGGCAGCCAGCCACTCTGCTCCAGCTCTTTCCTCTGACATACCTGAAGCATTCTGGGCTTCCTGGGGAAAAAGCACCACTAACAGGCTCTTGGGACTGTGGTGCTCACTGCTGAACTACACCCTGGATTTTACTTTCATGGGAATCCAAAACTCAGTTACTTTATTGCACTAATAGACAATTCTCTTCACCTCCTCTGAACTGTCTCAAAAACATCATCCTGAAGTGGAAACAAAACTGCAGTTACCTGGCATTACCCTCCAAACCCAGCCTGGTTTTAGAAATGCCTGACCACTGAGCCACCACTTCCAGTGCTGTGCTGCAAACTGGATCACTGGAATCATCAGATTAAAAATAACCCTTAAAAAAAGGGGGTCAGGAGCAGGAGGGAGGCTCTATATTTAACCAGGTAATTTCAATGCTGTGGTTCTGCCAATTACAGCAGCACAAGTGTGCACAACAAGCTGCAAGGTGACAAGGGAACCTCTGCCAGCAGCTGGAGTCAATCTGTAGTAATTCAAACTCTACCACACAAGGTAAGAAAAGATGGAAAGGACATTCCAAGTTTGTCTCCTCAGGTATCTCAAAAACTGAATGAATGTTTTTGACAGCACAAAAGCAATTAGAAAAATCAAAAATTTAAAACAGCTGTGTAATACAGTTTGCATTGAAGCCAAAAAAAAAAAAAAAAAGCCAAGTTAAAAATTAGAAGTTTGTTAACCTCTTTTACATCTTTGCATTGTAATTTGTCTGCCCTCCATACTTATTCATGGCTTTGTAGCTAAAACTGCCCAGAAATGACCCAAAAAACCCACAAACAAAAACCAGTCTTCTATTTCCTCAAAAAAAGGAAACAGTAAAACACTTAGCAAGGAAGTTCAGAACCTCTCAAACCCCACCAGTTCTGAGCAGCTGTTTCAGACCTGAGCTGGAAGCAGGAAGATGGAAGGATACAATAACACCAATGCTCCAGGACACACAACACTTACAGGTCCTCTGTTTAAATGGAATTGATTTTTTGAGTAACAGTAGTAGATATTCTCGTGGGAGGGTTTTTCCCTACAGTCTGGGAAGTTTGATGGTTTAGAAAAAATATCTGCATAATGTATTAGTTTTGAAACAAAGGACAAGGACACATCAGTTCTGAGACTGCAGTTTCACGATCAGTTAACCCCAGAGGCAGAAAAAGCTTCCTCAGTAACCAGAATTAAGTCACAGAGGAGTAGAACCCCAGGTTTTGGTGACTGCAGAGATGCTCTTTCCAAATCACCACCACACAGGATTTCCTACAGAAACATTCTGAATTTACAGGGAAGTTGACTACACTGTAGGAGATGTGGATTTTGCTCTCCACATAATTTTTGTTCCAAAAAGTTACTTTTACAAGTGAATTCCAGAGCACAAATGTGTCTCTCCCAACACATTCTGCATGTCTTTTTCTTCAAGCAAAAACCACGATCCAAGCCCCAAAGCAGCATCTGAAAAACTGAAACTAGAAGATGTTTCACAGCTCCTTGGACTCATCATGCATCCAGTTAACTGAACTCACTGAGAGACAATCCCTATTCTACAATAACCAGTTAAAACCAAAACAGACCAGCCTGAAACCTCAAAGCACCAGCCACCACAAGATTTCACAGATAAACTGCTTGGGTTTTCTGACCTGAAGTTTGATATCAAAAATTCCTACTAAGAGAGGTTTCAAAGATTCGGGCTTATAATACACTGTCTGAAATGAATTTTACAATTTGTTCCATGTTAAATCTCCAAAGATTAATTTCAAACCAAACCTCCCAAGGAGAGGTTCTGGAGCCACTCACAAGCCTGAACATCCAAGGGGCCCCAATCATGGACAAAAACACTGAGAGAGCTGCTACCAATGGGCAGCTTCAAACTTCCTGCTACCAGAATGGAAAACTGACCCCAGCTTTTACTACAGGTTCCTGTTTCCCAAGGGAAATTCAATGGGATTTCAATCCAATTTTACTGGACCAAGTCACATCAAGTTCAGATGTGCCCCTGGTGTGCTGTGAGAGCTCTTGTGCAGCCAGGCCAGCAGCACCTGTGAGCTGCTCACTCTGCACCCAGCCAGGGTTACAGGCAGCAGGAAACTCAGACAAGCTGATAAAGTGACAGCAGCTCAGGTTACCAGGGCAGGCTGGATGTGCCATGTTTCCAACGCCACACACCCAGCTCACACCAAGCTCTGAGCTCACATGTTACCCTGTGAACATCTGCCCATCCCCATGCCCCCTGGTAGCACATGAATTATTTTGCCCCTCTGGCAGAACGTTTGTTTGATGAACTGTTCTTACATGGCTCATGCCCTATTACACAAGATGAAAGCAAAAACAACTGGGGTTTTTTTATTCAGCCCTGAAACAAAACCAGAGTTTGATCCACATTCAATTGGCTTAAAATTTGGAAAGGATTTTCTCCTCTAAAAACAAAAACCAGAAGAGTCGGGGAGAAGGAGAAATTGAAGGTGAAATATTTTTTCCCAGGGAACGTGGACAGCTGGCAGGATTCTAACCCCAGATACCTGACAAACACCTGGAGGAGCCCAGGCAACTTTCAAATTACCTAAGCTTGTCAACATAAACTTGAGCTCCACATCCACAGGTCCTGGAGAGAAAATACCCCATTAATTACCCCCTTTCATGCACACACAAATATCTTGTCATCTAAGAGCAGAGGACAGCACTCCTATCTTCTCCAAACACAAAGAGCTGAGGGGAACACAGACATGGTTTTCAGGCCATGTTTTCACATCCATTTCTGAACAGCAATTCAATTTATCCCAGTCCCTTTTAACAAAAGAAATACTCATTCTTTTAAATGAGGTCGCATGTAGGAAAAGAAAATGAAAGTGTAACTAATAATGCAGTGGTTTTAGTTTATACAGAAACATTCAAACTAATATAAACCAAAGTTCTAAATATTATTTCAATTTGAATTTTGGTAGTCACATTAACCAAAGTTCTAAATATTATTTCAATTTGAATTTTGGTAGTCACGTTAACCAAAGTTCTAAATATTATTTCAATTTGAATTTTGGTAGTCACATTATTTTATCCTCTCCGTTTGCAGGTTAACATGACAAACTTCACTCCAAAAATTCAAATTTTTCTATGAAGAGTGACCTTTCCTCTACTAAAAGCTGCACACTGCTTTTATTTAAAAGCTAAGATGGTACCTCTTCCAGAGCAGTAATTTTTCATCCTTCAGAAATGTGTGTCTAAGTATTTATTTGTGTTCATCCTGTGACACAAAGCTCTGAAAATCATCTCTACTGGCCTTGGTTAGCAGCTGCTGACAAAGGAAGGATTAACTGTCCAACTGAGCACAAGTTCCCAGTGAGATTTACTGCATTTCTCACCCACTCCTGGCTCTGCAGTTTCCAGAACAATTTTACTTTCTGGATGCTTGGAAAAATTAAAAATATATTCTTGTCCAAAGATGCAAAATGTAAGGAAATGCTGCTGTGCACAGTGAGCTTTGTTTTAAGACACAAAGCATGTACTGCTCCCTTTACCAAAGGACATCATTCACTACAGAACTCTTGGTTCCCCCACCAAGGAGAGGCTCAAGCCCACAAATGAGTTTCTCTGCTTTAATCCACCAAACCCCATTTCTATCAGAACTTTTGTAGTGCTTATGAGTCCTCCTTCAAAAAGTTTCACAACTTCAGCCCATTAAGACTTAGGAATCTTTGAACTTTAATTCATCAGTGAGAGACAACACTAAGTTTTTTCCTTTTTAAGCCCGGGCCCTTGCCTGTTCTTTAAGCCCACATTGCCCAGCACAAAGTATTTTAAAAAATAAATGCTTTCAGTAATTTTCATGGAACATCTTCCAACAAAAGCCATGTCCAGAAAAAAAGGGCACTTTGTCCCCTCTACTCACTTGGTAAAACACTAAAACTCCACTCAAATAGAATAGAATGGCTAAGGCAAGTGTAAATTATTTAAAAGTAAATAAAACCACTGCTCCAAAGGACCCTCACACCAGTAACACTGTGTTTATCCTCTTGATTACTCCCAAGTACAGAACAGGTCAGAATGTTCACTAACTAATTCTGGTTTTTAAAACACATGCTTTCAACATGATAAAAATATTTTCAGAGGATTTTTGTGGATGTTGGGTGCAACAGTTAATTTTCAAACAAATTTTTTTTTGTATTAGAACAACTAGAGACAGAAAGATCTGCTTTCTGTCTCGAGCAAGGACCAGTACTGGCTGTGCAGACATTCCTGTGTATTAATGCCAAGTTTAAGACAGACATCTTGTCCTGTCTACACACAACAGACATGGAGGAAAAGCTCCTCTGATTCTAAAACTTACCTAAAATGTCCTGGCTTGCTGCTTTTTGCCATGTCATTTCTAAAAGCCAGGAAAATCCCACACCCAGTTTTGAAGTGGGAAGCTACACTGTACACAGTGTATTTACACAGTGTATTATTGACACACAGTGTATTATTTATAGGTAAGGCACAGCTTCTCTCCTTTACAACCCACCTGTACAGACTAATTTACTGGAAATACTTCCACCTTATACAATATAGAACACTATGAAAAATATCAAAAGTGACAGTTAAAAAGATTAATAGAACACTTATTGTGCTTATTCACTTCTAAAAATAATAAGATATTTAGGAATCTGGCACAAATATAAAATTTTGGGGGGTAATTTTAGCTTGGCACTGTGGTGTTTTGAGGCAAGTCTTGAGGCTACGTATTAACTCTTTTTCTGATGGACACCTCATGCTCCGGAGGTTGTAAAGCCCTGCGAAGCTCATTTAATCTGCCACCACCGAGAGGGTGCAAAACACGCCGCGAGTAACCACGGCAGCCTTTTCCTCTCGTGCCACAACTCGAACCGTCCGAGCACCAGGGATTGAGTAGCTGCTCTTTCTAAAAATAACCCGAGAAAGGCCGCTTCCAGCCGGGCTCAGGCTCCCAAAGAGTTGAGCTTAGGGCGATGGAAAGCGAGCGGTGACACTGGGGCGGGGTAGGGTGGCCCCGGCTTTGTGCGGGCGGCACAATGAGCTCCGCCGGGGAGGCCGGGCCGCCGCCATGTTACAGCTCCGCGTCCATGTGCCCGGCACCGGGGGCACCGCAGCCTCTGCCCGCCCGCCCCGCGGCACCGGGCGCGCTCCGGCCGCCGCACGGAGCGGGGATGTGGGGAGCGGACTGCCGGGATGGCGCGGCTGGGAAAGGCCCCGCCGCGGGAACAAAAGGCGGAAGGAGGGGGAAGGGGAAGGGAGCGGCGCCGCCGAGGGGGCTCCGGGCAGCGGGGGCCAAGGGGGGTCGGCAGCCGCGGCCCCTCCGGGCTCTGCTCCGCGAGCCGGGGGGAAACCGGGCCGGGTCCCGGGGCGCCGGGAGGGCGGCCGGAACGGGGCAGGGGAACCCCGGGAGAGGAAGGGGACAGGCCGGGGGAGCGGCGCTCGCCCTTCTGGAACCTTCCAGCAGGCGGCCTCTGGGGGCCACGCCGGGAACAATCCGAGAGGGCTCGGCGGAGGGCCCGGCACAAGGGAGCGGAAGGGAAACAGGCCGGATCGGCTCGGGGGCAGGGGCGGCCGAAGGCGGGGGATAAGGCTGGGGGGGGGAGTCTGAGGGGACGTGGGGATCACCTTCTTCTTCTCCAGGTTGCGCAGCTTCTTGTCGATGACCCCCAGGATCTGCTTCATGGCCTCGGTCTGCACCGTGGTGATGTTCACACCCGCCGCCGCCTGCGGGGCCGCCGCCGCCGGGGCAGCCTCGCTGCCCGGTCCCGCTTTGCCGGTGCTGCTGCCGGTGGTGCTGCTCGCCATGGTGCTGTTGGTAGCCGAGGGCATCTCTGTGAAGGAGGGAGGGCGGGCGGGAGAGAGAGAGAGACAAGAGAGCGGAGAGAGCGGCGGGCGCGTCACGGGGGGAGCGCGGGCGGCGGGGACGCGCGGGAGCGCGCACGCGACCGCGCGCGCACGAGCCGCACCTGCCTCGGCGCGCGCGCCCCTGAGGGGCCCCCCAAAGCCGCCCCTCCCTCCCTCGGCGCGCGCGGGGCGGCGGTGGTCACGTGACGGCGCGGGGCGGCCGCCTCGCGCCCAACGGTCATTTTGCCTTCACGCTGCCCTTCCCCCCCCGCCCCGCTCGGGGTGTCCGGAGGGGCCGCGCCGCCCTCCTCACCCTGTGCGCGACTGAGCCCGGGGGGGACACGCTGCGCTCTCTCTCGCTCGGTAGGAATGGCCGCCTCAGCCACGCTCCAGCCCCGCCGCCCGCGCTGCTCCTGCTACCACGGTAGGGAGAGAGAGAGAGAAGAGAGAGGGAGGCAGGGAGAGAGAGGCAGCGGCGGCGCGCACGCCGGCGCGTAGAGGCGAGGCGGCGCGGGAGCGCGCGGGGTCCTGGCCGGCCCGCGGGTTCCCGCAGAGAACGCCTGAGCCCGTGGCGGCAGCTGCCGCTTTGCCCGCGCGGGGGAGGCGCGGCGTGGCCGGTCCTTCAGGCGCGCGGCGGGCGGCCCCGCGGCAGACACAATGGTGGGGCGGCCCTGAGGGGAGCCCGGGGGTTCCTGCGGGGCTGCCGGGCCGTCCCCCGCCCGCTCCCGGCACGAACGCCTCCAAAGCGCCTTTCTGTGCCCTGCGGCGGGTCCCCACACCGGGGGAGCCCGTCACGGCTGTAACTGAGCCCTAATAGCCGCAGCTCAGTGGCCGGGAGCAGTTGCTTCATCTGTCTGTCGGGCTGGGATTTGCATCTCCAGATACATCCCTGTATGTCCCTACGAGCCCCACGTAACGTGTGTGATTTTAGTCCTACACGTTTTACTCACTAAAAGCTGCCACCACTCAGTAAACCTTTACTTCTTGCCACCACTCAGTATACCTTTACTAATATGCTAGCAATTTATTCTTTCAATATTAATTATTTCAGTGTTAATAAATAAAAGACAACATGGGGGTTTCTGTGAGGCAAAGGGAATTTTTGGGTGAATGTTCCAGCTGCTTGGTAAGGCACAGCTGGAAATGAAATGCCACTACCCTGAGAAGGCTGGGAGCTAAATGGGAAAGGATTTGGTATTTATTGACTTGTCTTGGAATTAATGGGACTTTGGGAACAGAAATCCCTGAAAACCCAGTTAACAGTATTTGCACATGGATGTAGGAAATTTTGGTTAAAATAAACAATTTGAGACTGTATTTGTACCGTTGTTTTTTTAATTGTTGTGGTTTTTTTCTTTGCTCTCTTTATTCGTGGATCCACACAGTTAGTGACATTGGAAAAAAGTAAAAAAACCCAGTTCCTTGAACAACTGGGCCAACCTGATGGTTCCCATCACCATAATGGAGATGTCTCACAGCCCTTTCTCACCAAGTCCTTGCCCTTGTTTCCATCCTGGTTCTTGGTCCCCAGGAGTTAATTCAAGCTGATAATCCACAAGAACTGGTCACTCAATGGGCAGATTCTCCCCCTCCATTCCATCTGTAAATATTGCTCCTTGTGCTTCTGCTTTCCATGTATCTGCATTTTCTGGAGCAGCTCAACGCTTTGTCATTTTGTGTTAGATATTTGCTTTACAAATCGCTTCGTTTTGCATAACAGGTTATGGGACATGTAATAAATCACCCAGCCTAATTATTTCAGTTGAATAAATGATGTATAAAACGAAATCTTCAATTGTTGAAAGTCCTTTTCACTGTTCAACAAAAAGATTTTGGTAATACCATTGTATTTTCTTAATTCCATTGTATTTACAAGATTTAGTTTCTATGGATGTACTTCTCCAAGCCCCATACATGGGGGCTGAAATCACCTTTTTTCCCCAAGCAAAACGCAGTTTTTCTGTCAACATGTGAAGCACTTGAGGCTTTTTGACCACAAAATACAATGGTTTAAAATAAAATGGAATTGTCTCATCCATTCCTATTCATTTCTCCTTTTTCCTCACATTGCCATTGCAATTCTCCATAAGTTCTGGGCACAGCCTAGGCAGATTTTTCAGCCAAGCTCTGACAGAGTTTGTACTCAAAACCTTTTGAGGTGTTTATTCTTCATGGGGAAGTGAAACCCGAGGTAGCAAATGTTGATGGTCTCAGAAATAAAGGAAGTTAAAAAGGAATAAAAATAAATAAACAAAGGAAGTTAAAAGCTGCTTTTGAGAGCAGTCACTGCATGAGATCACACAGCCAATCTCAGCTCCTGGAATATTTCTTACTGCTCATCATTTCAGGCAGCTCTTGCTGGGGATTATTGATCCCCATTCTTTTCCCACCATTCCTGCAGAAACAGCAACCACAAATTCCTCCTCCTTCTGTGCCAACAGTATTGATCACCTGGCAGAGGAAAACCCTGCAGAATCCCCAGGAAGAGCTGAGACCTTTGCTTGGAGGAAGTGGTGCTGAGCTGTGGGTAAACTCCATCCTGGCAGCTTCCAGTGTGACAGGCTTGTAATCAGCATGTGGGTCTGAGCATTTCCATTCCTCAGAGATAAGTATCCCTGCATTTCGTGTTTGGGAGCTTTGTAAAATGAAGGTCAGCTCTGGAGCTGCTGGGTTTGGAGTCACATTTGTTCAGTCCCCAGGGAAAGGCCTGAGAGCAGAGAAAGTCCCCCCAGCAGAAGCATTGCCACAAATGTGAGCCTTTAGAACACAGAGCTGCTCAAGATGAGGGAAGTCACATTCCTGACCCTTCCCATCTCAGATTTCTTCACTTTTTGCTCTCTTTGCTCCCCTTTGCTCGGGGACTTTTGACCAAGCCAAGCAGCCAAGCCTTGCCACTCCCTCTAGGGAAAATCCTACAGGGAAGTACTACTACTCCTCTAACCCCGTGTGCTATCTCCAAGTGGAAAAGAAAAAGGAAAAATTACACCTCCCCCCCCCCATCCCCCAATGCCTTAAAAACCATTTCCAAGCAAAAGTGATGTCCTGGACTGTGGGCAATAGATAGATTGGTAAAGAATTCCCAAAACCTGACAGAAAGCTCAGACAGTCTTGTGCATCTCTATACAAAGACTAAGATAAAGTGTGCTAACTTAAGAAAGCCATAGAATAGAAATTACATTGTTGAGAGAGAAATTAAACTAAAACCAAGTTTCAAAATATAGCCTTACAAAAAGACTAGATATTTTAGAGCATTAGAACTTTGAAAGACGCATTATAGCAAGACCACGTGGAGAAAAGAAATATAGGTGATTAGTGTTAGAAGTAATAATGACATTGTGTAACAAAACTAATGAACTGAAAAACATTTATAAAATATTGTAACCAAGAAATAAGTTAGCTTTTGATAGAATAGTGTTGAGTTTTACATCTCTTTTGTCTCACTATTCATCAAGACTGATAATAGAATAAAATCTTTTAAAGTGCCTCTCAGTTGTCCTGTCTCTGTAAAACCTAAGAAAACCAACACCAGGTTGTGAGCTCCAGGGATGAGCTGTGTCTCCCTGCAGCTCTGCCAGGCTCTGACCCATCCTGCAGGTAATCAAAGCACACAAACAGAGATGTGCTCCTGTCTTCCCAAGCCTGGCATCCCTTCCCTGTGTCCTTCCATCTTCTGGTTCCCCACTTGTTCAAAGCTCCCCAGCTTTCCCACCCTGCTGATCTGTTCCCAACTTCCCCAGACCAGGAACTCTGGCCCACTCAGGGCTCTCTCCTTAATCACCACATCTACTGCCTGGTCATACTCAGAATTATCCTGAACTATATAATGAAATGAACATAATTAAGACATTCCATTTTTTCTGTGCTGGGTTGTTTGGGTTTTTTAGGGTTTGGTGGTTTTTTTTTTTTTTTTTGTTTTTTTAATAGGCTCCATAAGACTAAAATGAAATTTCCTTCCTGCACGTTATCACAGGCCTATTCATCAAGCAGTTCCCTGCCTGAGCTCATGGAATGTTATGGGATTTCAGCATTGCCAGTGTTCTCTCGGGTTCTAGAGATAACCACAGCCTAAGCTGAAAAGCAGATCTCATTCTGTAGGGGGATAGAATATAAGAAAATAAAGGTAGTATAGAAAGTAATCTTACCCCCTAAAAGCGTTGCAGCTGGGTTAGTTATTAAAGATTAGGAGCAGGCCTGATTTTAACAGGCCACAGCTGTAGCCAATAGTAAGAAGAGTGCTATAAAAGAGTGGATTTGTTGGTTGAGGGCTTCTGGAGTCAGTTGGCTGCTGTGAGAAGAAGGAAGAGTCAATGCTTGGAGGAGCTGCCTGTGAGAAACACCAAGGAGTACAAAACTCTAGCAATGTGGAACCTTTGCAATATAATGGCAATAGAGCTCTTACAGTATAATGAAAACAAATGGTGACCCTGATGTGATTTGGGAAAAAGGACTCAAATACTAAGCTATATGACCCTGTGGACTTGGGAAAAAGGATTTAAATACAAAACTATATGACTCCATAGTGATTTGGAAAAAGGACTTAAGTATTGACCAATGTGATCCTGTGGTGATTTAGGAAAGAAGACTTAAACATTAAAAAATGTAATCCCTTGGTGATCTGGGTAGAGAACTGTGTGAGGAAAAGCAACAAAACTGAAAGAGAGAGGAGAGAATTTACTAAAGCAACTGTAAGAACTGGAAAAGGAGCAGTTCTATTTAGTACAATGTGTTTATTGATTGGCAAAATATATCAATTACAGCTATTAATGTTTGATAAACATGAGTATAAAAGATTTTGAAGATAAACACTTTGTAAACTGAGAAAAGCTGCAAAACTGAACCAACACTTAGAAATGTATATATTTGTACTGTAATACGTTGTCTGAACGTTTGTATAACTCTTAGTTCTGAATGAAATATATGAATGTGTCATAATGTTAATTTATTTGAACATGTACTTCTAGAAATGCTGCAACTCTATAATTAAAAGAAAAAGGGGGATAGAATATAAGAAAATAAAGGTAGTATAGAAAGTATTCTTACCTCCTAAAGAGTTGCAGCTGGGCTAATTATTAAAGATTAGGAGCAGACCTGATTTTAAGAGGCCTCAGCTGTAGCTGATAATAAGAAGAGTGTTATAAAAGAGTGGGTTGGTTGGTTCAGGGGAAACTGAGTCAGTTTGCTGCTGTGAGAAGGAAGAGTCAGTGCTTGGAGGAGATGCCTATGAGAAACATTAAGGAGGTAGGGAACTCTAGCAATGTGGAACCTTTGCAATATAATGGCAATAAAATTCTTGCAATATAATGACAACACCATTTCACCTCTGGAGCAAGAAAATGGAAAGGACCAGCCTCAGTTTCCAGTTCCTGGATTTGTTGTACAGGAATTGCTGTTGTTAAGTTTTGAGGGGGCCCAGTCTGTGCATTTCAAAAGCTGTGGCTCCTCCTGCTTATCAGGCTGTTTTAGAAAGGTGTGGCTTTGTTTTTGTTTAGGTTTCCTTTTTCCACAGAAATTTGCTCAAAGGAGAGAAATTAACATTCTATCTCGGCCCACAGGCTGGCTAGCTTTCATAATAAAATGAGACCCAGACAAAATAAACTACTCTGAATAAGGATTGAAAGCTCAGTGTATGTTTTTTGTTTTGTCTGAATAAGATTGAAGTACAAGGTTTTTATCAGAAATGTTAAACATTGATGTTTTAGGAGAAAAATCAGTAAAAAATTCAGAAGGTATTTGCGTTCAAAGGAGATTAAATGAAATCTAATAGTATAATTAGTCAAAACTAACATAATTCCAATCCAATGCAGGGAAAAATTGATTAAATGCTACTAAATGATAGATTTCCCAAATAGCCATGAATGGAAAATCCTTACAACAGGTATTTCTTTTTCAGTTCTTCCCTTCCACAAAGCAATTGTTTACTGACGTCTCCAGCTGCAGAACCAGGCTGGGACACTCCTTTGCTCCACAGACTTCATGCAAAGCAGATCAAGCCTTGGTTTATGGACAAAGGCCTGGCACAGGAAGGGCGGAGGTTGGTCACACATGCCAAAGGAGCTCTGAAAAGCAGCCCAAAACTGCCCAGGGCTTTATATTTGCCTGGCTTAGCTAATTTGGATGGGCCCAGTTTACCACACTCTCCAGGATGTTTATGCCTGTCCTCCCTCTCATTTACTCTTTCAGTCATCTTTTTGTATTTGTAAATTAGATCAAGTAATTAATTCTGTCTTTATTTCCTTACTGCTCAGGAAAATATTGTGACAAATGCTGCAGCCTCAAGTAAAGCATCCTGTTAAATAACTATCTTCTGTTCAATTTGGGTTTGGTGTTTTTTTCAGCCACATTAGTGTATCACAGCCATTTAAAGGAGTATATCACGAGGCTGTGAGTCAAATTTAGGCTGATCATAGTCTGTCTTAGATCTTTAATTCTGGAGAACATCTACAGAGATTCATTCCAAAATTGTAATCACCTTGGAAATTTTTTTTTTTTTTTTCCAAAGAGACGTGCTGAGTAACTGTGGAGTAAAAAAATGGCTTACTGAGAGGATATTCAACTCAGTGCAGAAATGTATCATGAAAGTCAATAATTGAAAGGCAAAGGTGCTGCCAAGGGCCAGGTTTTATTGCAGATGGAATGGGTAACATGGGGCTCATGATGTGCCTAATACCAACCTTTTACCTTTATTTCTATGGATAGAATAATTTTATCTTTATTTCTATGGCTCTTTCTATGAATCAAGGAGTCCAAATAGTTCTTGACAAATGAGTAGATCCAATGCCTGTCCTCTTATCCAGCCCCCCAGGAATTTTGTGCCTGAGCCCTTCATCCCTTCAGCTGATTTGGTCAAGCACAGTCATAAGAAAAAACAATGGGTTTTGCTAATTATATTCATAAATTTTTCATGCTCACAACACCTGAAAATTGCCAATCAAACCTTGCGTTCTCCAAGGTGCACCTCAGGATTTTCCTGCACATCACATTCATAAGGAAGGTAAAGGAGAAGTAAAACTGGAAGGTGAAGAATAACTGGCTATTTTAGGGAATCCATAATGCTGATATAGGACAAATTCCTCTCTTGATACCTCCTTTCCTTTTGACAGGGAATGACTGGAAATTATTCTTTACATAGACTGGCTTTGCACCTGCTTTACTGTGGTTTTTGTTTGGGTCCTGATTTCTTAGGCTGCATCTGAGTTGTGGGAGAGAGCAGCAGAAACCTTACTGAAGTCAGGAGATCTTCCTCTGATTTTTCTCTACTTCTCCTCTGTCCATTTATGGAAGGAAATGAAATAGTCTGGCACAGTTTGGTTGTGGCAAATTCATGTTGCCTGTTACCTCCTTCCCCCCCAATCAGTTGGGATGTTTAATAAAGTAATTTAATAAATAAAGGTACAGCATCTCTAACTTAATTTAGGAAGACCCAAGCACACAGCTTAATTTGAAGGTGGCCACATCAATTTATTGCTTTAATTTTATTTCTCAGTTGAAAAACTCTTATTAAGAGCTTTAAAATAGCAAAGTTTCCTCCAGAAACAGCTGAGGTGAGAGGATGCCACTCTGCAGTCTGAGTCCTGTGCTTGTTTGTGCTGACCTGCTTAGCTCAGGCTGTATTATATAATTTACATTTCTTAACCCAATATCTCTTTGCCAGGTCAGAAAGGGACAGGAAATACTTAAAACCTCTTCTGCAAAATATCCTCAGTGTGGAGAATAAAAGTGTTCTTAGTGAGCATGGCTGGAAGTAAGCAACCCTTAGGAAGGGGCAGGTACAGGTTGTACCTTCCAGTTCCACTGAGCAATTTTGGTAAGGTAACCATGGAGCAGGAGGGAAGAAAATCACAGGATGTTTTACCATTTTCTTCCCATCATATTTAAGCCTGAGTCTCCTGTCTTTTGGAGGTTCTGAGGATTTCTCCTGTAAGTCAGGTGTATTTTAAGGTTGATAATGTATTGGCTGTATGTGAGTATTTTTCTGCCTATCTGTGAGATGGCAGAGCCTACCCATGTTTAGCAGATAAAGTGCTAACAGAGATGTCATTTCCCCACAGTGAACAGAATTACATCTCACAATAAATACTGGCATGAGGAATGCAGAAAGCCTTTACCTCCCCAGGATAAAACACCTCCAGCCCAGAGGAGAGCAAGGAAGGGCTGGCAATTCTCACTCCAGTCAGTACTGGAGGCTCAGCTGGGCTATTTTGAGGAAGACTGATCCCAGGCCCAAAATTAAAGAATAATTAATGGTTGCTTTAAACAAGTATTTCCAAATCTGTTGGTGTGACAGCTGCCTTTCCATGTGTGCTGGCTCCAGGAGTGCCCACTGGCACTGCTGCCCTTTTCCTTCCCGTGTGCTCAGCACTCTCAGAGGAATAAATTTGTGTGTTCCTCTAGGCCATGTCCATCCCAGGGAAGCTGAACTAAAGAATTCTTGCACTAAAACTTCCACCAAAGAATTGAAAATGCTTCTGTGTGAAAGAAGCCTCAAATGGACCAAAAAATGGCCAAACAAAGTACAACCCCCCAAACCATAAAAATAATGTGAAAGCAGGTGAGGAGATCACCTACATAAATTCAGATTTATTCCTAATTTTTGCTTGTGCTTCAATAGTTTTTTACTTGAAGTCCAAACTCTTCAGGTCCACTGGGCAATTCTATTCCCCAGCACCCCAGTGATGAATGGATCATAAATGTGTTTCAGGAGCTCTAAGATTATTCACCAGGTATCTGCAAACACACACAAGGTAAGACCCTGCTGCAGCAGAGGAAATGACAAATTTGGGAACAGCAGTCCCTGGGGAAGCTGGAGCACACCTTGCTGAGGAGCAATGAAAGATTTAAAGGTAAAAAAAAACAAACCCTAGAACAATGTGTAATTTTGATTCACTGGCATTAGTAACTAAAACGTTGCAGTAATAACATGTTACACTCTGAGAATTGCAATGGCAGAACATAATTGGGAAGTAAAATTAATGGCACCGTAGTTTAATGATTTAATAAGCGAGAAATTGTTGTCAGGCTGTGAAATGTCATGAAAATTCGCAGGGAGTGCAATTTGCTGGCTAACAGAAAGTTTTCCTGGCAAACAAGAAGTTTGGGAGCTGCTCACAGAGCCACCACTGAGCTTTGTTTTATTCCCCACATCTGTTTAAGGACAAGAGGGCTTGGTGGAAAATGTGGAATTTGGAATAAATATTGGGGATACAATCCTTACAGACCCAGGATGCTTTGTGAAGGATTGTTACTGGAGTGATTTCCCAATCTTCATGGAAAGCAGCCTGGTGTTTAAACTGATGATGAAGGAAGCAGCCGTGGGGAGGAAGGCAGGCAAACAACAAGGTACAGGCTTCAAATAAGCAGATAGCAGACAAAACTAAAAGCAAACATTCAAATAACGTGTGTCTGTGGAGCAGGGTGTTTGTTTTTGCTGGACAAGTTGCAATTAAACATTGAAAAGGTATGTAAATAATGCTCCATGCAAATATTTCTGTGGACATGGGCCTGTGATCTATTAATTATTCCAACCCAACACCAGGATTTTGTCATTGCTGTCTGTGGCATATTCTTTGCTTTAATCTGTCCTTTGGTCTGGGAGCTGCCAGATTTCCATAACTGGGTCACCCAGTTCTTTCTCAACTTTGTTTTCTGCTGTGAAATGAAAAATTAGCATTTTTCTGTGACATACATTCAGAGCTTCTGTGAAGACCTTGAGTGGCCATCAGTAATCCTGGAATAAGTGGGAAAATAGGCATGGAAATATTCATAGTTGTGGATAGGATGAATTTCCAGTGGGGAATCACAGAGTTTGGATGAAAATTGTTGGTTGTTCAAAAAGGTAAATGTTATTTTGATGCACAGGACTGATGTTAAACTCTCTCTACACTTTGCATAGTGAAAAACACCACTCCAGTACCTAAGAATAAATTGTAATAAAGTCGTTTATAATTACAACAGTAATTAGAACCTTAATTTTAAAAGCTTTTTATCTCTGGGAGGCATGAGTCACAGTGAGTGGTTTATTGATTAAAATTGAGAAGGTGATGGAAGGTGCCATTAGCAGGAGTTGCTCTTTAACCACTAGAGAGCGTTCAAGAACTGCTTTAAAGCTCCATTTTCAGCTCCAGGATTTTTCTGAGGGACACCACGGGACAGTCACGGTGGTTTGAAGGAGATTCAGGGAGAGGTTTCAGTTCTGGCTTCTGCTGGTGATGAAAGAAAGGAAGCAATCCTCGATTATTTGGCGTTTTTCTGTGATTATTCCCACCGGGTGTATCCATCCCTAGTGGCCAACAGCACATCAGAGATGGCTGTTAGGAAAAAATAATCTTGGAAGTGTTAGAGAGAGGTGAAAATTTTGTTTCAGTTTTCTTGGAAGAAGGTCTGGATTGAATATTCCAAGGATGAGTAAGCAATGCCATTTTATTAACTCAGTGCTGATACAATTTAAAATTATTTGTAAAATTCATCATCCTATGAAGAGTTTTGGCTTAAACTGGAGCAGGCAGCCCAGAGAAGCTGTGGCTGCCCCATCCCTGGAAGTGTCCAAGGCCAGGCTGGACAGGGCTTGGAGGCTGGAGTAGTGGGAGGCGTCCCTGCCCAGGGCAGGAGGCTGGAACAAGAGCTTCTTAAAGATCCCCTCGAGCCAAACCATTCCATAATCCTAAGATTCCTACTGGGACCTCCACAGAGAATTAAAAAATCCATGGAGCCTTTCAGTGCCATGACTGCCGCACTTTATCCTTCTTTGGAGTGCAGTTTCCAGAGGGGTTTGTACCCTTGTAATCCATGGAGTCGGGGTGAGAAGTGAGCACAACAGTCCTTGTTACCAGTGAAAAACCACAGGATTTCTGCTGGAGTCTTGTAAATAATGATGTTGAGGAAGCCCAAGCTGATATTCCCTTCGGGAATTCTCACTCCTGCCCTGCTCTCCTGTCTTTTCCCCACTAGAAGGCAGAAGCGAGGTTTCATGAGAACATCCACCAAAAAAATAAATCGTCCAGCAGGAAGTTTTACAGCAAACTGGCTGCTGCTGGTTTTCCATGGTTTCATCACCTTCACACTTCCCATTTTCCAGGGTTCCAGGGCCTCCCCAATTCCGAGCTGACACCTGGGCTGTGTGCAGCACCCACGGTACCCATCGGTGGTCAGCTCTGCCTCCTCCAGCCTCGCAGGGCACGCAAGGATGGAAGGATGTATTATCCTGCTGGAACTTCAGGGGGAATGTTAAAAGGAGGATTGTAATTAATTGAGTTGGAATTTGGCCAAGGCAGAGACTTTAATATGTCTTCTTTCCTAGCTCTTTTTTTTTTTTTTTTTTTCTGCAGGCACAGGAGTTGTATAACACCCTTGACTACAGCTTTGACAAATTCCTGGCAGTCCTACTCCTGGCAGGAAGGTCCAGCCATGGGGCTGGGGATCCATTCAGCCCTGTGTGGGTGCAGGAATGTCTTTGCTGTTCCCTCAGCCAGGTCCCTTAAAGATAAAATTGATGTGTACAGCCTGTGCTTAGTAAGAGCCTATAGAGTGTTAGAGCTCCCTTTCAGCACATTGATGCTTTCATGTTTTAAGCTCTTGGCTAAGCAAATCTTTGTACTTCTTTCCTCCTTCTCCTTAGAACCAATTAAACTCCCCAGGCATATTTACACAAAAATCCCTGTTTTTTCCAAGGCACAAATGCTTTCTCTGTCTTCCCAACAGATTTTAAACCTCAAGATGACTGCAGCAATTTTGCAGTTAGCAAAGAGAACCAACGTTACCTCATTTCTCTGGCAATTCTGCAATGCCATTTGCATAATGTGAAGTTTAGATCTTCCACTGTCACATGCTCCCACTCATTTACCACCCTAATGTCCATTGGAAGTGCTGGAACATTCCTTGTTCTTCGCTTCATATCAGCCTTGGATTGAACCAGTTGCTTAATTTTCCCCAATTCCTGCAGCACTGCAGGAGTCCCCAACATTTGTCCTCCCAATGTGCTTGTCTGAATTGCTGTATCGTTTTTGCTCTGTTCTCTAATGGCTCCCTCCAAATAAAATGCCTTTATAGCATCAAGGAAAATAACAAGCACTTTTAAACTCCATTCTTCCTTATTTTTCCCCCCATAAACTGTAAAAATCTGCATATCTGATTGATGCAACTTCATCCTGATCTGAAACCACATCACTTTTCTCTCACCACTCCCTCTAAAGCTGGCTCTGATCTGTTGGCTACAATTTTTGCAGTTTTTTTCCTCTGCACTGACAATAAACTTTCACCTCCATAATTATTTTGATCAGCAGAGTCACCTTTTGCCAGGATTGAGGCAAAGATTGCCTTCAGCCAGGCACCTGCAAGTCTCTCACTCCCACAAGTGTTTGTAGTGGTGTTATTTTTGTACCTGTTCCACAGCCTTTCTTGTTTTTAACTCATTCACTGCTCTGGTGTTCCTATGATCCCAGCTGAATCTGGGCTCAGCACTGCCTCACAACCTGGTAAGCCTTTCATTGTAGTGTTGTGGAGTCTTTCATGCACAAAGATGTGCTGGGTCCGATCCTTCTTGTTTAACATGCAACCATGAGGTCACAGAAGGGTTTGGATTTGAAGGGACCTTAAAAATCATCTTATTCCACCCCTGCCATGGACAGGGACACCTCCCACTATCCTGGGTTGCTCCAAGTCCCCTTCAGCCTGGCCTTGAACACTTCCAGGGATCCACAGCTTCTCTGGGCAACCTGTGCCGGGATCACACCACCCTTATAGGGAAGAATTTCTGCCCAATATCCAGTCTAAACCCACCCATTGGCATTGTCACCTGCCTGTTATGGGGAAAAAAAATTAACACTAGATTTTAATTTATAGTTATATTAGATATTTAAACCTTGAGTTTAAAGTCCTTCTGTTTATTGTTCCTATAAGCAGGGCTGATGATGAAAGCAGATGCACTCCATTACTCCTGTGACAGCATGTGGCTTCTTTGTGTTCCAGCTACACTTTGGACTTTAATTAAATATAGCATCATATTCCTTGGCCTTTCTCTCCACTGTGTCCCTCCACATACTTCCATTTTCATTTTCTCCTTGTCCTTCCCCCACCCATATTTTCCTTTTTACAGCTCTCCTCATTTATTATATCTGTGTGTGTGTGCCTTGGGTGAGCTCTGAGCCCCTGCTGCTGAGGTGGATGTGATCAGCACTTGCTGAGCAAGGGTTTGGGTCTCCCAGAGCTCAGAACATTTTGTACACTTCCCTTTTCTCCTGTCAGTGTGAAATATAGATGTGACACATAATGTGATGTGTGATAGGAGAGTGTATGGAAAAACACGATTACCCTCAGAGGGTACAATACCCTCAGAGGTGCCTTGAGGATTTAAAGAAAAATTAAAAAAAAAAAAAAAAAAAAAAAAAAAAAAAGGAGCAGGAAATAAAACAAGCAGCCCTGAAAATGCTGGTTTTAGCTGTTTTCGGGGGCTGTTTCCCGCTCGGTGCCGTTGCTATCGCTCCGCAGGGTGTTTTACACGCCCCTGTGAGGGGGGCCTGTGCCTCTGGGCGCGCCGATAAGCGCGGCCCGGGCCCGGTGGGCTCGGCCTGACCACACCGCCTTTCCCCTTCCTTCTCCCCGGGACCGGCCAGGAGGGCCGGCCGAGCCCCCATTATCGCCGCCCTGCAGAGCAGCCCGGCAGCAGCTCCGTGCCCCGCCTGCCTTTCCAGCCTGAAGCGCCTTTATCAGCTCCCTCAGGGCCGCGGGGAGCGGCCGATCCTGCGCGGGTGGCCTCGGCTGGGGCCCGCGGGTCTGGGCCAGCAGAATTGCTGATTTCTGTTACAAATAGCTTAGAAACTGTTGTGAAATAGTTTATAGATCGTTATGTACTGTTATGTCCGGACCCAGGACATCCCTCTGGCTGTCCTGAGCAGCCAAGACCCCTGCCAGGGGGCTCAGAGACCCTGGCACAGAGCCCAGGATGCCTGTGGTTTTGATTGTGACCTGTGGAGCAAGTTACCTTAGATGAAGATCTGCAAGCAGTGACAAATTAAGTAGAATGATAGTGAATTTATCACAAGGTGAAAAAGTAGATTTTGGGGTTTTTAGAATGGGAATTCAGAGGGCAAGATGGAGGGATCTGGGTGTGTCCAGCTTTTCTTCTTCTTCTTGGCCCCCATCTTCTGCTGTGATGTTGGCACTTTTAGATTGGTTTAGAGTAGAAGCTCACTGTCTAACATAAGTGATAGGTATTTGTAAGCAACAACTGTAAACATTGTATACGTAGTTTTTAGTATAAAGACACAACACCACCCCAAGGGCGGGGAGGATGCCTCAGACTGTCTTGCTGAGCGGACCTTGGCAGGACAGGAGACAGAATTTTATAGATAAAATACAATAAACAACCTTGAGACCAAGAAATGAAGGGCCCTGACTCCTTCTTCAAGTGCCGGCCTGGGAAAAGAGACTTTTTAACATTTCTTCGGGTCACTCTGACGAGCTAGAGACCCTGACACTGCTAGTTTGGTGGTTATATTGTAAAAGGGTAGTAAGAAATGCAGTACTCAACATACCATGATAGACCTAAGGAAAGTGCACCATCCCCCAAGCGAAATGAGCCAGCCTGGACAGAACTGTAATGGGCAAATCCAGCACCTTAAACCTTCATGCAAATGGAGGATCCAAAAAGAAACCAATCCAAAGGGACAAAAAACAGGATCAAAAGGGGCTTCTGACCCACTGAATGCGTGCTGCTCCATCTGGGACATTGGCGCCATCGCTGCTGAAGCAGCTTCAGTGTTGGCATTGCAGCATCCTCAACGAGAACGCTCCTGCTCAGCCCGCAGCCCCCCTTGCTTTAGACCTTCCTTTTTCTTATAATAAAAGCTGAAATCACTTTAGTTTGGGAGCCTGCTCTCGTTTTTATCAATTTCTAGGGATTTCTGTTGCTACGTCTTCAGGACAGCAGGTTCTCTTCCAGCAGTTTCCTTCAGCACTGAGGGGTGTGCCAGAAATATCTTTTCATCCTCCCACCATCCCTCTTCAAAAGCTTTTTACCCTCTGAGGAAGGAGCTCGAGGGAATACCATACACAGAGCTGATTTCCTCCCAGCTTTCCCCAGCTGGGATCCAGTGGGAACAACTCCCATCCATCCTCTGGAGCTCCCACCCTCCCTGGTACCCACAGCCTTCAGGGGGGCCAGTTTGGATGGCTGATGGGCAAGCAGCCATCCCATCTTACCATGGCCCACTCCCTCTGGGCCAATCCACAACATGTATTTTACCTTGCTTAAATATCCCACCATGGAAATGCTCTGAATATTCTCAGTTCTCTGAAATTCTCAGTTTTGAATATAGAAACTGATGTTCTGCTTATCAGTGTGCTTCTGACCTGGAACCACTCAGGGACATAAACATCCAAGAGGTTTTGCACAGTCCTATTGAGTTCCACACAAATTTTTGCACTTTTGGGGGAGGTTTTTAGGACTAGGTTTTCATCTGCAGAGGTTTTAGGCCAGCAGCTGTTTTTTTGTGGTGTGGCTGGTATGATAGGTGAACACCTGAGAGCTGAAGCCTCTGCAGACTGCTGTGCTGGTATATCATAAAATCATGGATGATTATAGATGTATGAAGAAATTCAGGGAGCAAGGGAGGAGTTGGATCATGGTCCAGGTGACAAATTTCGCCTGAGTCCCTTCCCTGCTGTGTCACAGACCACAGGGAGGAGATCTGTTTTACTGGATGAGTGTACACGTTATCAGTCTGCCTGGAAAACCTTTTATTTTATTCTCAGTTTTATCTCCCACTAATCTTTCAAGTATTTCTACAATTGAGCAGATGTTTAATACCCCAGGACAAGTCTAGAATTGAAGGAAAGATATTTTCCAAGAAATTTGGGGGAACCTGACAAGAATCCCTTAGTGCTGACTGCTAACTCTGTTTTCTTCCTCTTTTGATAGATCTGGTTGTGTCAAGGAAAGTCTCCATGGACTTGGTCTAACAAAGGCATGATGGATCTGACCCTTTGTAATCTTTGCCAATAAAGCTGGAAAAATGTTATTTTTTTCCTCTGTTGCTATCCTGCCAAACATCATTTTGCTCCCAGGAAAGCCTGGCTTTGTATCATACTCAGTGCACTAGTTGCCCACCTGGGCTTGTATCTTTTACCCAAGCATGCCAACTATTTTTTTCCCCCTTTGTATTGCCAAGGTTTTTTTGATTTATTGTGCCTCAGCTCTTTCTGAGGTAACATTATTATCCTGAAAGTAGATTTTCCTGATCAGTTGCCACAATAAACAAAGCAAATCTGCCTTGGGTGATTGCAGACATTAAGCACACTTGGATCCCTGTTGCTCAGGATTTATTATGGACCATAATGTATCTATGGGATGCATGGAGAGTAAAATCAGAGGGGAAAAAGGGCTCCTATCCCAATTAAGCTGGTGAAGCTGAGTAGGGGAGAATGGTGAGAGATGCAGAAATAAGGATGTTATTTCTGATACTCTAATGAAGAGGGCGAATCTGAACAAACAGCTCTCCCAAAATTTCACTGTTCACTTAAAATGTGCTTGCTGCTTGTTAGGAACAACCTCCCTCCAGGCTTGCTGGCACTGCTGTTGTTAATTACTGACTCAGAAGCTGTGTGAAGGAGGTTGAGGATTTAGATTCTTTGGATAATGCAGAAATTCAGCCTAGAAATGAGGGATGTGCTGCACAGGTTTATGGCTAATGGAGGCACAGACTGCTTTGGGTTGGAAGGGACCTTAAAGTTCACCCCATTCCCACCTTCTGCCATGGGCAGGGACATCTCCCACTATCCCAGGGT
The DNA here is from genome assembly GCF_047830755.1 of Zonotrichia albicollis. Lineage (NCBI taxonomy): Eukaryota > Metazoa > Chordata > Aves > Passeriformes > Passerellidae > Zonotrichia > Zonotrichia albicollis. The sequence goes on from NC_133824.1 coordinate 49,382,955, forward strand.
GCTCCAAGCCCCATCCAGCCTGGCCTTGGGCACTTCCAGGGGTGGGACAGCCACGGCTTCTCTGGGCATCCTGTGCCAGGCCCTCCCCACCTCACAGGGAAAAATTCCTCCCTAACTTCTTACCAAAATCTCTCCTCTTTCAGTTTGGTTTGTTTCTTATTTTTTATCTCCAGCTAGTGAGCCCAGAATGACTCAAGAATTTAAAATTAAGCCTTAGTTCAGTTCTATTTCTTTTTGTCTGGTTGGAGCACTCATTTTATAAATAATATTTCCTATTTGATGTTCTTCCCACCAAATCATTCATTGCAGTGTCCTTTGTGATCCCCCCTCAGCAGGGACTGCAGTGTGATGGATGCTGTGCAAACCCAGGTCTGGGATGGATCCTACACAAACACTTCCCAAGGACAAGGCAGGCAGAAGGTGCTGGGAAGGAGGCAGCACCATTCCACTGTGCAAGTGGAAAACTTCCAGAGGCACACAAGGCACTCTTCCCAAGAACACCCTGGGAACCTCTGGCACAGCCAAGAGCTGAATTAATATCTCCTGAGTCCTTTAAAGACAATTCCTTCTCCCCAAATCAGGTTTATTTTCTAACAGAAAGCCATTGGAAAGAACCCTTTGGTTTCAGTGATTTAGGCAGAGTCCCAAATGCTCCCAAAAATCCATTGCTGCATTCCCAAGCCACCTTATCCAAGGCAGAGAAGAATTTTAACCTCTGTTTCTGTCGAGTTCTGACTCAAAGTCAGGTAAAGGGTGGTGGCTCAGCAGGAGCTCTGGCCCCTCACTGGCAGTTCTATGAAAGTGATTTATTTTTGTCACTTCTTGTGATTAGTCATGTCTCATGTGGGGTATGTTGGTACCATCTTTCTCTCTCTTTTTGCTCTGCAGTTGGAATTCAGACATGGAGTGAGGTTTGGTTTTTTTTGGCTCAGCACACATCCTGTATACAGAATATTTGAAGGAAAGCTTTTTTCTTACTAATCCTTGTGATGAGAGGACCCAGCATTCAATTTTTATCATCCCCAATAACCAGAAACCAGTGGAGGCAGATGCTAAAAGTTTGTAGCCCCCATTTCGAAGAAGAGCAAAGAACCACATTCTCTTCCTCTGCTCTATCCTTATTCTAATCCTTCTGCATTTGCAAAGGCTTAGAAGCAAAGCATGTGGAAATGCCCGTGCCCAGTCTGTTTGGTTTTTAGCTAATTCATTCTCAGGAGTAAAGCCCACACTGGTGAAGTCATCCTGGGTAACTGAGCATCCTGAATTATTCTTTTTTGTCAAATCTCTTGCTGAGTGATATATTAATTTTTTTTTTTTGTGTTGTCAGGAAAAAAAAAGAAAAAGGCATCTTTCAAGTTTCACTCAGTAGGTTTTTCATATGTCACTGGTGATTCCTTTACATATTTGAAAATTCCCACATCCAAATTAATTCATGCAAGGATGCTTTTCATTCGTGTTTTTCAGAGAGGGACTTTGACCAAGGGTATGGAGTGATGGGAGAAGGGGGAGAAGTTTTAAAACGAGAGAGGGTGAGTTCAAATTGGATATTGGGAAGAAATCCTTCCCTGTGAGGGTGCTGAGGCCTTGGCACAGGTTGCCCAGAGAAGCTGTGGATGCCCCATCCCTGGAAGTAGCCAGGTTGGAATGGGCTTGGAGCAACCTGGGACAGTGGGAGGTGTCCCTGGCCCAGGGTGATCTCTCAGGTCCCTTCCCAGCTGGACCCTTCTGGGATGCAGTGGAGGTTGGCCTCGAGGCCCTGTGACACTGGCCAGGGCAGAGCAGGGCACAGTGGCCCTTCCTTGTCACCACGAGCTGCCCTCCTGTCAAACCCAAGAGAACAAAGGGGGCCATTTGTTGCCGAGCTGCGGCCCGGCTGTGGCTGTGTCTAATCAGAGTTAATTGCGGCCCTGCAACGCTGCATCCCCGAGCTCCCAAGGAGCCACCGCTTCATTCCCGCGTCTCCGCTGCCAGTTTTGGGAGCTGCCTGTTATCTCTACCAAAAGGTAGAGATTGCACAGGATCCCTGGCAAGCAGCACAAAGTATCCCAGCTTAATACTAAAGCAATGACTAATCAGGGCATCCCAGGAGGAAGCTTTGCAGTAGCTCTTGCAAGGGTAATGAGGACAATTTCCATAGCTATGACACTTTCAGCCAAGCAAAATGCCACAAATCTTGTTTATTCTTATTTATTCTCTCCTGGAACAGCAGGTAACACAGAGCCAAAAGAAAAGGACTTTTCCTGAGGGAGGGATTGCACCAAACGTTTTGCAGGATGAACAGCCAGGGTTGTTGTTTTATCATGGCAGCACTAATAGCTAAATTCTATTAATTGCTGAATGTTGTTTTGTTTGGCAAATACAGGAAGCAGTTTACATGGCTACGCAAGTGCTCTGGTTCCCAGTCCTTCTGAAATGGTATTATTGTAACGGGATAATACTGATTAAGGACAGTTCCCTGAGGAAGGAGGGCCTTTTGATGACTGAGTCATTTCCTCTCCCTGCTCGACTCCAGGGCGATAGCACTTCTCTGCCACAGGCACACACCCTTTGTAGCCAGAGACTTCTCACAGAGGAGGTCCAAAGCACAGCCTCAGCCTTAGGTGGAAATGCCTGAGGCTGTGAGTCCTAAAGAAAGCAGCAGAGCAGCAGAAATACACCAGCAGTCTAAGCAGAAGCTACTTTTCCCCCCTAAAATATTTCACTTGCCAGTCACTTTTCAAAACCAGTGTCTTTGGCAGACCACTCTGCTGGAATAGTCTGTCAACCCCGTAAAACTTCGATTTTTGTTCCCATAGAGGCTTGACAAATTAATTTGCTAAAACCAATTACACCTCTGCAAACCATGGCAGTGCAGCCTTCCTCTGGATGTGGTCACCTGCCACCAGTGACCACCAGGCCAAGGCCACCAGGCCAATTAACACAGGTCAGAAATCAGTAACAGCAGAACCGTTCACTCCTAAACGACAGAAAATTCAGAATAAGGGCCTAGAGGGAAAAGATTCCATGTTCTCTCACAAGTGATGGGCATCAACACTTCCCAGCCCCTCAAGCACCAAGGGATCTGATCCTGGTGGAACATGGTAGACAAGAACAGCCCTCAGCCTCGCCTTTCCCTTTGATTTTTGTCACGCATTTCCATGGGAGATGCTCGAATGAGCTCAAGTCTAACCACGGCTTAGCAAGAAAAGGTTCCTGTTATCACTCCCGAGCTCAGCCCGGGCCCTTCTCAACGTTTTCCCTTTTGAGGTGCAGTAATTGCTCTCCGATTAGGCAGGAAACTGTACCAGGGTTATTGCTCTAAAGGAGCCAGTGTTATCAAAAAACAACACATCAGGGCCTGTCCTCACAGGAAGGGAATCATAAGTAATCAGCAGTGCTATAATGCAATTGGCTGCTGCTCCCTCCCCGCCGAGCCCAGAGAAAAAGCAGCGTAGGACATTTTTTTTTTTTGGTAGCCAAAGTGTTTTAAAAGAACTCTGGTTCCTCTTTGCCTCCCTGTTTGGCTTCTCCAAACATTGCTGTGTTTCCTCAACAGGACATAAAAAGCTCTTGGTGTGTGCAAGGACGGGGAACAGGGGCCTTCCTCACAAGTTTTGCAGAGTGGTGCCATCCCTTCCCTGAGTGCACCCTCCACTTTGGGAGCAATGCTAGTCAAGGGGGAACTGCCCTAGAGTAGAAAAATGATGAAGATCCTTGGGTGACAGCCTTCCTGCTCTTTATTCCCATTCAGGTTACCTCCCTTGGAAAATAGGTGTTCCCCAGCACTTGTGAATACCCCCAGGAGCAGTGGTGGGTGTAACATTGGTTCTCTTACACAACTACTTGCCATAATGGCCTTCTAACCCTGTCCAAAATGGTAAGATGAATTAATTTCATTCATCAGGAGCTGTATCAATATAATTTCATTGATCCGGACCTCCATCCATCCATCCATCCATCCATCCATCCATCCATCCATCCACACACCCACAAGCATGCACAGTACTTTCATCTGAGTTACAGAGCTCAGCATGAGCTACAAAAGTAAGCAGAAATATTGAATTTGATAATAATACAGAATCCAACTGGGAGAGATGGTCAGGGAGCAAAGGGAAGGCAGGTCAGAAAGGATTTTCCATATTGCTGGACCACAGGTGAGGATTTCAGGGTCCCACCCTGGTCAGGTAGTCAGGGGATGTGGGGTGGTGGTGAAGGAAAAGCTGTGAAATCTGTTAGAACAAATTCTCCTAGAGGAGCATTTTAAAAGATCTTCCTGCTCAGCTGAGTCTGCCCTCAGCACAGAGCTTCTGACAATTCCTGGTGGATGTGGAAAGGAAGGGATGAGGCAGAAAACAAAAAAATTCTGTCAATAGACCATTCTGTAATGCTTCAATACTTTGCTGTTTGGTGAGTTTAACCATGGGTAACAAAAAGGACAATACATGAGCCTTGAGCTGTCAGAGAAGAGGCTGGAAAATCAGTTGGTATCAGCAAGAAAGGTCCCAACGTTTTATGCTTATCATGTGTCCCCAGAAATAGAAATATTTGTCCTTTGGTCACTGCTTTTCCTGTCAGCTTTCCCCCCTCTATTAAGCATGGAAGCCCTCACTGGTTAACTGCGCCCCTGGATGAGCTGGAGTCTGGACACACAGGGATGTGATCACATCCCCCACAACCTCCCTGGCAGGAGCCTGGGCTGCTCAGAACTCACAGATAAAAGTCTGAAGAGCCCAAGCAGGAACATCTGCTTTGCCAGGAGTCATGATTTCCCCATTTGGTCTGATCCAGGGGTCATGGTCCTTCAGACCCCAGCAGTTTTTACCTCAAGGGGTACTTGGAGTGCTGAGCTGCTTTTACATCTCAGCTGCTCTCCCCAAAACGACTTTTGTCAGTTTGGTTGTTTGTTTTAGTGGTGATGTTTTTAAACTAAAGCCTGTGTGCCCAGAAGGCACATAAAATAAGAGGCTTTTAAAAGCCAGAGGATAAATAAAACACAACCTTGAATAAGCAACAGGCTTTTGTCCTAATTTCCTCCCATTCCTTAATGGATGCTGATAAACTGTCTGAATTTCTCAGTGTATTAATGCCACAATGACAGCAACACCAAACCCACAACTTCACAACAGCAACGATTTGACCAAATTGTTGCCTTTGAGGCAAGCAATTGTTTCATTCCAAATGGGTTGTAGGATATCATGGCCTTACCTGGCTGCTCCTTTCTCTATCCCATCACTGGCAGTTTCAGTGAGAGGCATTTGTCCAAGAAAACCCACTCAGGGCTAATAGATTTCATGGAGAAAGGTATCTTATTTGATCAGGTAAGACCATGCACATCATGTTTTGTTACTCATTTTATGCTCAGCGCTGTTACAAAGGGAAACTGTTAAATTTCACTGTTAGTTCTTTTTGCTGGTGTGCCTGCAAAAGTGCCATGATGGCTCCAGCAGTGCCTGGTGTCCTCCACAGTGACTCTTGCCAAGATGACCTTGCCTTTGTTGTTTCTGCCCATGTGGTTAATTCCTCCCCTCACCCAGGTTTGTGTATTTATGGATTTCTCCCTGTGAGGGTGGTGAGGCTCTGGCACAGGTGGCCCACAGAGGTGGTGGATGCTCCATCCCTGGGAGCACTCTAGGCAAGGTTGCATGGGACTCTGAATAACCTGGTCTAGTTGAATATGTCCCTGCTCATTGCAAGGGGTTGGACAAGATGAGCTTTAAGGTTCTTTCCAACCCAAACCATTCCAGGATTTTGGATCCATGACCTGTGTTTAAGCACAAGAACTTCTGCTCTGTAAACAACCCAGAGCTTTTGTATCCCTCTGGCCCCATGGGGATCAGAGCCTGAGCCCAGGATTTCTGCTCCTAGCAGCTTCCATCCACGAGTCCACTCACAAAGTGCTCTCCACTCTGCACCAAGGGCAAGTCCAAACAGCCTGCACACCCACCCAGGGCTTTGTTTGGAGAACATTCCCAGGGCACGTCACGCCCAGCCCATTTTTCCTTGGGAAGGTCTCGGAACAAAGCGGGCGACGCTCGGTAGCATAAACACACACACACCAAACACAGCCAGAAATAGGCAGCAAGCAAAAACAAAAGTCACAAGCAAAACAAATTTACAGAAAAACACAGCTTTGGGCATGTCTTGGCACAGCACTAATTTGTTGAGTGTATGCACTTAATCTTTACTGCTTGGTGAGAGAAATTTTTCCTCCTCTGTATCAACTCATTCCCTCTTTTGCTTTTTATTTCAGGACGTGTGTAATTTTTACTGAAGGGGGGGTGATAATTTTCACAACCAGATTTTTAATTTTGTTTCAGAAGTAAGTCAAACATAAAAATGGGCCAATTCATAAAAATGCACTAAAACATTTCACATTATATGACCTCACCTCCAGGAATGAAAGCTGAGAATTCACATGGAAAGCACAATGATTTGTTACAAGGGGAGCAGATGGGCATCATCCTAAAGAGCAGGAATATTTGTCCATCCACTGTTTCTTTCCTAAAGGATTATTTTCTCATGCAGTGAGAAGGGAAGCCAGACCTTACATCATCAGAAACAATCTCTGGGCATCCACGTGAGAATCAAGCAGGGCATGGATTCAAGTACTAAAAAGAATAGTGGGGGGTTCTTCAACTCTGATTTTAGAGAGAAAAAGGGCTGAAAAAAGAGATTTTAAATTTATAATTAATAGGCATTCCAATCTCCAAGGCAAATTAAAGTTCTCCCATGTGCAGGATTATCCCAAACCCAAAATAAATGGAAGCAGAGCATTCCCCTTCCAGCCACTCTCTGGTCCCTGAAATCATCCTGGACATCACAGTGTGCCCTCAGTCCATCCTTGGGAGCTGACAGCCTGGCACAGGAGCAGGGCTGGGAGCACCAGCCTGCCTGTGTTATGATGAATTCTCTGTTTTAATGATTTGGAGGAAAATATTGTTCGTGAGCTACATAAACAATTTTAATTGGCTCAGGCGCCCAAAATGTGCTTTTTTTGTTTGGCTGCCAAGGTTGCTTTCTCGCTTGCTAATTATGTTTCGCTTTAGCTTTCAGCAAAAACAGGAAATAAAGCATCCATTACTCGAATGACAACTTTTCAACAAGCCAACATTTCAACATCCATTGTGTAATTTCCGACCCCGAGCCAGCTAGGAGCTAAGTGCCTTTAGAGCCATATATCCCCTCTCACAAGGCCTTTTGGGCCCCTCGTGCTCCTAAATAATGTTTGTGCGTCTGAAACAGGCCAAACACAATTGCTGCTGCTACCCACTGCCCAAAGAATTCCCTTTCGTGCCACAAGATTTTAAGGATCCTGAAGAAGATCATCTTTTTTTTTCCCCCAAGGTCATGGAGTGATGGGAGAATGGGGAATGGTTTTAAAATGAGAGAGGTGGTGAAGGTGGTGAGGCCCTGGCACAACGTGCCCAGAGAAGCTGTGGTTTCCCCATCCTAGGAAGTGCTCCAGGCCAGGTTGGACAGGGCTTGGAGCAACCTGGGATAGTGGAGGTGTCCCAGGGCAGGGAGGCTGGAATGAGGAGGTCTTTAAGGACATGTTCTTTAAGGTCCCTTCAAAGCTAAACCATTCTGTTATTCTGTGATTCCAGGTGTCAGGCCAAAGGCTGCCCACATGTCTGGAAATCAAACTGCAGAGATTTTAGGGAAAGATTAAATGATGGGTTCTCCTCCCTCAGGTGAAAACATGGTGGTCCCAAGCCCCAGCACCACAGAAGAGGGTTGGACTGGTGAGTGTGGGTGTTTTCCTTTTACATCTCTGTTTCTTTAGTGCTGATGTTGATTCTAGGCTCTGATTTGTCAGGGTTTTTTAACAAGTCTTGTGAGTTAGGCTTTTATTTCCCCTCCTGAGATGCCCTGGCTTTTGTGGTTTCAAAGCACACTTTCAAAAGCATCCAGAATGGATGCTCTGTGCCATTTCCCAGCTCTGCTGTGGAGGAGAAGCTCTTCTTCCTTGTGTTCAAGCTGTTCTTGGCAAAGCAAGCACTAGGTACCTACCACATGGTGGGGGTGAGTGAGGATGCCCTTTAAATTACCTATAAAACCCTTTGATTCAAACTGCTGATGTTGCCATAGGCAATTTGCTAAGCTTATTGATCATCTTCTGTTTAAATTAAAGTTTGATGTCCTGGAACAGGCTATTCAGCACCGAGAGCTAATGGGATGGGATGAGATACAGGGAGCCAGAGAAACATGCACATGGGGGAAATGGATTGTGGTCAAAAAGGAAAAAAAAGAGGGTTATATGCTGAATAAGTTCCATGGGTCAGTTAGCAATAAATCTTGTGGTTGTAAAAGAGTCCAGGGTGGATGTTGGAGGTGGGGGTTTGTCTGTGTAATTAAAGGGAAACAGGCAGCTTGTTAGAAAACAAAAATTTCAGAGAAAGAAGGTGAAAAAATGAGTGTTATGATTTATTATAAATGTGTGCTTAGAGATATCTGCTGGAAATTCCACCTGCCCCAAGTTTTTGGTAAGCTGGGCAAGATTTGAGCCAGTACAAGCAGGAGGTGATGTGGGTAAACATTGGCCAAGGAAGTGTGGAGAGGCTGTCCGTGGTAGATGTGAGTCTGTCCTTCCGTCTCTCAATCAACCACACAATCATTCATACTCACACAAAATAAACCTTTGGAATGAATTAAAATCAGGTTTTCAGAAAGAATGCAGGATTCCTTGCTGGAGCCATACCCAGTAAGACTGTGGCATCTTTTCCCCCCCATGAAAATCAAGGTTGATTTCCTGCTTTTAGATTAGTTTTTGAGCTTTTCATTACACACCACCATGTTTGTCCTAAAGTTAATGGAACACGCACTTGCTGCAGGAGGAATACCAAGATAAATTCTATGGCTGAGTTACCCGAGGAGTAACTGAGAGAACAACTAAACTTTTCCAGCCTAGGCACTAAACTTTGCCCACACTGGCCTAGGAAGTAATTTCATAACCCCCCGAACTTATTAAAGCTGAAATAGTATTGGTGAATAGTGGTCAGATGTTCACCAGTCCCACTAAAATCAATTAGTGAACAAAGCCTGATAAAAACTCTCAACACAGCAGAGAAAAGCAATAGTGCAGAATGTACCTGTAGAACCTCAGTGGACACTCCCCTGTAGAAGCAAAGACAATCCCACCTTTCTAATTAAAGATATGTATTTTCCATGGATATATAATGACTCAGATAGCCATTAATTCTACAAGAATGGTCTTTCATTCTAAAAGAGCCACAGGGTGGTGGGAAGAAAACACAGAAAGCGTTGCTGAGATTACAAACCATCCTATTGTTCATATTGCCAGTGCAATATTAGGGCACCCACCTTTCAAATTAAAGATGGAAGCTGTCCCTGCCCACAGCAGGGGGTTAGGATGAGATGGACTTGAAGGTCCTTTCCAGCCCAAACCATTCCAGGATTCTATGAACATCTCGAAATGAGCTGACTGCTGCTGATTTTGGTCAGACGCTCTCCTTTTTCTCCAATATTGCTGTAAATCTTTTCTCCAAAATTGCTGTAAGCCCACGAATCCTTTTAAAAGGAAAGGCTTGCAAGATATGGACTTACTTATGAGCCATCTGAGCATCCAGAATTTTTGTTTCTGAGACCACCACTTGGGCAACTTGCGCCAGGGCCTCTCCATCTGGACAGGGCAGGATTTCTGCCCAACCTAACCCTGCCCCTGTCAGTGTGAAGCCATTCCCCCTTGTCCTGTCCCTCCAGGCCCTTGTCTGATGTCCAGCACCCCTGGAGCCCCTTCAGGCCCTGGGAGGCCCTAAGGTGTCCCCAGAGCCTTCTGTTGTCCAGGCTGAGCCCCGAGGCCCCGGAGCGGCCGTGGTGGCCGTGAGGAGCTATCGCAGGAACCATCTGTGCACAGGCAGCTCTGCAGGAAACCCCGCCAGCCCAGCACCCAGCTCTCAGCCTCATTCCCCTCCCCGACAGTTTTTCTCCTTGACACTTTCCCCAAACGACAGCGGGAGGAAGTGAGTTGTCAATTGAGCATCAGGGCTCCTTCCCAGCCGTGGGATGCAGAGTGCTTTAGTTAAGAGCAGTGCCTTTTTACTGGGCACTTATTTCCTGTAGGCACAGCTAACAGGAAACCTATTGGAAATAGAAATAGTTTGGAAACTACAGTGGGTGCTTTTAGAGTCATAAAAAATGACAGAATCAGCTAGGTTGGAAAATCAGGATCATCAAGTCCAACCACCCAAGTTTTCCTGAGAAGGGTGATTTTTGTCTGGCCAGAAATTCGAGCTCATTGTTTTGGTGTGGTTTCAAAAAACATAGAAAGTTGTGAAACAGGGGGAAAAAAATCCATTAGTGGACAAAGCCTGATAAAAACTTTCAACACGTCAGAGAAAAGCAATAGTGCAGAAGGACGTCAGTGGACACTCCCCTCTGGAAGCAAAACCAATCCCACCTTTCTAATTAAAGATATATATTTTCCATGGATATATAATGACTCAAATAGCCATTAATTCTACAAGAATGGTCTTTCATTCTAAAAGAGCCACAGGGCGGTGGGAAGAAAACACAGAAAGCGTTGCTGAGATTGCAAACCATCCTATTGTCCATATTGCCAGTGCAATATTGGGGCACTGATCTCACCTGGAAAATACTTTTCCTCTGCCCAGCCTACTGGTTATGCAATTATTACATCTCCTATTATGTAAAACAACAAAAATATCTTTAGAATATTCTCTGAACAATTGATAAAAATCTTATTCAATTGAAACTGCAAATCTATAAAACAAATCTAAAATCTAAAAAACCCCTAAGCAACGTTTATCAATTCAGCGTAGAGAATGTTATTCTAGGAGTCTGGTGATTCTACTTGTGCTATCTTGAAAAAATAAGATCATAATTCAGACTTTCCTCAAACATAAGCTTAGAGTAAGCTTAAAGCCTGTCATTTCTGCCCTACTGTGCTGTGGGGAGCACCACTGGATTTTGTTTCACCCGAGGAAAGCAGCAAGAAACTCCTCAAGAAGATGCTGGAGAACATCTGCCCAGGGCAGGGCTGGAGTTCCTGTCCCTGGAGGGATTTAAAAGCTGTGTGCATGTGGCACTTGGGGACACGGTTTAGTGGTGGCCTTGGCAGTGCTAGGGGAACAGTCTTAGAGGGTTTTGCCAGCCTAAATTATTCCCAGATCTAAGCTGTGGCTGCACCGTCAGGATTTTGCTGGGGCAGTGTAACAGCATGGGCAAATATTCCCATTTAGGTCTGTCCTAAGTTTCCTACTCAGCAGGTAGTAAAGGAAATAGAAAATCAGACCTCAGGAAGGCTGAGAAGATATCTCTGAGCCTGAAGGAGAAGTTCCCAAAGCAGAAATCCCTCCAGTCAAGAGGGATGCTGGGGACTGTCCTGCCCTGCAGCAGCAGGAGGGGCAGAAATTGTGCAAGAAGCTCAATCGGCGCTGAAATGAGGAAGGAAATAATGTGTTAAATGATTTAATTCTCTGAGCTCACTTTGTTCCTTAGAGATAGACCCAGAATTGGGGCTGATTACAGTGCCTTGTTTTGATTAATGGAGGGAGATCTGAGACAGAGACATTTCTATCAGTTTCAAAGAGTTCCCACATCTTCTATTTCATTTTCACAGTGGGGTCAGGAATTCAAAGAGCATTTATCTTTCATTCTTTATAGCTAAAAAATTATTTTCAACGATGCCAGTTTAATGCTAGTCAACTCCCCTGACCTTATTATACTTCAGTGGAATTACTCCAGATTTACACCAGTAGAGTAGGTGGACTTTTATGGGCTTTGAGTACTCTGTCTATGTTTTTTCCAATTCCTGGGGAGTTTGATGGGATTTAAGGGTGATCAATTATTTTAGTTTTGTTTCAGCTCTACTTATTCCATCATAATGCAGCCAGAATTTGGAAGTTAATGGGCCAAGTGCAGCCTGAGATGCAGCCTGGGATGCTTTTGAGGCCAGGTTCCCCACCAAACCATCACTCCTGCTGCCAGCACCTGACAAATCCTGAGCTCCTCTGTGCTGCTGCAGGAGATTAAAGCAACATTTCTTTTGTACTACCCAGTAATCTTTATGTTGGGTGGTAAAGTTAATGTACGGGATTGTCACTCAACCCATTTCACACCAAAGAGCCCAGAGCAGCTCTGAGCCAGCAGTCTGGAGGTGAGAGCATCACCCACCCATTCCTCAGTCTCAGAGGATGTGTGGAGCCGCTAAATGAATCATTAAAAAGAATTGAGAATTCCTGAACTGCTGTAACTACTGAGAACACCTCCACCCCCAGAGTCCCCCGCTCTCAGGAACGGCAACTCGCTCTCAGCTTGGTGGGAGAAATGGGTTTTAAACAATTCAGTTCTTCAGTGCATGTGTTCCTCTTCACAAGGAAGGGAGGCAGGCTCGCAGAGCCCATTAGCTGTTCCACATGCACATCCATTGGCAAGAGGAATTAGCTTCTGGCCAGCACACAGCCGCTGGTAACACAAAGGACAGGCTCCTTTAATCTTCAGCAGCAGCATAGCGGTGTCCAGGCTTGTCAGAAGCTGCAGGAGGAGTGATGGCCGTGCTGCTGACAGCCTTCTAATTGGGTAGTAGAAAACAGCTCTAAAGGATGTGTTTGTGCCAACAAGTGTGGCTTGACATCAAGAGAGCTCTGCCGAGGAGCCGGGGGGGGGGGGGACGCTGGATGCGCTCCGAGCCCGGCGGGGCTGGGGTCTCACAGCCAGCAGAGCCGAGCTGGGCTGTGCTGCTGGAAAGCTCCAGCAGGGAACACATTGCTCCGGTGCAACCAGGAAAGGCTGGCCTGGCTGCTCTGCCAAAATGGGCTGTCTGTGTCTTTGAGCTCCAGAGAATCATAGAATGGTTCAGGTCGGGAGGGACATTAAAGATCATCTCGTTCTGCCCCTGAGGTGCGAGAGCCACGAGCACTGGAAACCATTTGCCCACCATGGGTTTGCCCACTGATCCTGATTCTCTCATTCCATACCCCAGAGCTCCCAGTGCTGCCCACAGCACTGCTGGGATCCAGCAGCCAGGACCTCTGTGCCAGCCCCTGCTCCTCCAAATCCTCTGCAAAGCAGCAGCAGAGCTGACAGAAGCTGAAAAACACAGGCAGCTGTGTAACACTGCCTTCACTTAAATATTAATAGGGGATGCTGAATAATTCCACCTTTAGCCGTGGCTGGAAGGCTGGCTGATAGGGAGTGTGTGATAGGAGCTGCTGCACCTGTCACTGTGCTGAGGTGACTACAGCCCAGTCAAAGGGGAATTGAAACCACGAGTTAATCTGAGAGTGCTCAGCCCATGTGGCTTTGGAATTAAATGCCTGCTCTAAATATAAATAAAGGCTGATGGACTCGCTGCAGAGAGAGCTGTAGCCCAGGCAGGGTGGGAGGCACCTGGCCTCAGCTGCAGGCTCTGGCTGGGGCACAAAATGCAGGGAAGCATGTCCAGGGCTTCCTTGTTGTTCCTGATCACCAGGAAGAGAAGCTGAAACTTCTGGGTGGTGACATCAGTGAAAGGTCCCCAGAGGGGCTTAGAAAGCAGAAAGGAGAGCTCTGGGGAAGGGTGCCCTCCAAATTGATCTTTTTCTTCTTCTGGGCTTATTCCCACCTGAGAGCGGCTCAGTGACACCGGGTCCATACACGAGGGAAGAAAGCTCAGCAGTGGGTGGTGACCAAATGGGGTGGGACAGGATGGGATGCTGTGCCAGCAAACTGCTCAGCATCCCAGCTCTCCTGCTTTGGCACAGCCCTGCCCTCCCCACGTCCTGCCAGAGCAGGGCATGGCACTGCTGGCAGCTGTGCAGGGGCTCCAGAGGCAAGCCCAGGGCTCCTGAGGTGCAGAGACAGAGGTGTGAGGATTGCAGCAGGAGGACTTCACAGAGACTGTCTATTTAAAAAATGTGTCAGGACTGATGAATACTCCAACAAACATGATTTTGATAGGGTCACTGTGAAGAGATGTAGTAACAGCGTGGAGAGACCCCAGTTGTGCTGAACCAATGCTCATTTCTCCCTGAAATGACACTTCTCCACAGACTTGTGTGTGTGGGGAGGGAGCCAGACAGCTCATACCCATGGCATCCAGAGGCAGCTAATAATTCCCTCAGTGGTGGAGTGCAGCATGTTCCACTAACATCTGCAGTAACTGGAAATGTACCCATCCAATTTTCTCCTCTCCCCCAGCCACAAAAGGAGACCACTCCAATTATTTTTCAGACAGAATTAAGGCTGATGTTTACCATTATCTCCCTGGTAACCCTCTCCTCATGACTACATTATGCAACATAATTGTAAAGCCGTCTCAGCTCACTGGGGTTGTTATTAAATGTACTCTGCTGCTTTTTTTTTTCCCCCAAGGTCAAGGTTAGTAATTAGGTGGCTGGTATGCTTGGGACAGGGCCTTGTTAGGTAGGAAAAAAATTAGAAGGAATTTAAAGGATGCATCAGGCATTCCCAAGTGATGAAATTTCTCCAGCAGAAGGTAGGCCAGTGAAGGAAGGGAATTAGGGATGTGAAGAGCCCCAGAACACAGGTCTGTGGATGGAACTTGGGCAGACTCAGGGCGTGAGACGTGTCGGATGAATTTCCACAGGGAACGCGGGAAGCGAGCGCTGCTATTGCAGGCTGAGGTGAGCGCGGCTCCTCTGAGCTGCAGCTTTAATTGGGGCTGCTGGAACAATAGTGAATCGAGCTGTTTGTTTTTCTTCTGGCTGGTTTTTCTCCAAAGGTCCATGGTGCTTGCACATGAAGTGTCAGCACCTTATTGTGCACGGCAGGGGACTGGAACAAGATGGTCCTTCCAGGTCCCTTCCAGCCAAACCACTCCATGATTCCATGATTCCACTGTCCCCAGGCCAGGGATTCTTAGGGATTTGCCTTTGCAATGGGATGGGGCAGCCACTCAGCAGGATTTCTCGCTGTCTCCCTGCCCCATGTGAACTAGGTGGCACCAGACTTTCTCATTAAATCCACCTCCTAATACATTTAATTAGGAAATACTGCTTCATTGCATGTTCAGCCCTAGAAGGAATTAAGAGCAGAAATAACAACGTTCCATGGGGGAATGAGAAGACTGATGGGTTCCTGGAATGATGTCAGATTTCCTGGCAATATTGCTGGCTAGTGCCAAGGTTATTGAATCTACCTGGTGGTAACATGAAGGAGTACGTTGACTACAGCCTATAATCTGGAAAAACTCCTTTAGTTGGGAAATAGCTGGGAAAGGAACACAAGATGAAAACCTGCAAGTCTGCAAGTGTCTCTGTTTTCACAAATGCATACCTATATACATACTACCTAGAAATGTGTAAAAAAACCCCAGACCTGTGAATATATAAATATATATACATATCTGTGTCTGTATATATACACAGGAGAGCCTGAGCTATAGTCTCTGGTTGTCTATGACTCCCTCTTAAATTTTCCCTGAGGGAATTACATTCCCAAGTCACCATTTATTTTCTAAACTGGAAGTTTAGAAAATTTGTGGGTCTCTCCCTTGACGTGAATGGGTTGGGATGAGATGTTTAATGCCAAAGTCAAAACTCTCCCCAGTGCCCTACTGGGGTCATTCCCATGCATCAGCATAGGAGAAAGTATTTACCATGGAAAAAGAGGGAATTACTTGAGAGGACTGTGCTGTAGAGCAGTAGCCTTATGAAAACCATGACAGAGTAATTGGATCTGGCTTGCGTGCAAGGCAGCAAGAGAAATCAATAAAAGAAGAGGGAGGAAATGGGGAGGGGGACCTTTCACGTTTTTGCAGTGAAATATCCCTTCATCTGACTGCCTGAAACTAACTTTTCATCATCCCTGATGTGATCTGTAGTTGAAGATTTCTCTGGGCTATAACCACAGCTGCTGGGCTGGGTGGTTTTATTTCTCTCAGCTTTGCTGCTTGTGGGAGAAAATAAGGCAAAGCAAAACAAAACAAAACAAAACTTTGTAACTGCCCAGAGCTCTCTGTGCACCAGGATCCTTATCTAACGTCTGGACCTCACAGTCCCAGGGCAAACCTCACCCTGAGTGTGGTTTTTATTGTTCTGGTTTGTTTTCTTCCAGTTCAAAGGAAGGGTTGAGCCCCAAAAAGAGAAGTGTGTCCTTGGTCAGAAGTCTGTAAGTTCTCTGAGTCACAGTTCACCAAAAACCTCCAAAGTGTGTTCAAGTCAGTGTGTGTGGTCATCACTCAGTGACAACTCCTTATCCTCTCCATCCACCTCTGTCCTCAGGGAGATTAGAAAATGTGCTAATTGAGAGAATGATGAGGAGGGTTTGATATGAAACAAAAAACCCAACAAAATCAAAACAGCACTTGTGGAGAGCACACAGACCAGAACAGAACTTTGTGGCTGAAACAAAATTTCCAGGTTCATGAAAAGGGAACAAAAACTTTTTTTTCCCTTTGAATTATGTGGTGCCCTTGATGCCATTAATATGACACTGTGGTGATATGAGTAACTATTGATAGTCATTATACTCATTATATGTTGACAGCATTGGTTCTCCAGTGGCACAGTCCCACCTCCTTGGCAGCAGCTGGTTTGTACAGAATCATGGGATCACAGAATGGTTTGGCTTGGAAGGGGCCTTAGAGATCCCCTAGTCCAGCCTGCAAATTCCTCCTCAAATATTCTGTGTTCTTTAAGAGAGACCAAGGATCTTCTTCTGTGGGGTCAAATTTGGGTTGAAAAAAGTCAAACCAACCCAAAATTTCCATTACTTCAGAGCATCAGCTCAGGGGCTGGCAGGCCAAGGCTTCAGTCCAGCATGTGGTGGGAAAGAGGAGGATTCTTGCAAATAGGTGGATTGGAGTGGAGCAGTGATTCTATCACCAAACGGTGGCTCAGCAGCAGAAGACAGCCCAAATTACAGAAATCCTGATTCCTTTGTGCCACCTCCTGTGTTAATTGTTCCCCTTTAGTCACGGTCCTGACTCTTCCCTCCCACAGAAAGCATTAACTGAAAATCTAGGCCACAGTCACCGAGATTTAATTCTTCCATCTATGCAGAGACTTCAATCTTCATAAACTGCATTTTTAGGCAACCAGCATTACTGGCTATTGAGGGCAGCAAAGTTAATCTTACTGAACACAGACTTCTCTAAATGAGGGTGACCTGAAATAGCTCAATAGTATCCATAAGCTATAGGGGGGATAAAGATGGGATATGCCAAGGGAATAAAGGTAGGAACAACCTGAGGCTGAGTGGTGATGATGATATTTTGGCCTTCCAAAACCAAGCTGAAAATACTCCCTGAGTGCAAGAGAGGATGTTTCTTTGGAAACAGACACATTGAGCTATTTCTTTAGATTACACCACTCACAGAAATGATGCAGCTTTGCATTGAATCCTTATTGAGAAATATCCAGAAAAGTCCAGCTGACTTATTAATGGCACATTATTCCAAGCCCCAAATGCTAGATATAGTCTCTAACAGCAGATTTGAACCCAGCCATGCTCCAATAATTAGTCTATAGCGTGATCTTTATTAATAAAAGTTAATTGAAACCAAAAACTCATCCCTGAGGATTTCCAATCAATGAACACACACGCACACACAAAAAGCCACACTAAGGAACACTGGAAAATCCAGCTTCACAGAGAAAGAAACAATGGAAAGAAAAGCCCTCACTAAAAATAGTGCTGGTCTTTTTGTGCCTGGGCAGGAAATGTCGGCACCACCAATTCCAGCGCTGAATAACGCTTTGTCTTTGGGAACATTATTCAGCGGGAGGCAAAAGTAAATCAACAGCCAATTCTGCTGAGGAAAGTAAACATTTGCAGATGGGAAAATTGAGGCAAAGTGGTATTAAAGGACTTGCTCAAGGTGAAGAAAAAGAAGTCCTTCTTGATTACTGGTCATCTGTTCTGCTGGGACAGAAAATCCTCAGCTGGAAAGGCCAAATTTCACTGTCCAGAGCAAGAGTTTATTATATGTAAACAAAATAAATGAAAATGGAATTGTTCCAAAAAGATGTACGGCTTTGTTCCTCAGAGGTGTTTGAAGATGCAGCTCTTGGTCAGCATTCTGAGGACCTTCTTGAAGAGCTTTTAGCTGCAAATCCAAGGGGTTTTTTCCACTTTTCTTTGCTCACGACTTTGCCTGGCATCTCTCCTTCACAGGACCCAGAGAAAACAAGAAATAATCTCACAGTTTTAATTAAAATTACTTTAGATGAGGAGACAGATGGTACTTGCAGGCCCATGGAGTGATCCCAGCACTATCACGAGTTCTGTGCTTAAAGATCTGACTTCATCTGGGAAAGTTTGTTCTTGATCTGACTGAAAAAGTGAAGCACATACAAACTGTCCTCTTCAGCTTCGATGTTGCACATTATTCCACTGGTTTTATGCAGAAAAGCTTTTCTGCAGGTGAAGGGACTGATCTGGCAGTGCAGGGAATGTTCCTGGTCTGTCCATCAGTGCTTGTGCTCAGCTATGAATATGAGAAATATCTCATTACCTGCCAGACCTGAGGTGGTCTGAGCAAAGCAAGGACTTGCAAAACCTCAAAAATTGCTTTTCCCCAATAACTGCTGGCCACTGTGTATTGTAAGTGCTCATTTTGATGTTGTTTTTCTAAGGAATTAAGTAATTCCTTATGTGCCAATGTTGATACTTTTGTCCCTCACCAAAACTTTTGAACTCTTTTAGATGCACAAAGGCACAGAGGTCTTAAATATATTAATTTCCTGTGAATTTTGGGAAAATAAATAGAAGAGGGGCAGCAGGCCAGCATGTCTGCAATATGTGCACAACTTCTGAGATCAGAACTGGCATTATGGAATTGTTCACATTATTCCATCAGGAGTTGATCAGAATATGAGTACCCCAATCATCAGGGAAATTTTGTCTTCTATATTTTAAGAGTTTATATTTTTTTAAAACCTTGAGACAATGGAGGAAGCAAGCTCATAGAAATGTCTTGGGTATTTTTAAACATGTTTGATGTCCTTCTGAATGTTTTTGAGTCATCTTTAATTAAATTTCTGATTCTTTTTTTCAACCAAGTGAAGTTCCTGGCAGATTTTTTTTCCCCATGGAGTCTTGCAATAGTTTAGTTATTCAGTCTTCTGGCTAGATTTACATTTATTTTACTTTGCTGATCACAGGGTAAACATGCCAGAAATTAAATAGTCATCATATAATTCAGTCCTGTCTGTGAAAACCTAACAAAAGAGCCTTTTCCTTCAACAGAAATGAGAGTGACTGTCCCGCTGTAATAGCTTAAAATACATTGGAGATAATGTGTTTAAAGAATTAGAAAGATGTGTTCTAATGACCAGTGATAGCTCTAAAGTATTTCAAAAGCTTGGTTCAAAGCCCCTTGAAAGGAATAACAGTCCTTCTGCTGACATTACTAATCTTTGGATCGGGCTCATTAATGTATTGCAGATATTATATCCCCAGCTGCCAAAAAGCTGGAAAAAAAGGAGAATGTAGTCATAAAAATAGACATCAAATACATTTCTCTTCTGGGAATTAATATAGAAGCGAAATATTGCTGCTACTACTACTCTCTGGGACTTTATTACAGATATTTCTTCACTGTTTTTAAAGGAATTAACAGGGCAAGCTGTTCATCCCATCCAGAACTCTGCCTCCAGCAAGGGCCAGCGTCTAATGCCCCAGAGCCTGGCAAAGGCTCGGATTGCTGCAATAGTTTTCGCTCCGGCGTTGTAAATCACTCCGCTGTGCTGATGGAGAGGAGGCAGGGAAAATAGACATATTCAAGCAAGACTTTCCCCGTCTTTGGCATCTCTTGGATTAATTACAGATCGATACTTGGTACTCGCCGGCTTTTATAGCTCATTAGCATCACGCCGTGCCGGGGTGTAAATTTGTGACACGGCTTGCCAGGAATCCGGGGGTGTCTGGAAGCGAATGTTCACTCGGGGCTATAAATGAGGCACAACTGAGCTGACCGGTTTGAACTCCGGGCGGACAAATAATGCTCGGGATCTTTACCTGTGGCTCCCCGAGCGCCGCACAAACCCATGGGTGCGTGTGGGCATGTGCATGTTGGTGTCAGAGAGGGAGAGGGCGAGCAGAGGGATGGTGAGTGCCGCTCTCTGTGCGGCTGGGAAGGCGGCACAATCCGGAACCAGGCGCTTGCTTTTTTCTAGCTCTCGGGATCATTCTCAGGTCGCCCACCTGCCTGCGCACAGAGACAGCGTTAGTAGGGGAATAATAATAATAACGTGAGAACGCCTCGGCAGCCCCCAGCCCTGGCTCTGGGGAGCCCCGCTCTGTCTCTTTAAGGAACCCAGCGAGTCGTGATGCTGCTGTTTGTATTGCCGAATCCCCAGGAGTGCAGTTAAGAAACGGGCAGCTGTCTCTTTAAGTGTGATTTCCTTCTATTGTATTTGAATCGTGATCAGGAAAAAGGAAATGAAACCAGAGAGCCGGGGCTGAGCCACGGAGTAATAATAATCGCGGGGATGCGGCCGCCGCCGCTCTCGGCGCTGCCGCCCGGGCGCGGAGCGTGTGCGGAGCTGCCCGCGCGGAGCCGCTGAGCGCGGAGGAGCCGCGGTGGCGGCCGCGCCCGCCGCCCCCCGCCCGCCGCGGGAGCGGGAGCGGCCCCGCCGTGCGGGGCGCGGGGGGAGCGCGGCGGGGATGGGAGGTCAGCGGGGCCGGGGGGGCCGTGCGGGGCCGGGGGGGGCCGCGCGGGGCCGGAGCGCAGCCCCAGCCCCCGCGTGTGTCTCTGTGTCTCGGTGCTGCAGGAGGAAATGCTGTGAATGTCATCGCGGGGCGGCGGGGCAGCGCGGCTGGCGACAAGGCTCCGCGAGCAGACAGCCTCTGCGGGGGCGGCGGGGGCAGAGCCCACCACCGGCACGCCACAAAGGAACCGGCCCTGCCAATGTCATCGGCCATCGAGAGGAAAAGCCTCGATCCTTCCGAGTAAGTGCGCGCTTTCTCCGCCCGGTCCCCCGCTCGCCATCGTCCCCGGGCGCCTCCCGGTGCCGCCCGTCTCCCCCGACGGAGCCGCCGCCGGCATTGTGTGCCCGGCAGCCCCGGAGGGCTTCGGCGGCAGCCCCGCCGCTCCGACCGCGCTCCCCCGCCCCGGACACCGGGCTGCCCCGGCCCCGCGGGGCTGGCGGTGTGCGGGAGCCTGGGGAGAGCCCCCAGGTTGTGGGAAGGAGCAGCCGGGAGCAGAGAGGCGCAATTCCCCCGGGCAGGGCATCTCCCACCGCGAGAGACAGAGCATCCCGCTTCCCGAGCTGGCAGGTTTTCCGTCCCGAGGGACCCTCTCCGCCCCGTCCCCGATCTGCCCGAGTCGCTGCAGCCCATCAGTGAAAGGTCAGGGCTGTTAGCTGCGGGTGCCCAACTTCCACGTTTTCGTAATGTAACTTCCAAAAGCTCGTAGAAAGCTTTGGTGGGGGCTGGGTGTTCTGCTAAGAGCATGTAGACAGACTTGATGGACGGGATGTAGGAGATGAGAATTTCCCCCCCTGGGCTTCCGTGTCCAGATCCAGGCTTTCTCCCGAGCTGTGCTCCCTCTGTCCCATCCCTGCTGCACCCCAGGGATGGTAACCCAGCACAGACCCAGGGCCACTTCAGCCCTGAACGGGCTAATTAACTGCACTTAGGCTTGTCTGGGATCGCGGTAAAAGAGAAGAAAAAAAGAAATAAATTATAAAATCTCCGTTTCCAGATAACGCTTAAAACATCTCTCTCAGTAAATTGAGTCATTCGTGGTTTGTTTCCTGTCAGATACTAAAAATGCCATAGCTTGGAGCCCGGAACGAGCACATAGGAACTGCTGCTGCTTTTGGGAGTTAAATCACTTCATTCCATGATGTTTTACGTTACATTTTCCTTTATGCTGGTTTTTTTTTTTTTTTAAGAAACGCTAATACCAGCTCCTAATGATGTCCAGCTTTCATCTACAAAGTTTTTTTTTTAATCTTTATTTATTTACCTGCCTTGTGTTCTGGTGGCTTAAGTGCTGGCTTAGGAATCGGTGGACATCAAAAGCCTAATGCGTTAACCAGGAATGCTGCTCTGCATAAACATCCGTTGGGCTGTTCCTGAGCTCTGGGCTCTCAGAGAAACCGGGCTTGGGACTCCCAAACGCCCCTCAGATGAAACATTTTGGGGTACACTCCAAAGTTTCAAAAAATGGATAATGAAGGATGATGATGTGTGCTTCCTTCTACTGGAAAGCTCTCAGAAGTTGTCAGTGTGCAGCCCACGTGTTAGGAAAGGGAGCATGCGGCCCAAAAGGAAAAATTTGGAAAAAGCAGGGGCTAATCATGTGTTCCCCATGATTTTAATGAAAACTCACAGGATGGTGAGCTGGCAGGAGAGGGGTGTTACGACATAGCTTGCAGGGCACAGCAGTTTAAACTTAGAAGGGAGAAACCAGAGCAGAACAGAACCAGATAATATCTCAGGGCTCAGCTTGCCTAAATAAAAACTGCAGGATCACTTTCTCAGCCCAGAAGTTTTTGACCAGAGGTCGTTCCTCCCTGCTGAAGAAAGTAATTTTTGCCCAGAAAACTGCTGATCCAGTAAATAAGCAGGAGTAATACAATTTTTTTCCTGTTGCCTGCTGGAAACTGGGAGCAGAGCTTCTTCATCAGTGCAGGTCTCCTCTGCCCCCAGCAGCCCAGGGGAGGACAGACCAATGACAGCAGCAAATTGCTCAGGGACTCTGTGCTGGAGCACTAATCCAATAAAATGAAAAAATTTGGGGTCCACTCTACTAGCCACAGGTCTGAAATGAAGCAAGTGCTTAAGGGATTGATCCAGTAGATTTTTTTTATTTAACTCTCTGGCATTTAGGTGAATCCCAGAACATTACAAAACTGAGTTCAGGCGCTGTTCTTTTAATTTTTTTTTCTCTTTTTCTTTTTTTTTAAGTTGTGAAATTACCCTAAAAGACACAGAAATACTTACAAGAAAATTCTCACTTCTTTTACCAGAATTATCCTAGCTCTCCAAGCTTTTTAGGAAAAGGAACAAAATAGGTGCTTAAAGAGTCAGTGCTAATATCACAATAACGATTTGTGCCTTCTTTCACTCATGGATGTGTAAATACCAGATAATTGAGGTATGTTGGCATAAACCCATCCCAGGGGATTCATGTCCTCGGCTAAGGGAAAAAAGAAGTCCTGCAGCAACATGAGGTAAAATGCTGGCTTTATTAAAATCAGACTTAAACCAGTCGGGCAACACAATCAGCTGTAGTGTTTATTCATTTTGTGCTGTTCTGACAAGTGACACTGTCAAATTTAGTCTCCAAATTTCCATTTCCCAATGGAAAGTGTGAAATCCCTTGGGTGCCTTTCTTAGTCCTTCTGAAAACGAGCAAAAACGAGGACACCACCCTCCCTGTCCAAACCTGAGCTTGGGACTCGTTCTGCTTTTCCTCCTCCTCGCGTGGACGCTCTCGGAGTGGGTTTCCCTCAGCCCGGGTTTGTGTCACCCCCTCAGGGAGCCGGTGGATGAGGTGCTGCAGATCCCCCCGTCACTGCTGACATGCGGGGGGTGCCAGCAGAACATCGGGGACCGCTATTTCCTCAAGGCCATCGACCAGTACTGGCACGAGGACTGCCTCAGCTGCGACCTGTGCGGCTGCCGCCTCGGCGAGGTGGGCCGGCGCCTCTACTACAAGCTGGGCAGGAAGCTCTGCAGGAGGGACTACCTCAGGTAGGCATCCCGCTGCTCCTCACACCCTTCCTGCCTCCCTCCCGTCTTACTGAGCACAGCTGGGATTGAGGAATTCCTTTGGAATGGCTCTCGAAGCCTGGCAGCGTCTGCAAGCTCAGGTTTGCAGTATGGGCTCCTGTCCTAGAATGCCTGGAATATTTGGTCTGGAAAGGGACCTTACACCTCCTCTCCTTTCAGCCCCTGCCACAGGCAGAGACACCTTCCACTAGGACAGGTTGTTCCAATTCCCCTCCGACCTGGCCTTCCAGGGATGGGGCATCCACAGCTTCTCTGGGCACCCTGTGCCAGGGCCTCACCTCAGGGAAGAATTCCTTCCCAATATTCCAGCTAAACACACCCTCTGGCGCTTTAAAGCCATTCCCCTTGTCCCATTCCTCCATCCCTTGTCCAAAGTCTGTCTCCAACTCTCCTGGAACCCCTTAAAGCACTGGAAGGGGCTCTAAGGTCTCCCCAGAGCCTTCTCCAGAGTGCACAGCCCCAACTCCCTCAGCCTGTCCTCGTATTTTTTGGGATTCATATGCAGATGCTTTTAGTATTGCTGGGATTCTTCAGTAAAATATAGATAAAGCTAGAGATTATCTGTGTTGCTTAGATAAACAACAGAGTTGTTTATAGATAAATCTTTTAAAGTTTGGGGGAAAAAAAGCATTTTTAATGGAAGTGAAAGCAGTGCTACACACTGTGGAAAAACCAGAATTACTTGATAATGTGAAGAATACAGAAAGAACTCCCAGGACTAGGAGTTGTTGGCATCTGTCATTCTGCACACACCTAACCCCACAGCTCCAGGTGAAGGGTCAGTGTGGCATTCTGGCAAGCAGAAATTGGGAAAAGGGGCTGAATTCCAGTGATCTCCCACTGAGCTGGCAATGAACTGGTTCCCCTGAATGGTTTTAAGGAGTTTTCTGCTTCTCCCAGAATTGTCTTGGAGCTTAAAGGTTTTTATGCCCAGGTAAGAGGTGAAAGATCATTTAGGGTTTGGCATTCTTAAGCCTGGTGCTGAATAAGCAAGAATTTGCACATTTTGCAGAATCAGATCCTACAAATACACTTGTTATGGGTGTTTTCATCAATAACTCTCTGCCTGCCTGCTTTGCCCAAATTTGTAAGTAAAGCATTAATTGGAGACTAAGATATTTCTCAAAAAATTGATAACAAAGGATCTTTACATTCTTGATTAAAATGTATTGATCTTTGCTGTACTGGTTGTGTTCCATTTCTTCTAATGGATTCCTAATGTGTCAGGAGGTTTGTGGAACAGAATAATGATATTTGGTATATTTCCAGCTTTTTTACTGAAGGCTAATTTACCTGCCAATAAAAATGAAACCAAAATCTCAGTGGACTTCCTAATTATGCTGTCCCTGGGCTTTGCTGATGGAATTTTGCTGAGCAGAAATTAAGGACTGAGTTCTGCTAATGGGACCACTTGAAAATCCAGCAGTGATCCGGTGTTAATTACACTTCCCAGATACTTTTCATCTTAAAATGGAAGCAACAGGAAGTATGGCAATACAATTAATGCATTTTCTTGCAGTGCAATCCAACGTTTTTATTTATTTAATAATGCAATGGATATCTTCCCTCATTAATGAAAAATTTGGCAACCTTTTTGTAACCTTAGCGTTACTTTCAATGGGCAGAAGTAAACACTGACATCTCCTGGTAGACAAAAGGAATGATATTCTTTCTCCTTAAATGTCTCTTAATTTACCAGACATTTTTTTTCCAGTTCAGAAGATGATTTAAATCAGGCATAGCACATGCAGGAGATGTGCAGGAGGTGGAAAAACTCTTTCCAGAATTAGTATGGAAGTTTGGAAGTCAAACTCAATGAATACATCACCTGTAACATTTGTCCCTTTTAAAAATAAAATATCAATATAGTCATGCTTCTTTATTACTGATTTGACTTAAACTCTGCAGGGCATTCATTAGAGTCTCCTTTTTATAGACAATGTCATGAGGACCTCAGCAGGGTTTCTCCACGTGGATTACAGAGCAGCCCACAGCATAAAACTGTCTCATAGGTATAGGAGGTCTTTGAATGTGTCCTTCTGAAACCCATCAGGAGTGACTTCATGGATCAGGAGTGCCTTCATGGATATAGAAATGCTTCAAAGAATTTCCAGTGTGGAGACACAGACAAAAGGCAGGAGAGCCTCAGACCATGGCTTATCCCAACTCCTTGCCACAAATTACAGAGCAACAGTTTAAGAAAGGCAAAAACTATTAGCAAAAGGTAATTTCTGTTGATCACAGAAGTGAAAGTGTTAATATGGCACAACTTCATGCAGTGCTCTGGGCAACCTTTGCTCCTCCAATTCAGGATAAGGTCAGAGAAACCAATTCTATTGATAGATTTGAGTAGATTTAGTTTGGATATTAAGGAAGAAATTCTTCCCTGGGAGGGTGGGGAGGCCCTGGCACAAGTTGCTCAGAGAAGCTGTGGCTGCCCCATCCCTGAAAATGTCCAAGGCCAGGTTGGGTGGGGCTTGGAGCAACCCATGCTAATGGAAGGCGTCCCTGCCCACGGCAGGGGGTGGCACAGGATGGACTTCAAATTTCCTTCCAACCCAACCCATTCTGTGATTTTATCCAAGCTGAAAACCTTGGATTTTCTGTTTCAATTTTTGGTGTTGCAAAGTTTCCAGCTCTTCTGGGCAGTTTCCCACGCGACCTCTCTCTAAGTCAGCACTGGTCCTAATGGATCAGGGGTGTTTGCTCTGGTTTTGGTTGGTTTTGCCCAGCCAGGGAGCCGTGCTGACTCTGTGCTGTCGCTGCAGGCTCTTTGGCCAGGACGGGCTGTGCGCCTCCTGCGAGAAGCGGATCCGCGCCTACGAGATGACCATGCGGGTGAAGGACAAGGTCTATCACCTCGAGTGCTTCAAGTGTGCCGCCTGCCAGAAGCACTTCTGCGTGGGGGACAGGTACCTGCTCATCAACTCGGACATCGTCTGCGAGCAGGACATCTACGAGTGGACTAAGATCAACGGCATGATCTAGCACGGACGCGCCTGGCGCTCTGGGACAGACACCTCCCGGGCCCGGCTGCAGCCAGGAGATCATCCCTTGGGCTGTGGGCTTTGGAACGGGGGGGGAACGCCACGGTCAGGCCTCGGCAGGCAGCACTGCCTAGAATGTAAACTACACCCAGGTGAAGGAGGGAGAGCAAAGCAATAGTAGCTAGACTGACTCGTGTTCGCAGCACGGACAGTAACTGACATCAGCTGGCAGCTGGGGACAGACACAGCACCACAACCCATCCTCCCAACTGGAGCAGAGTAGGGACTTCTGTAAAGACATGTTATGACGTTGTCACCTGCAGACTAGGATTGTGCAATTCAGTTTTCTTTCTGTCTTGTTTTCATTGCTGAGTTTAGATGACAAGCTCCCACAGTAGGCGTGATGAGGAATACTGGAAGGAAAGAGCCATCCCTCACGTGGTCATTCCAATATGGCCTTACACTTTGGGTGGGAGTTATTTTTGCATGGATTTTTTCTTTTTCCTTTGAGAATGAACAGTGCATCCTCTAGTCCCAGACTCTTCTTTTAAAAAACCCTGCTGAATAGTTGCTTTCGGGCACTGCTGTCTCAAGATGAGATGTTCCCCGGATCATTTCTATACAAATATAAATCTAAAGAGTTGTTCAACTATTTTATTAACTTAGATTATATCAATAAAATATTTGTTGTGTGTAGTAAGACTCTGCAGCTTTAATAAAAATAATGAAAGATTTGAGTGTTGTTCTTTCTTTTTTCTTTTTTTTTTTTAAATTGTTCTGGATTTTTTTTTTTGCTTGTATTATTAATTTTATTTTTTGGTAGCAGGGTTTCTACCCTTTGCCTACAGCTGGATCCACTTCAGGTTTTGTTTCAAAGCACAAATGTGAGAACACCGAGGGTTCAGTAAATCTTGTGCTCTTCATGCTAAGAAATAGGAGAAATCAGTGTTGTGTGACACCAAGGCTCTTTGGTGTTTATGAGGATGTTTTGGGGCTGGTTCTGGGTGTTTTGCAACAGATTGCATCTATCTGATCTTGGAAATCGTGTAAAATTTGGGTCTTTTAGAAAGGTAGCTCTTCCTGATTTTGCTCTGGATTAGGGAAGCCAGGATAATATCATGAGAGCCAATAAACCTATTTAGAAAGAATTAATTTCAGTCATCTTTAAGGTCCCTTCCAACTCAAACCATTCCATGATTCTATGATATCATATTCTCTCCAACTTATTTTTCCTGAGGTGAATAGTCTTAAGTCTCTTCTTGCCTGAAAGCTGTTTCATGCCTCTGATAAACTCTTATTTCTCATCTCTGATTCTACACGGTTATTTGTGAGAGTGGGACTACAACTCAAGTTGTGCTGAAAGGCACTAAAAATTAAAGCTTTTCCCACAACTGAGCAAGCCTGGCACCCACCCAGAAGGTGCTTCAAGGCAAGTCCATTCACTCCATCACTAGTGACACATCAGGAATAGCAGCTTCAACCTGTGGATATCCTCTTGACTGTTCTCAATAAACTCATCACCCAGGGGATGTGCCAGCCACTGATCAATGACAACCTTCTGCATTTCACAATGCATACTCTGAGAGCTCTTTTCTGGCTTTTGCTGTCACAAGGAGAGTTGGGAGCAAACCCTTTAAATCTTGTTATCAGTGAAATTGGAAACTGCACCTAATGAGAACAACTTGGACAGTAGTTGTTTGAGGGCGCTGATATTTAGCTATTTTCCAGTGATATGCTGACCTCTGGAGGCCACAGGCAGATTATAATTATAATTATTAGCCTGAATTCCTGCCAGCAGAGGCAAGGAAAGGCAAGGAAAATATAGCTATCAGCTCTCTCCATTGACAGTGGCCCTTTGCAAATATTCTGTCCAGCAAGAAACAAAGCCTAAAGTCATGAATGAGTTCATTTACAAAGCTTGGTGGTGTAGCCAGGATGCTGAGGCAGGGTGGAGGTGCACAATGGTTCTCCAGGTCATGTCACACATACATAGAGTGTGAGCCATAACAGGGCTGACTTTCATGATTTCACTTCACAGAGCCTTTGACTGAAAATTTAGGGCAAGGGGCCTCATTTACCTCTGGGCTGAGATCAGGGAAGAGTGTTAATAGCTCAGGGAGACCTTGTAGGTTTGCACTAAGTAAACCAAGACCTGTGTTTTGTTCTCACCTCAGAAAGTGACTTTTGGCAAGGTAGTTCAATATTTTGCTTCTCATTCACCCACTCATAGAATGGAGATGTTCTCACTTATTCCATAAAAGTTCCTAATGCAAACACACTCATTATTTTGTGTAAGGTCTAGTTTACATGGGGAAATATATATTTTTAGACCTAAATGTATGTATTTGTAAAGGAAGGGTCCTTTACATAATTTTTTTATAACACTACCAGTATCAGGTATCATTTTTTGTAAGACCACCAGGTTTATTTAGTCCATGTAACTTCAGAAAGAGCTTAAGCTGAATTAGAAAGTGGCAGAAGAGCCTCCACTTGAGCAGCATTGTTCTCCCCAAATGATGATACCAATGTATTGCTGGACTTTTCCATAACAAATTCCCAAATTCCCTCTGAGTCCAGGAGGAGAGAGAGCAGATTTCTATTGGAATTAGTATAAGCAACACTTTACCTCATCTCAATTGAGTTCCTTACAGTAAGGACTCTCTGCTGCAAAAACAAGAAAATAAAACATTCCAAAAACAACAGCAGAAAGGAAAGCAGGGCTGATTTGAAGTCCTAAGCAAAAAGCACAAAAATCTGAATATGACTTCATCACTGATACTCAAAGGCGACGTCCTTTCCGCGTTTCCGCTATCAGCAGTATTTTAAAAGGCGTATCATCCGTCAAGATTCCCCTTCTTTGTCCCCATTATTCAGTGTCATGGCAGGAAGATGAGAGCATTACCATCGATATCACTTTTTTAATTCCCTGCCCTTGAATAAGGGCAATAAGAGCCCTGCATAATAGAGTTTTCAGTGGAGAGAGTAAATGGGAATCTCTTGTTAATTCAATCCAGGATCCAGAAGCCATCTCTCCCTTCTCTTTTCTCAAGGTAATACTCTGCCTCCAATTGTCATTATAGCCGAGAATGAAATTATTTGAATTCTGGACACATCAGCACAAAACCCAAGACTCCCTGCCAATTTCGTTGCCTGCTTGGAAGAGAACATCAGAGAGCATCACTCATTTATACGACTGCCAGCCTGAGACTGTAAATTCAGAAAACAAGGAGGCCTCAGGTGCTGCACTTTAACAGGTCTTTCTGCTCCTGAATCACCCCCACCTCACACACAAGGTAACATTTTATCTCTGAAAGGCAAAGCTTTTAAGCATCTGCCAGAGCACACGCTCTGTACGACCTAAATGTGAATTGAAAATGAGACTATTAAGTTTATTAATTGGTATCAGTGACTTAAGGCTTTGAAGGAGATTCATGGCACTCGGGAAAATAATCTATAAAGATTTTTGTTGCCCTAAAAAGACAGTGCAGCATCAGCTTATTTCACTTGCAGCAGGTTCATCTCTTTTATGGAGCACATGCTGCACTGGAGGCAAAGGGAAATTTAATGGACACTGGAAAAAATTATCAATTCCTCTGTCCCACAACAACTTAAAAAAGCATAAAAAGACAGAACTGAGAGATTGAGATATGCTATCAAAAACATTTAAGGCACTATAATTAAATTAAGATTCAGAAGTCTGTCAGTGAGATGAAGATTAAACTGGCAGAAAGTTGAACCGTGTTTGAAGCAACTTGTTCCCTCCTGCTGAGGGTTGCTTTGTACCAGGCTAATGAGAAGGCACATCTCAGAAAGGTTCTAACAAAGCAGCAGATCACTGATGGTAATTAATCAACGTGGTTTGCAGGAGCATACACCATGTGCCATTTTCAAGTGCCTCACAAGCATTAATTAATGCATTATTGTATGTCTGGCTCCTGTTTCAAGCCACAAGCTCTGCCCCATAGCAAATTTTTGATTTTTTAAAGATGTTTCAGTGAAGAGATGTTTCTTTTTTTAATGAAAAATTGAGTGCACCTTTGGCTAAGTGCTCCATGATTACCTCTGCTCTGTATCTGGCATATTCTGGTTACATTTACGGCTTGGCATAAGACAGCAAAGCCTGGGAATGGACTGCAAGAAGGCTGATTCCTGTGGAGGTGCTGAACTGGAGGAGAGGCAATAAGGATTGTTGTAACAGGAAGTGACCAGGGTGATGGAAATCTATTGCTCTGCAGTATTGAGAGAGAAATAACTTTTGAAAGCTGTGACCCAAGAGAAATAACTCCTTCTGTAGTCCACTAGCTCTGTACCAGCCATGTTTCATGTGATTCCTGAGATGTTTCCTCTTCAGGGCTGTAACTTCTTGGGTTGGTTGGTAAAAATTCATAGGGTTTTGGTTTTCTCCTCTTCTCAGATATGTCTTGCATCTCATCTCAGACAACTTTACCAATGAGTTTCATAACAGTTCTGATCTGGTTTTGAGATACAGAAATGCTTTAATTATTTATTTTAAAGAAACACAATAAAAGTGAAATTCTCCTTCAATAAGGCACATAGCCTTCAATCTGGCATCGTGACAGCTCCCCAAACCAGCGCTTATCATGTTGCTATCTCATTACAAAGATCCAAGACCTGCAATTATCAACCTAAAGGTGCTTTGCAACACCGGGAAACTCCTGGTGGGCTCTAAGATAAGGCCCCACCACGTGGTGGCTGTGATTTTCTGCAGCCCATGGCTGTGATGAGCGGTGATGCAGCTGCCCTGGAATTCCTGGAGCTGGCCCAGCAGTGAGCATGACCCTCCATGCAGGAGAAGCGTGCTGTCCAGCTGATAAGGGAGCGTGCATCAGCAAATGCCGCTTGTTTATCCCGTAAAAACCGCTCTGGAGGAGTGCAAGCAGAAAGAGGCCGGGTCTGCGCTGCACAGATAAGAGCTCTGACCAAAAGGACGACCAAAGGTCGCACCAGGCCTCCTGGAAACTCCCAAAGAGAAGCTTTCAGTGGGAATGGATGACTAAGGGAATTGCAAAGGGCTTCTGGAGGCTTTTATCTGTGTGTTACCTCTCCAAATGCAGCTCAGCACTTCAGTCAGTTGTTGTTGCATGCCCTGATGAATGTGCTGTGGCTCGAGGAGTCAGTAGCCAAAAATCCCCACACTGCAGCCGTGACCGAGTGCCTGCCTCATTAACAATCTCAGCTAATGACCTAAGAGCAGTGTGTGCAGCTGGAAAGTGAGCTGCTATCTGGGTCATGCACATGTGGGGTTTTTTCAGGTCAGGAAAGGCTCAATAGCAGTTTTCTATAGGGATGACTCATTCTTCTCTATGTTCCTCAGGTAAAGGAAGATCTCCTGAGCTCCCACACAAAGCAAGCAGGGTCTTGGCACTTTCCATGGGATCATGAAATATTCCTGCAGCCCCTTTCAGTCTTTCACATATCCCTTAGGCTATGAACCACATCATGGACTGGGAATCACACACAGTGAAACCACTAGAATTGTGTGAAATTAGAAATACTCCTGAGGCAAGAATCATGCCTTTCTATGCTATCCATGCTCTCTAAAGTAAATAAACTTTACTTTTTATACATTCCCAGGTAATGTTTCCATTTGTAGTAGTATCTTTTATTTGATTTATGTGAGAGGATTATATGAATTGAAAACCAACTTGGAGCTAAGCTAGGCTGTGAAAGAATAAAACTTGGCTATGGTTTGTGTCAACATGGAATCTTTGATCTGAGGAAAAAAGAGCAGTCTATCAACATTGCTCCCCAAGTGGGATTCCAAGCTCTCCAAACATACATTAATATTTCAAACCCGTTTTGGAGCTAAGAATCTGAGACAAAAAGATTTGCTAATAACCAAAGGCAAGCCTGAAGCCTCCTTGATGCAGATTTTTCATAACCTCAGGCAACTGATGCAGGCAAAAACATCCATGTGGCAGATGATCCGGAAGGAAGAAAGCTGGGAATAGACTCCAGTTGCTTTGTAAGCACCAGATGAAGTCCATTGGTTGATTCTTGGAGTTTCCCTCTGTAGGGGGATAGAATATAAGTAAATAAAGGTAGTATAGAAAGTAATCTTACCCCCTAAAAGAGTTGCAGCTGGGTTAATTATTAAAGATTAAGAGCAGGCCTGATTTTAACAGGCCACAGCTGTAGCTGATAATAAGAGTGTTATAAGAGTGGGTTGGTTGGTTGGGGGGTTCTGGAGTCAGTTGGTTACTGCAAGAAGAAGGGTGAGTTAGTGCTTGGAGGAGCTGCCTATGAGAAACACCAAGGAGTACAAAACTCTAGCAATGTGGAACCTTGGCAATATAATGACAATAGAACTCTTGCAATATAATAATAACATCCCTTGAATTCATTTGACTGTGGAGCTGCCAAGGCTAATTTACCATTGTGTGAGGTTTGGGAGGGGTTTTGTTGGTTTATCCTGGGTCTATGTGGCTGTAACAAGGCAGGGATTTTTTCAGCTGTGGTTTCATTGTGTCAGGAGGCAGCTTAAAGCTGTACTCTATCAGAGATGCCATTTGTTACCAAAATGTCCAACAAGCTCCCATGCAGTACCTAGTTTATTCATGTAGACATTTCCCTGAAGTTCTGGCTCTGCTCCCTCCCTGTCATCTCTCACATCTCATCTGAGAGTCACTCTTGTGAAGCCTGAAGATGTGATTTGTTATCAGTTCATATGTAAATCCCCTTCTGCTCAAAGGCCTGCTGAACTGTCTTTATGTTTGTGTGGTTCACCAGAGTCACCTCAGGATCATACAGCTCTCATTCTGAGTTCTCCTACCCTGCTCCTTCTAGGCTCTTTATTACAGTCACTCCTTGTGTTCTGGTTAATTTCACATGATCAGATTTCCAAGCCAAGGTCACTGCCTGGCTATTTCTGTGAAGCCCTGACCTTATTGCATCTTCGCTACAGCAAAGAGCAAACCCAATAAGAACAGTATAGAAACAACACAAATTTTCTGGACCTCAGCTTCTTTCTTGCTACCAATTCCCCAAGCTGCCTCCTCCCCTCAAAGTCTCAGTTTTGCCCACATATTATTGTCCATTTAGAGCACTAAAAAGCTGATCTTGTGAAGAACAGCCCATTCCCCAAAACTTTAGCACATTAGCTGAATTTCCAGAGACGCTCAGCACCCGGTGAAGATCCCCAGTGTGTCATTTCATTAGATTTTCAAGAAGTAAAAAGAAATGAAGGATGCTAAAAGCCTCATCATCTCTCACAGATTAAACACTGGACATGCAGAGCAATCTGAGCAGTTTCCAGCCTGATGAGTACCTCTGATCTATTTGGCCATTTGGGCTCCATGGCCGGTGATAATGGAAGAAAAATTAGGCTCCATTATTGAAGTGGAAAAGGACTTTTATGTCTAGGCTAAGCTAGGAAAATTCCATGATAACTTACTGGTGTCAACAGTTTCTGCAGCTGTCAGTTATTTGATGGGGGATGCAAAGGCTGCTGTGGGTAAAACATTGAAATACTACAATTTCAAATGGGTTTATGTTGGCTTTTGGTTCTGTGGGTTTTGATTGGTTGCTTGTTTTTTGTTTTTTTTTTTCCTTCAGTCTCGGCAACAGATATTTCTATTTTACTATGTTTTTGTTTAAATAATTGTTAGGACATCTATTGCCAGCCATTTCTGCATTTAAGGAGCCTCTAGCCTGACCAGGGGTGATAATCAATTTTTATAACTAATTCCTATAGATCCTCCACCTCCATCTTCGCCACTGCCTAAGCCCTTGAGCAACAGCTCAGATCTATGCAAGTGCTAGAAGCAAAACTTTCCAGGCTTTTGGCAAAACCTGAAAGACATAAAGAATTATGGACCTTCTCTTGGCTCTGCATGATTAGATTTTCATGGGCCACAAACCCAAGGGCAAACAAAAGTAATATCATTTTATTAGCATTTCAAATATACTTTTGCTATTGTGTTTTCTTCTCTACAGGAAACTTTACAATTATAGAAATTATAAAGGACAAAAATCTCCCCAATAGCTAGCAATAGTGCAGTCATAAAACCACCCCCTTGTTCCTTTCCAGTTCTTATTTGAGCAGTGTTGCTAGGACAATGAATTATTTCATGAAAATCCTACTGATACCTGAAAAAGAAGAGAGAAAAGAAAATAATTTCTAGCATAAAACCATGCTGAAGTAATAAGTCCTTCATGTAAGAATATTTAACTCACTAAAGGTGAGGGGCTTTAAGGGAGTGGTGTCTATTGCTTGTGCAGCTGTCGCATATCAAGCGTTCTCTTCCTGTAAAATGTGATCCTGAACATGCAACACTTTTTTTTTTGTTTTGCTTTGATGATATTCAACTCAGTAAGTTTATTTTCCCGGTCTCCGTTTTGCTCACTTATTATTGTTCGTTTAGATCACTCAGAAGCTGATCTTGTGAAAAGCAGGCCATTCCCTGACCAAAACCCCTTGGCACATAAATTGAATTTCAGGAGACCCAGGACTGAGTTCTGAGGGCCGAATTCTGAATTCTAAGAACCCAGTTCCAAGAGTCGAGTTTCGAGTTCTGAAGGCTGAGTTCTGGTTCGGCGTTCTGAGGGCTGAATTCAGAGTTTTGAGGACTGAGTTCTTGAGGGCTGATTTGGGACTTTTGAGTGTTGATTTAGGAGTTTTGGGGGCTGATATGAGAAATCTGAAGGCTGAGTTCTGATTTAGGACTTCTGAAGGCTGAATTCAGAGTTTTGAGGGCTGCATTCCGAGGGCAGATTTGGCAGCTCTGAGGGGAGATCTGGCACTTCTGAGGGCGTATTTGCCAGCTCCGAGGGTTCATTTAGCACTTCTGAGGGCAGATTTGGGAGCTCCGAGGGCACATTCGGGAGCTGCGAGGGCTGATTTGCCAGCTCCGAGGACGCCGCGGAGCCGCCGCCCCCGGGAGGCGCTGCTCGGGCGGCGCGGAGAGCGGTGTGATGGGCGGCGCGTCCCGGGGACGTCTCGCAAGATGGCGGCGCCCCCGGACATGGAGCTCTCCCCGAGCCTGAGCCTGGAGCTGCTCCCCACCGACCCGCTGCTGCTCATCCTCAGCTTCCTCGACTACCGGGATCTGGTGAGGTACGGGCAGCCCGTGGGGATGGCATGGGCGGCCCGGGGGCATGGCAGGGGCACGGCGGGCGGAGCTCCCCGGGCTGTGCGGGGAAAGGGCTTGCCTGGCTCCGGAGAAGCGCTGAGGGGAGGACACGGTCTGAGCACCTTTCCCTTCCAGCAGCACCGGGCTTTCCCCTCTTTTACCGTCATCTTTCTAAAAAAATGAAATGTTCCGTTTTACTGAGAAGGTGGTGAGGCCCTGGCACAGGCTGCCCAGGGAAGCTGTGGCTGCCCCGTGGCTGGAAGTGTCCAAGGCCAGGTTGGACGGGGTTTGGAGCAGCCCGGGATAGTGGAAGGTGTCGCTGCCTTTGATAGGAGAACTTATTGATCTATAAGGTCCCTTCCAACCCAAACCATTCAATGAATCTGTTTCTCTCTCCTCATTATGTGTTTGTGCCTAAAGGAAGCAGTAAGTAAATTTGTGAAATCAGTGTTTCCCTGAAGCTTCTGTTTCAACGGCCCAACAAAGGGTGGTCTTGCTGCTAGTAAATGTATTCCACCATTTGAGGAAAACGAAATGAAATGAAACAGGGTGACTTTTCAAGGAAAAAAAAAAAAAAACAAACATGGATGAAAGTGGCAGGTGCCTCTTGGGCTGAAGGGTTATGAATCACAGTGAAGATGTGAGTGTGGTTTTGGGTAAAACCTCAGCAGGCAAGTGCAAGGTTTGGCAGTGATTGAAATCACAGTGTTTAATCAAAGAGGGAGGAATAACCATAAGAAAACAGAGTATTACCAGAAATGTGGGAGTTTTGGTTTTTTATTACCCCTAATAATATTAGTCAAGAATGACAAGGATATCAGGGAGAATTCTGTTAGGATATCAGCAAAAAAAAGACATTAAGCATAGACAAAAATAATAACAGTTGTTATGGTGGCCCTTAGATATTTGACTTCTCCATTGTTTGTGTAATTACTGAGAATGGCTTGAATTTCACTTTTATCATGTTTGAAGCCACATGTTCCTGTGGTGCTGGGGTGCTTCCAGAAATTACAGGCTTGGTTGATAAACACCAGTACAATAGATTTCTGCAAGGGCTTTTTTCCATTGGGATATTTCAGTTCACCACCTCCTAAAAATATAAAAAATACCCATGTCACCATGTCATGAAATTTTTGCACCACCAGATGTCCAGGTGTGAATTGAATGTGTTTGTGGGGATGTGGATTGAAGGGGTGATGTCAGGAAATATGGGAGAATCACTTTGTTGAGGTTGATTTTGAGATACTAATACAATTCTAGTTTAGTTTATAAAACCTCCAAAAGCAATAACTGGAACCTTTTTGGTGCCCTCATTTGGGGTTAATCACAGTCTTGGAAACACACACATGTCACTGTAGAACAAGCTACTGATGGTGTCTTTTGGAGATTTTCTTCAAAGTTTGTTATTTAAACAATTTAAAGAGGAAAGTAAGTTTGTAATACTCAAACTGTATGGTTTCTGTATATTACTGTGGAAAAGATGGGGCAGAGCCTGACCATCCAGATAAAAAGGGATTTAAATCATAGCATCCTTTGCTACTGGAATGCTTTCCACTGGTGGAGTGGAGTCATGCTGGAATTGTTCAGGCACTGTTTACTCTGGTGTAGGTCTGCAGGGTGACCTGCTTTACAAAAGTACTTAATTGCTGCCAGTTCTTTAAGTGTGTGGAAAAGTAGTTCATGACTTACACAACTGTGATGAAGACCTTTAACCATTGTAAGCACAGCTCTTAAAGGACAGCCAAATCATTTTCAAACTGCATTTTTTCCATGAGAATGTGATGTGTGATACAGCATTTCTGCCTGTTTGTTTTGCTGCAATCACATTTAATGATTTTATATTTATAGTTGCTGCTATTTAAATAGAAGATTAAATCAGCTATCAAGCCATGACCCACTGTGGAAAAGACACTGCAAAAAATACTGGCTCATTTCAGAGTAAGTGGGATTGTTTTAAGCTTTTTTTTTCCTATGAAAATGAATTTCTAAAAGATGTTCAGCTGATTTTCAGTCCATCTTACACCCAGCTCATACTCTCAGCTTCTGCATAGCTGAGAAAAGCTGAGTAATGAAGGATGTGAATTAGCTTTTCACCAGCTCTGAGGTTCACTACCAGACAGAGCTCTGTTCAGAAGGCACTCTGTGTGAGGGAGTATTGTTTCTAAATTTTCCCCTAAGTAGCCCAAATGTTTCCTAATTCTGTTCCAACTTGCTGTTGAATAGATGCTGGAATTAATTGAGTTTGTGTAGCTTCACATGGCACAGAGTGTTCCTGGGTTAATGTTATGCATCCCGTTCCTGCCAAATAACAAATACCAACTCCTTGGGTTTAGAAGTCTCTTCAAGCTGCCATTTGAACACATTTTCTCCGTGTGCCCTCAGGGAGGAAAAAAGCAGACGGAACCAGAGCTGGAGAGCCATCTTCATCAGCACCTACTCTGATTTGGGAAGGTACATCCACTACTATGCCACGCTGAAAAAGGCCTGGGATGACCTGGAGCAGTACCTGGGGCAGTGGTGTCCGCGCATGATCAGCTCTCTGAAAGGTACCTGGCAGTAGCTTGCTTCACCCAGCCCTGCCTGTTATTAGGCCTCATGCTGCTTTCAGGGAAGGTGTGTGCTTTAATTAGCAGAGTCCTGAAAGTCAGATGTGCTCTCCCTTCCTTGCAAACACAGGCACAGTCCTTGCCCAGTTCCTACTGATCCAAAGATTCTCTGAAATCAAGGTGATTTTTTTCTAGTGACTGCTCTGTCTTTATCACACTTCCAGGTTGCTATGACCTATTGTTTATTTTTTTAGTGTAGTAACTCCATTGCTTTGAGGACTTGCTGGTGGGATTTTATTTGTGAGGTTTTCATAAGACCTCATTAAAGCACTGTCACATGAAAGCAGACGTTCTAATCTGAAGCCAAACAAAAAGGATGTTGTTGAGTTTTATTTTTTTCTGTAGGTCTTACAGTGGCCTAGTGTTGGAACACTATTTTTTCCTTGCTGTTTTTACTCCCCTCCTAGATTCTGTTTTCAGTTTCAGTTTCTATTTTAATCCTTGAAGTACTTCCTGTGTTCTAGGTCGTAAGTCACAGCTACAGTGAGTTTTGGCTTTTCTGGTATAGGGGACAGAAAAGCTTTTACATTTTCAGCTGCATTTCAGTTTTCTGTATGAAGCTGACTTTTAAACCATGATGTCTAATTTAACCTGATCTGTGAAATTAAGAGACAAATGGTCTCTTAAGAGACAATATTAAGAGACAGATTATTTCCTTCCTGTTTAAATTTTGCATTTTCTTGGTTTGCTTGGATAGTGCTGGATTCTTACATTTTGCTAAGTATTTTTCAAGATGGAATGTGAAGCTTTTATTTATGTACAGAAAGACAAATTCCAAATTACCAATTTCCACTCTTACATAATGATGGCAGGTTTTGGATAAAATTTAGCCCTTTTTCATATAATTTGTAAGGGATACTGTTTCCATGAGTTATGTCCTGTTAATGAAACAGATAATGATTATGAAAAGGGCTTTAAGAAAATGGGTTGGATCAGACCAATTTTTGCTGGAAGTGAGGGAGTTGTAACCTGAAGTGCATGTGGAAATGTAAGAATAGTTCTTCTCCACCCCTTTGTGTTATTGACTTGAAAATCCCCCTTTTACAACCCATTTATTGCTTCAGTTTCCAGGTGAATGGGGGCTGCAGCCAGCATTTCTGTGTCACTGATGGAAGTGGAAACTGAAAGAAGCAACCCTTAGGGTGATGGAAGAGTAAAATCAATAGAGATTGAGAGCTGTAACTGGGACTCAGTTATGGCAGTGTTGTGAGGGAAAGGTTCATTCCACTTTATAAACATTTGCTGCTTTCAGGCCTGTGGAGGTTGCTGTGGAGGATTGGTGCTGTGTTTAATAATCAGAGTCCTCATTTTCCTTTCACATTTATGCAGTACTCATTGTGTACCACCCTGCACACAGTGAAGCCACCAGATACTGACTTGAGCCCACACTGGTTGGATGAGAGCATTTACAGATTCCATGCTTTGTGTTTGAAATGCCTGCACCATCCTTTGTTTTCCAGAGAGTGTGAGGGAGGAGGATCTGGATGCTGTGGAGGCACAAATCCGCTGCAAGCTCCCCGATGACTATCGGTGCTCCTTCCGGATCCATAACGGGCAGAAGTTGGTTGTTCCAGGGTAAGGACTGAAACTACTTACCAAGCATTAATTCCTTTTGTATTTCTTAGACACTTCACTTATTAAAAGGTGAAATGTCCCCAGCACAGGATAAATGAAGCATTTAAATGTATTGTGACTGAGTCACTGCTTAAGTGACACTTCCAGAATTGGCTGTCTTCTAATCTTGGAAGTAATTGGAAGCCCAGCGTGGTTTTCTAATTGCTCAAATTATTTTTCCACTTCCCCTTTTCCTAATGAGAACCCTTGTCAGTTTTTT
Source organism: Zonotrichia albicollis (assembly GCF_047830755.1). Taxonomy (NCBI): domain Eukaryota; kingdom Metazoa; phylum Chordata; class Aves; order Passeriformes; family Passerellidae; genus Zonotrichia; species Zonotrichia albicollis. The sequence continues at coordinate 49,423,120 of NC_133824.1, forward strand.
GCAACAACTCTAAACTTCCAGCTGTTAGACTTTTAATCATAGCACTGCAAGTTGCTCCCCTGAAGTTTGGCTTTTTATTACAGAAATAAATTAGCCCCTTGCACTCTTTAAGCTTCATTCTTTAGTAATTATTTTATTCTTTAAAATAGGTAGGGAATGACTTAAAACCAGTTAGTCATATTAAGGTAGAATCAAATTTTCAGTTCTGTAAATTAAGTTTCCTCAGTAGAAGATTTTAATATTTTTATGCAGTTTCTGCAGTGAAAAACTCCCTTTTACATTAAGGTTAGAAGGCTGATGACCAAAGTTTCTGGTATTTCTGCTGTAGAAAAATTAGGTGTTTGAAGCACTGGATGAAGTGCTGCAAACAGAAGCAAAAGATGGAAAACTGCAGCAAATCTTTGCAATGTCTGTAGGGAGGAGTGCACTAATACTGCTCTGCTGAAACCTTCACTCATAAAGAAGGTGCAGCTTTCTCCAATTTGAGTGTTTTATGTGCAGAAGGGATACAGGAAACTGTTTTATGAAACCATAAGGATGATTTCTAGTTCTGTTTTCTAGGAGAGACTTCAAAATTTTGTAGAGAGGAGATAGGTGCCCTAGTTCTGTAGATTTCAAATGGTGTTCTGCAGCCATTTGCATCCTCTCTTCCACTGTTTCACTCCCAAAAAGCCTCCACTGTAATGATGTGGCAATGGAGGGGCTGCAGGAGCAGACACAAAGCTCTGGGGAAGTCTTCCAGCTTGGAGAACGGCTTCCAGGAGAAGGTGTGGTCCCATGGGGGATGAATACTGGGAAGATCAGGGGTAGGCAGTGGAAGTTTGTGCAGCAGGTTGTTGGATCAGAAACAGAAACTCTGTGGGACTTGTCCTTGTTAGGTGCTTCAGGTTTCTGTGTTGGCATGTTGGCACAGCTTCTGTAGAACATACTAATTCCAGGCCAGACTTCCTAAGGAGAAAGAGGAATGGAACCTGTTGCCCAGGATGGGATCAGCTTTTAGCATGCTGACATGTGGCAGCTTGCACCTGAGTCACTGCTTTCATAACAGCATCTGCTCAGCATCTGCAGGAATTTGCATCTCATTTGCCTTTCCCTGGTGTTCCCAGCTGGGAGTGTGGGTGTGGAGTGTACACTCAGGTTTGGCTGATGTGAACTAATAACTAATAATGGTGCAGCATGTGGATGTTCAGCTTGGATTTCTGTGATGGTGTTTGCAGGGGTCCCAGGATGAGGGAGGAGATGAGAATGTTGACTCCATGTTTTAGAAGGCTTGATTTATTACTTTATGATATATATTATATTAAAACTATATTAAAAGAACAGAAGAAAGGATTTCATCAGAAGGCTGGCTAAGAATAGAATAGGAGTGATAACAAAGGCTTGTGACTGACTGAGACAGTCTGGACAGCTGGACTGTGATTGGCCATTCATTAGAAACAACCACATGAGACCAATCCCAGATGCACCTGTTGCATTCCACAGCAGCAGATAATCAATGTTTATATTTTGTTCCTGAGGCCTCTCAGCTTCTCAGGAGAAAAAATCCTAAGGAAAGGATTTTTCAGAAGATATCATGGCTACAGATTTTCAGCTCAGTCTCATTTGCATGTAAAGCATTGAAAGAAGCAGTTTCCAAAAGATGACCAGGCAGCTTTGCCTTGTGAGTGATGTTGGTTCCCTGTTTTTGCTGTTGCAGGCTGATGGGCAGCATGGCCCTGTCCAACCACTACCGCTCCGAGGACCTGCTGGACATCGACACGGCGGCCGGGGGCTTCCAGCAGAGGCTGGGGCTCAAGCAGTGCCTGCCCCTGACCTTCTGCATCCACACTGGCCTCAGCCAGTACATGGCCCTGGAGAGCGTGGAGGGACGCAACAAATACGAGATCTTCTACCAGTGCCCGGTAAGGAAGATGTGTTTGTGTTCCCACAGTACCTCTGTGCTGATGGGTAGTGCAGGAGCCTTGTGGGAAGTTGAAGCTGTAAATTCTGTGGTCGTGGGAGCACTGTGAGTTTTACATGTCTGAGGGTCTGACTGGGACTACAGTGATGTGTCAGGACTTCAGGTTTAGTGAATATAGGGAAAGTGATATTTAAATTGTAACCTTGAAAGTCCAATGCTCTCTAATATGTCCTTAAACTTCTTTCCCTTTCAGGAGCAAATGGCTCGCAATCCATCTACTATTGTTATGTTCATTACAGGTAACACTTCAGATTAAATATTCAAAATAAAATAGTCAGTGTGGGATCATCCAACATATTTAGAAATGTTCCACTTGGCTTAATCTTGGCTTACCATGGGGTGGAGGGGAAATTCCATGCACAGCATTTCTCTTCGCATTTTAAAGGTGGCAGGTAAATAGTTCCACTTCCTCTATTCAGAGCTTTATATAAGGTTTACTTTATACACAGTATACTTTATACAAGGTTTGCATTTTGTGGATTAGTGATAGAAAGAAGGATAATAAACTTGGGAGTCCCTTAGCATTCCAAAAGATCAAAGGACAGCACACACAGCTCATGCTCTAAGGAAGAAGGAGTAAGTACACTTAATCTAGCAGGAGTGGGAGTACTTGATAACACATCAGGGAAGGCAAGGATAATAATTTCTTGGTAGCTCAGCTTCAATCCAGTTTTGAATCAGTAATATTGACAAACAGTTGAACTCTCTGCTTTTCTATTGAACTGTATATTGCAATGCTTGGAAGATTTATGGCTGAGAAATTCATGTGCAGAAAGCTGGCCTGTAAAACTCTCTTCTTTGAGAATTAAATGTGACAGCTTGAGAGTGTGCTTAGCAATCAAGCTGTTCCATAATGATGGCTGTGGGTGTGTGAAAAGCTGCTCTCAGACAATGGCTGCAAGTGTACAAAATCCCACAATGACATACAGCCTTAGTCTTCTGAGCTTGTAGAGGAGTGCAGAGTGTGTCTCTGATTTATCCCTCTTTTAAAGGAGAGGAAATGCTGCAGTATTCCTTAGAGGGTTTCCATATGGATTCCAAGTGATGAGACCCTGACTATGATGTTGAATACCCAAGAGATTCTTTGTTGGCTGTGTCATTTCTGGAGAGTGCACCCTGAACCCTTCAGTTCTTAATTGGTTTCTCCAAATGATCCTTGTTGGTAGAATGATCTGGAATATTGACTGACTCATCTCAATAAACCTGAGAGTTTTTAATAAAAATAATCAAAGCTTTAAACTTTTTCCTTGAAGTATTCACTGTAAATGTGCTTAGTGGTAAATTTGCCCACTCTTAGGAATGTTTTCCTTCCTTGCCATCTAGGTACATCTTACTTGGAATGGTTTACATCTTATGTAAACAAAGTTGTCACTGGAGGTTATCCTATCATCAGAGACCAGATTTTCAGGTATTGTGACTGGGATTTGTAACCTCAGTGCCAGGTTTTGGTGCTGCTTCTCTGCATGCTTACCTCTCCCCAAGTAGTTTCAGGTGTCTGATACAAAAACTGGTGGTGGGGAGAGGAGAAAGCCCGTGAAACTACTGAAAATGAACATGTAAATCAGAATGCTTAAAGCAACTTTATTTTTTTAACCAGAATCTTCAGATTGCATTAATGGAACCAGAATTTTGCATTATAAGTTACCTGAAGTTTAGCAAACAACATGATATTTATTCTGTGTGCCATGAGTGTGGTTTTGCTGCAGGACTGTTCAGAGTTACTAAAAAAACAAATGTTTCAGCTAATTGGTCTCTTGAATACATAAATAAGCAGGACTACTTCTGGTGTTTGAATCTTCATGCACTTGCAATTTCTTCTAAATACAATCAAGAACTTTAATTCTGTCAAACTGGAATGCTGTAGAACCAGCATTCCAGGTCCTTGGATCTGTAAATAAATTTGCTGCTAGAGTTTCTGAGTTGTTTTCTTTTTATAATGACACATCCCTATTTAAACAAACGTTTTTATTAATATTAATTATTAATAATGAACCACTTTTTGTATTTAGTTTTCTGTATTGAGTGTGCAGAGTTAATGCTCTCCTCTCTGCAGGTATGTGCATGATAAAGATTGTGTTGCTACCACGGAAGATATCACTGTGTCTGTGTCCACCTCTTTTCTACCTGAACTCAGCTCTGTACATCCACCACATTATTTCTTCACTTACAGAATCAGGTAAAAATAACTGAATTTATTCTTACAATGCGGGGTAGACCTGCAAAACAAATTTATGCACAGCATTCAGAAATGTTCTGAAATTAACAGGAGGTGTACAATATGCTGTACTTTTCAATAAAGTAATCCTGATCATTACTTGGTGAGGTATGCAAAGTACCAGTCAAATTGGTAATTGCTAAAATACAGTGATGGGTAGGGGAAAGCAGTTGCAAGCAGCTCTGGTGATTTAGAAAAGGGTAAAAGATATTGAAGCATGGAGATGGATCCTGCCAACTGATATGGGCCATTTTAGTGGGTGTTTTCTTTTCCCAGTCTGCTTTGTGATCCCAAGGGCACTAAAACATTTCTTGAAAGGATTGTGTTATGTTCTTGGACTTCTAGAATTGAAATGTCCAAAGATGCCCTTCCTGAGAATGCCTGTCAGCTGGAGAGTCGATACTGGAGAATAACAAATGCCAAAGGTGATGTGGAAGAAGTGCAAGGTCCTGGAGTAGTTGGTAAGTGAAAAATTACTGGAGAGAGTATTTAATGTTCTTGTTATTAAAATTCTGTTATTGCCTGTTTGTTGGGTTGTGGGCTTTGTATCAAAGTCAGAGAAAAAGAGAGGTGTCCCTCTGTTTTGGCTTTCAAGTTTGTAAGGGGTATCTGAACATCCTGCTGCTTAACCCTCTCCAGTTTTTTATACTATCACTAATTGCTAAGCATCAATTTATGCATCCACTGGAATACAAAGTGATCTGCCTGAGTCTGTTGTGGAGTGCAGCTCTTTAGCAACTGCTGAATGGTAGTTCTCCATCAGTCCTTACCATTGTGATGTGATATTTCACCCACAGGAGAGTTCCCAGTTATCAGCCCAGGGAAGGTCTATGAGTACACCAGCTGTACCACGTTTACCACAACCTCTGGATACATGGAGGGCTACTACACCTTCCACTGCCTCTACAACAAGGACAGATTCTTTAATGTCACAATCCCTAGGTTTCATATGGTGTGTCCAGCATTCAAGGTGTCCACAGCATGAATGGTAAGCAGAGGTGCAGTTGGCTAAACAAACCCCAAAATTGTAAAAATTACAATTACAGTGCTGAGTAGTGTTTGTATTGCTGATTCCATACAAAACATTCCCCACGATTCAGAGTGCCTCACTGGTGCCTGCAAGCATGGCATTGCATGAACTGCTTGGGTTTCAGAGCTCCCTCCTTGGTGGGAGCACTCTCATTAATTACAGCCATAATAATGTAGCTCTCTATTCAGACATGCTCTAGTTAATGACAGTGTAAAAACTGTAGAGCCTGTGATGTGCATTAGTTCTTGCTGAAAGTGCATTTTATGAAGTCACTTAATGACTTTGCAAATCACCAAGATACTTCAATTGCTGTTAATTACAATGTAGTTTTAGTTTGGAGATTGTGGGTTAATTATATAATTTCTCCCTTTTCTTTGACATATTTAGAGAAGAGCTCTTGATTTATTTTATCCCCAGCATTAGTGCAAGCACTGAGGAGCTGTGAGCTTTCCTCAGGAGCAGGCAGCTGCTTGCACACTGTGACAGGTTTATCCCAGGATTTCAGACACTCATTCCCAGTGGCTCTAAGAGTAGGTGCCAGCAGATGTCGTGCTTCTAACAGAAAATGACATCTCTTAAATCTTGCTCACATTTTTGGGAATTGTAACTGCCTTCCTAGCTTCCTTCCCTTCAGTTGATTGAAAGAGTAATTTGCTTTTCTCTGTTGCTCCACTCCTATTTTAAAAGTAGTCATGACCCTTTTCTTTTTAAGTTACTTTAGTAAAAGACAGCCTAAACCACCAAGAAAATGGGTACAGCTGAGCTACTGAACTGTGGCTTTACATAACTTAGGTAGGGAATATTGAAACCCAGTGGATCCTTAGGGAGTGAAAGGTCAAGTAGTTTGGCAAAATGACCTCTGTTGCAAATTAACCTTGGTTTTAGGACATAGATCACAATGTCTGCTTCAGCTAATGGGTGTGATAATGCAGCCCAGATTTTTCTAGGCAATTGTTAGTGCTTTCTTAAAATTAACCTAAAAGGAAGATTTTATTTAAACCTGAGTGTGTTTTTTATCAGGCAGCAAATCCCAGTGACTCTGCAGTGGATGAAGATGAAGATTGCACAGGCATTGATGACTCCTGAGATCCACGTACAGTGTTGGACATTCCTGCACCCTCTGGACGCTGCCATTGGGATTTCTGCCCAAACAGTTTGTGTGAGCTGGACTCTTCAGGGCTAGTGCATAGGAATATTTCTGACTGTTGTAAATGAACTCTGTTGCACATCAGGGCAACTAGCATGAATGTTGGTGCCAGTTCTCATATTCATTAAGAGTATAACTTCTATTTCCTTGGTTTGGAAGTGGGGGAAGAGGGAGGTGTTTGGGCTTTGTTTATTTTTTCTGAAGTGTGAAACAGCTTGATAGTCCAAGGTACTCATATCTCACATTTTTAAAGTATTGCCTACTTATGATCATACTGCAAATATGGTGTAGGGATTTGGTTTATACAAAGCATTAGAAGGGTGTATCCTGTTGTCCTTTCTCATGAGTTTCTGCTCTGGATAACTGCTGCTAAGAATGAAACCTGCAGTTTGGTCTGAATATCCCATTTGGGTGAGATTAGGTGCTGTTATGCTTTTTTTTTTTTTTTTTTCTTATTAACATAGTAATAGCAAAAAATTCTGGTCATCAAAATGTATAAATTAGGAGTAAAACTGGTCTTATTTATAGACAATCTATTTGTCAGTTGGATTTTATGCTAAGTGACTCTGACTGGAGAATGCCTCTGGGAATGTAGTGTCCATGCATAATCTGCCACTCGTTAAGTAAGGAATTTCTCAATGACTACAGAATATGGATTTGTAAATATGTTTTGAGGTTTTTTTTTTCTGTTACATGATGTTTGCTGTTGTCATAGGTGACAAATTTATGTTATGTATCATGTTTTCCTGAGCCCTGGATGAATTTTTGTAACTGAATAAAAAAGAAAAAAATAAATAGGAGGCTGGCAGAACAGCAGATGGCTAGAAGATTTATATTTAAAGAAGTATCTGTTTGCTTTATCTTTTTTTGTTTCTGTTGTCATTAATAAACAACTGCCTCTTTTGTTCTCAAGTGTTAAGTGGGACTGTTTTTGCCAAAACTTGAGCAATAATTTTGTGACTAGCACTGGTGTAGTCACTTCTTTTGACAACCATATATTGTAGGTTTATGAGGTGGACTGGTATATTGTGGTTCCAACTCAAATTTTCCATTATTGACTAATTTCCAGATTTCTCTTTTTTTTGCAAGTCCAGGTATTGGATTCTTCATGTGCTCACAGCTTTTCCTGATGCATTTTCCACAGTGGCACACGGTGGAAAAACAAATATTGAGTCTGATCCCTACAACAACAGTCATTAGGTGAAACATCTCCAGAAACTAAACCAGCTTGTGTTGTCCCTCAAAACACTGAGTTGCTGGAATGCTTCCAAAACACAAGGATTTTTGAGGATTACCACACTAGTACCTGTGAGGGGTAAGAAATTTCCACAAGTTTGGCCAAGGATGAGTACGAGAAGGTTTTAGTGGAACTAGAACTTACTGCAGGGCTGTCAGTGCCCTGTGTGTTTCCAGGGACAGATAAACCCTCCTGGCTGGAGGCTGTTCTTGGGAAGTTTCCTCCCAGGATCTCGATGTTCCAGTGCAGCGGAATCAGCTCAAGGTCATGGGACTCTACACAATAGTCACTGCCAACTCTTGGCAATTTCACACATTTTTGGGGAGTGGTTCTGAGCTGGAATTCCTGCTGTCTGTGGGAGAAGTCAAGATCCAGGACAGTGCTGTGCTTTCAGCCCTGAGCGCTGCCGTGCCAGGGTTTGAGGCCTCAGCTCTGGGCACAGCTGGTGGCAGAGGGGTCTGGAGTGAGGAGGCAACCAGGCAGGGAATGGAGGGATTGCTGCTCCTGCCCTGAGCCCAGTGTGTGTGCAGCAGGCCAGAGGGTGTTGCTTTGCTCCAGGGAGCTATTTCAGCACTGGGTGTGGTGCCTGGAGCTGCCAGCGGTGCTGCAGCTCCTCGTGATGTGCGTTTGAAGTGGGGCTGAAGCCAGGGGCTCTCCTCACCCCTCCCAAGAGGTGTGAATCATGGAATCAGTGTGAAATGGAAAACAAAGGCGTTGGTGATGTTTGGCAGCACTGCTGGACTGTGGGAATGTTCACTGAGCAGCAGGAGAGAGCGGAGTTGAGGTCCCAGTGCCACAGACAGCCCCTCACAGGTGTGGGGCAGGGTCACTCACTCCAGCTGCCCAACACTTCCTGTAGTCACTGGAATCACAGCAATGTCCTTCCCTTCAGCCACCCTCCTGCAGGCTCTGCTGAAGCTCTGCACCCTTCTCCTGGCTCACATCTGACTCTAGTGCTTGGTTAGGACTTGACCTGGCCAGCTAAAACCAGCCTTGTTGAACACCCTGCTACCCTGTGGTGAAACCCTGCTACATCCAACACAAACATGTACCTGCTCTGCTCCTTCTTCTGTCCCTATGCTGACAGAAGTCTCTTTATAATTGTTCTTTAGGATTCCTTCAACATTTTTGTGGGATTTTGCTGGCTGAATGGTTTCATGGAGGGGACCTTTGGTCATGATTTCTTTGCCATCACTGCATCACAGAGAGAAAAACAAGTGGTGTGCCAGCCAGTGAAATAGAAAAACCTAACTGAGAGTTGCTGTGCAAGTTATTCCAGTGTTCTGATGTTACTTTTTTTCTGTCATTGTTTAATTTCTCAAAAGTTATGCAAAGAATTTAAGGTGCAAAATTCAGGTCAAGTTTGAAATACCGTTTAACTGTGATGATACAGATAAATGTGTGCTCTTGTTGGAGGACTCTTGCCAGATTTTGGGGAAGGAAAACAGGTAAGTGTTCAGCTCTGGCTGAAGTTCCTTGATCCCAGTTCCTCAGCTAAGTGAATTAATATGGGTTTTTTTCCTATCATATTAATTGAGGGGTTTCTCATTTAATAAGCTGCATCCAATAATCTACAAGCATCTTACTCTTACATCTCTTTTTTATTTATGGCTTAAACAGAGGCAAAATCTTTTAAACAGAAAATAATATACTGAGCTGACTGATAACACACCAAGAGAATCTGATGTAAGTTCTGAGTGATTTAGGATTTGCTTTAGGTTTAGTAAATAAATAGACAGTTTAGGTGGGATAAAAATAAATCTAAGAATCCTTTTTAAACATAACTGGTAGTTTTACAGGTATTTCATATTGTCCTCAAGTCAGCACTGAACTTTTTTTTTTCCTAGATAGCATGCATTTAAGTAAAATAATTTTGGGGTCCTCATTTCTATTGCTGTTCAATGTTTTCCTGGGTTGTGAATGTTTAAATCTAGATTCAGGTACCTATGGAAGAATGTGCCACTTTCCACTCCTGGTTTTTCCTTTGTGTGTTCTAAAACCCTTCACTGTTTTCATTTTTCTGTTAATTCATACCGTGAGGTATCTGGGGAGATCTTAGAGCCCCTTCCAGTACCTAAAGGGCCTCCAAGGAAGCTGGAGAGGGACCTTGGACAAGGGCCTGGGGTGACAGGGCAAAGGGAATGGATTTTAAATGATGGGGTGGATTTAGATGGGATATTGGGGAGAAATTATTTAATCAGAGCATGGTGAGGCCCTGACACAAGTTTCCCAGAGAAGCTGTGGCTATCCTTTAATGGCCATCCTTTAAGTGCTCAAGGCCAGGTTGGATGGAGCTCGGAGCAACCTGGGATAGTGGAAGGTGTCCCTGCTGTGAAAAATGCCAATCACTTGTTTTTAAAATTTTAAAAGTTAATAGTAATAAAATGGTTACAAAAATAGTAATAAAATTAGAGTAATAAAAATTTGGATAATAAGGATTTGGGACAATATGAGACAATAAAAACAAAGAGTTATGGACAGTCCGGGTACCTCTTTCAAAATAAGCCTGAAAAAGGACCCCCGTTAACAGAGGATTAACCCTTAAAAGCAATAGTCTGTTGCATGTTCATACATCTCATACATGGTGCATAAATTCTATTCAAACAAAGGATTCTGTCTGGTCACTGTCAACTTCTTCCTCTTAATCCTAAGAGCTGAGCGAGGCAGGAAGAAGTTCACTTCTTCTGATAATGGAGCAATAAATTCTCTTTCTCTGAAAGATTTAGGTGTCCTGTGGCTGCTATCTGTTGCAAGTACCTCATTCCCCTCTTAAAAAAATATCCCAGATATATAGTTTCTATATTAACATTATGTTATAACCTAAAACTATATTTAACACACTACTTAAAAGAATTAATACAGCACTACTTTCTAACACAACACATATACTATTCATTTTAATATTTACAAAAAGCCAATCATAAAATACACATTTTTCACAATTACAAAACTACATTTACCATACTCTTAAAAGGTTTAAAGGACACTACTCAATACACCATAATACATATAGTAAATATCTGCGTAGAGTCATGTAACATGCACTTTTCACACCTGCCCATGGCAGGAACGAATGGTCCTGAAGTTCCCTTCCAACCCCAAAGCGGCGATGCCCCATGACGCGTGAGGGAGGGTGGCACAAGGGTCCCTGGAACCCTTCCCGGCCGAGACCTCCCTGCGGCCGCCCGGCCCTCGGGAGCGCTTCTCCCGCCTCGGCTCCATCCGCGGCTCCCGCCCCGCCCTGGAGGCGGCACCGCCGGGAGAGCAGCGCCGGCCGAGGCAGCCTCGCTCCGCATCGCCGCTCGCCGCGCACGGCAGGATTTGCCCGCGGAAGGTGAGCGGGACAAGCGCGGAGCAGCAGCGGCAGCGCCGGGAGCCCGGCAAGGCCAAGCGGTGGCGGCGGGGGGAGCGCGCAGGTCCCGCTACGGCGGAGAGCAGGGGCAGAGATGGGGAGAACGGCGGCGTTTCCCGGGAGCGGTGGGTGGCAGTGCGTGCCCGGCCCGGGGCAGGTGGGCTCGGGCCGGGGCCGTGCCCTGAGTCACTGCGGGCGGCCGCACCGCACTGCGCTGCGCTGCGGGGCCGAGGCACGGAGCGGCAGCGCTGGGCGGTGGAACGCGGCCAGGAGGCACCGGCACCGGTACCGGCACGGGCTGAGCCGCTCCCCGCGGGGATGCCGCTCCTGGTCCCCTTCCCCCTGTCCTCTCCCCTTTCCCCCCACGCTGGCGTCTGCGGTGACAGCAGCAGCGGGTCTTGTCCGCCTGCCTCCTCCCAGGTGGGACTGCAGAGAAATTCTGTTTCACTGCCGGGCACTGAGCCTTCCGCGCTGTGATAGTAGCTGTTTCCTCTCATTGAGATGGGCCGGGTGATACGAATAATTTAGAAAATTCAGTTTAGGAGGCGTTTTCTTCTTTAATTTCATCTAAGCCACATTGTGAATTGCTGTTTTTAGATCTAGTATTTGCTTTTCAAAGGTTGGAATTTCCCGATTATACATTTCTGAAAACACACAACAATTATTTCCCCAGAAACAGATGCATTGAATTACTGCTCTTTTGCTGGCTCTGATGATTTTTATTCATCTGCTTTATATTTATGCTGGTCATGACTTGGTGTTGCTGAAAGGCAGAGCTGTTTTTGTCTGCTGACACATGGGTGACTGAGGGTTCCTGGAAGATGGAGAGATTCCCAGGGCGGTTCTGTTTGCTGTCCTGAAGGGCTCTTGCTGTAACTACCAGACTGAACAGAGCTGCTGTAGATCTCCATCACTGTGGAACAACCCTCTGGCTTTGAAAGGCTTCTTGCAAAGTTGTTTAGCCCAGAAAATAAGCTCATCTTGCACATTATGGTTTTGTTTTTTATAGTTTCCCCTCTGCTCAACAGTAAGTCATATAGAGGGGAGAAAAAAGAGAGCAGGTTGTGGGGTTTTTTTTAGTAATTGAATGAGTTTTCTTAAGGTTCTTTTGGATAGGTTTGAGTTTTTTGTTTGATGACTTTTGGGATTTTTGTCAGTAGAAAAATTAGCTAAACTTAAGGTTGAGAAGTGTTTAAATATTTTTTTGCTGTGAACCCATTTTGTCAAGTCCACAGTCAGTGTCCTGGGAGGAAAAAGCTCCATCCTAAAATGGTTAAGGTCTGCCGTGTTAAAATCTTACAGTTGCAGGCAGAATAAAGAGCAGTGACAGTTTTACTACATTTTATTGGATGTAAAACTTGTTATCTGAATACCTTTAATATTTTGGAACTTTGAATGCCACTTGGGCTTTAAAGACAAACACAAATCATGTCCTTCTAGCACAAGTGAGGTCCCTCTCTCCCTGCTGTGTCCGCTTGATGCCTCCTCAGAACATCCCCCTCTGCAGTAGCAGAGGTTTTTCAGCAGGAGCTGGGATTGTAGTGCAGAGCCTGTGTGCAGAAATCAGTCTGAGAACTCTGCTTTGGAGCTGCCTGTGTTAAAAAAATTCCTGACCTTCCCATCTGGCTGCTGCCTACGGATTGCAGCAGCCATGGAGACCTGAGCCACTGCTGCAGGCACTTGGTGAGTTACTGCCTGTGTCGGTCCCTCAGTGAGAGGGAGAAATTTTGGGAGAGGAGAGGCAAAAGCTCCCGCAGAGCAGCCAAACCTCTTGCAACCCCGTGAGAGAGGAGAAAGGAGAGCAGTCTGGCTCCAGGGTTACTGGGGAATTGCTAAAAGAGAAAAAGCATTTGAGACCTTTCTTTTTGTTAGGTGCATTTGTAGCTGTGAGAAATTGGGAGGCCTGTTGAATGGTGTAATCAGAGAGGAGACCCATCTGAGCCTGTCAGGGCTCAAATGTCAGTTCTGAGAATAAAAATCCTGTTCTCAGAATAAAAATCCTCTCTTGGAAAATGCAGTTATTTTTCTCTCTTGTGTTTCCCTGTTTTTCCTGTAGAAAGTGCAGTTATTTTTCTCTCTTGTGTCTCCTTGTTTTTCCTGGACAGTGCTTTCAGTTTTATACTGAAACAAATCTTAAAACTTTGGTTCATCACCAGGCACTTTGCTTTTAAATAGAATAAACTTCTATTACCTCTTTATGCCCTCAGATTAGGGAAGAAGCATGACCAAGATGAACTGCATCCTGCTGACCACCTGCATTGTTCTGATTGCTTTTTGTGGCTCTGGTGAGTAGAAGAGAGGGACTTAGTGGTTTAATGTTATGGCAGAGGCTGAGAAAATCCTGGAAGAAAATGCCAGAGGGGGGAAAACCAGTGAGAAAGGCCTGGATTAGTTAATACCACTGTGGGGAATGTCAGTAACCATCGAAGCAGGGCTCAGTTTCTGTTCTGATTATCTTGGGTCAAAACAATCAGAACAGGAGATTCTCAGGAGAGAGAATCAGGGGTATGATGTGGTGCTGCTTAACACAACAGAAAACTGATGTTTTGCTGCTGGAAAATGGGATTCCTCTTGTGTGAATTGGAAACTAGTGTGTAGTATGAGAGGGAAAGGAAATGGATTTTAAAAAATTGATAGAAAAAGACTGAGCTGCAAGTATCTGTCATTGCCTGGAAAAGGCAGTCTTCAAGAGCAGATAAAAGGAGCAAACGAACATCTTGTTCTGCAGGCATATAAAGGTGTTTTTTAAAGTGACATAAATACATGCTTCAAGATGTGCCTATCAAAATTGCCAGCCTCAATTGGTGCACTGACATAAGCTTGTCAATTTTAACTGAAGTCTTGAGTTTAACAATTTTATCTGAAGTCTTGAGCTTAATAAACCAAGCATATATTTAGTGACGATTAGATGCAGATAAGTGATTCTTCTTTTTTTTTTTTTTCCTTTTCCTTTTTAATGCTGCTGCTGTCTCAGTAGTTTAATACTCAGTGAAGATAAACCCTTGTTGTCTTAGGTTCTGCCTTAAGATGTTACCACTGTGACAACAGCCCTACCCTGTGCAGGACCAACAGCACCTGCTTAGCGACTGAAGACACTTGCTTGCAGTTAAAATTTGGTATGTACAGTGTCCCACAGACCTAAAATAAACCCACTTGGATCAGCTTTCATTGCCTGGACACCTCTAATCTGGCCCTAGCATGCATATCTCAGCCTCACTCAAAAGGAACTTGCAAATACTCTTGAAGGTCATGCTTATATCCAAGCAATAATGTAATGATTTAGATATGAGTTGTAGCTATACAAGCATGTACATAGATAGCTGTATATCCAGATTTAAAATATAAGCAAACAAACAAAAACCCACACAAGGGAGCTGCAAAAAAATAAAGACAGCATTGAGTTTCAAATACAAGTTGTCAGTCTATGAAAACAGATAAAGGATGTGTAGCCCACAAAATAAAGCTGCAGATGAATGGCTCAGTTGTTTGTGAATTGACACTATTAAAATAAATTCTCTTTTCCTGACAGTGAAGTGATTTGTGTCTGAGGATGGACATCTTTAACTAGATCAGGTTGCTCAGAGTCTGGCCTTGACTGTTTCCAGGGATGGGACATCCACCACCCCTCTCGACAGTCTGTGCCAGTGTTTTACCACCCTTATATCTACCTACTCTTCCAGCTCTGTCTTCTGCACGTTGTTCACTGAGAGCCCTGCCAAGTGCTGGCTCAGGCTGTCAGGGCACTGCTGGAGTCCCCATCCCTGCAGGGATTTAAAGGCCATGTGGATGTGGCACCTGGGGACATGGGTTAGTGGAGGGCTTGGCAGTTCTGGGTTAAGGATTGGGCTTGATCTCAGAGGTCTTGTTCAGCCCAGATGGTTCTGTGAATGCAAGCTGAGCTGGCTGGTGATGCCAGGTATCACTCAGGATCCACCCTGTATTTCCCTGTGGGTAAATTGGATATACACTGCTAAATTTCTAGAGAAAGCAAATTTGGACACTTCTAAGCACTTGAGCTTAAAAAAGGAAGTGCATGGCTGTGGCACAAACAAAACTGTAGGGCTGATACTGGGGGCACAAATGGCCCATGAACTGCAAGACACAAGACTTTACAAAAAGTGTCTCTTCTGGGGAGGGTGAGAGGCCAAGCCCAGTGATCTGTCCCTGAAATTTCACATCAAATTCTCATTTCCAGTCTGCTACAAAATTGGAGGTACATTTTTTACCTTATTAGCCACTGCTGTGCCAAGTGCTGTGGGTGGGATGTGGTCAGACCTTGCTCTCTTTGCACAGAATATTTCTTGCTAGAAGGTTTGTGCTGGATCTGTGCAACATTTCTGGGTGTGGAGCCGCAGAACCAGACCATGCAGCTTCTGCCTCCCTCCACTGCCCTCTGATGCCATGGCAACACAGACCACAAGGCCTCCATCCAATTTCTGTTTACACCATGGCCCCTGACACAAATTGAGCTTTGCCTTCTCCTCACAGTTTCATTCTCTAACAGTGGCAGTCTAAGCACTGCTTCTCTCTCAGTACCAAAAACGGTGTTACTGTCAATGCTGTCTTAATCTGTTTAATTTTTTTTGTTCCATAGGTAAACTGAGAACTTTCTCCTGCTGGAAGACATCCCAGTGCAATGTGAATGAAATTGCTGATTCCTTCCTGTTGGATAATTTTGAATTCTTTTGCTGCCAACACGACCTGTGCAATGAGAGTGCAATTACTGGGGTTAACAAAGCAGCCTTCAGTATTGCTTCTGTAATGGCCATGTTATGGATGCTCCTGTAATAATCCTGATTTCTAAGCTGTCCTTTCAAGATGAAGTTACACAAAACCATTAACTCTTTTCTATATAGCATATTTTCAGCTCCAATCCATAGGCAGAAATATTCCTGTGTAATTTTGTTTCCCTAGGTTCTGTTCTGTTCTGTGTGTTGTTACCACTTGGTGGGTGTTTTAATCTGTCCCCCTGCTCCTGGGGAATATCAGCTCTAGGGAAGTCATGTTACCTTGTGGAGAGCCTGGGCAAACTCCAGTGGGTGATGTGAAGGAGAAGGAACGCTACAGCTTTTCTGCTGGAAACTGTCATTTTTTTCCTGTCCCAAAAACTGTCATTATTTTTGGTTGGCATTTCTGTGGGTTTTGATTTGTTTTGCTTTGGATCCTCCTTGTCACAAACCAAGCAGTGGATTTGCCCTCAACACAAGAAGTGTTGGACCATAAGTGTACCTTGCTGCAGTCTTTGTGATGAATATGGAAATATTCAGTTTCAAGTCATGTAAACACTTTGTTCCCATCACTGTACCTGTTTTTTTTTTTTTTTTTTTCTACAAGCCAATGATATAACCTTGTCAAGTGCTGTTATTTTGGGAGAAAGCATCAACATTTCTTAAGCCAAAACCAAAATATTGCTGTAAGTGAGAAACACTTCTCTTTTTTTTAAAATATATATATTTCTGTGAGCATGTAGACAACATGTGATAGCTTCTTTTTGGATTTTCCTCATACATTACCGATGCTTAGGATTTTAAGTGAGCATGTGCTTTGCACTGAGTATTTATTGGTATACTGAAAATCAATTATAAAATGCTGAGGAGTTGAAATGGCACATGTAGGTTACTTCCTCACCTAGTTAGCTTTTGGGTTTTGTTGAAAACAGTGACATGTAAACTTAACCCTTCAAGCTTCCACCTAAGATTATTAAAGTCTTGCAGAACTTTCTTTCCATAAATGGCAATGCACAATATAGCTGTGTATTTATATAGCATGAATAATACCTGCTCCATCTGTAGGTGTGAGAGGTCAAATCCTGAAATACTTACATTGCTGTGCTCCGTGGTGGAGACAGACCTTGGGACAATCTCTGGTACCTGGGGACCCTCTCAGTCAGGTGGGATGCCAGATCTTCCTTTTTCTTCTTCTGGAGCTGCTGGCATATCCCTGCCAGAGTTGTGTCCATTGCCAATGGGATATCCTCTTCCTGAGGACCCTCACTTGTGCTCGTGACACCAGTGACACCAGTCACAACAAGGGTGTTGTTCCAAATCCCTGATGTAATCCACAATGTACCTTTTGGTTGAGTTTATTGTAGCTATGAAAGTGTCCTGGGATCTCTCCCATCACTCTAAATACAGAAGTTGTCCTGTCTTTGATAAATAAAAATGTCAAAAAAGAAGAACGTGGAGTGTGTGGTGATTTGTTGGTATTTACAGCTGGGTAGGACTCCAGCTGTTTCCATGGGAGGTGCATCCATGCTTGCCATCCAGAGACTCAGCAGGTTCCAAGCAGACTCTCCTTCCTTATTTTTATTTCCCAACTCATTAAAAACAGACACTGGAAGACAGCGATTTCTGCACAATGACTTTTTCCATTGTTGCAGCACCATTTGTCAAACTCAGGCTCATTTCTGGTGAAAAAGTATTAAAGCACTGGCTCAGTATAAATTGGGGGAAGGTTTGTAGCAGAGAGGTATCTTTTGTTGGACAAGGTGATAGATTCCTTATGCTTAAATCATCCTGATGACAGCATTTTTTCTCTATTATATTGTCAATGTATCTTTTTTGATGGTACTTTTAAACTTGTTTCATTGCCGTATGGCCTGCATACATAAAATATTCTTTTTTGTTAAGTGCAAAAAGAAGCTCTGTATTTTGTGAGTCTAATCTTCAAGCAATCATTTTTACTATTTCTTTTTTGATAGCCTTGAACACTTTGTCTAAATTATACTTCTTTGTTTCTCTTCTAGACGCAGCCTAAGCAACGAGTCCTTGTGTTTTAAATGTGTTACTTTCTTTTTGTAAAGATCAACCAGAACGTGATTTAATTCCTATAAGGTTTGCATTTTCTGAGTCTGGCTGTGCTGAGTGCTGAGCTCTCTCCTGCTGCTTGTTGAACAGTGGCTGCTCCTTGAACTTTGGCATTTCTCCCCCTGCTGCTGCTGTCTTATGCCCAGGTCTGCTGGCCAGTCCACAAAAAGGACCATTAAAACCAAGAGGGACGTGAAAACTTTAGCTCAAGTATTAAAATGTTGAAATTTGTTCTACCAGGACTCCCAAGTCCTCTGCAAAGCTGTTTTCTGGGGTGATTCCCAGTTTTGGGGTGGGTGTCACAAAGTGGTGCCTGAAACACAGGGACTCCAGGCTTTGGGCCTCCCTCAGTGGGAGCATCAGCCAGACACTGTGTGTGGTTCAGCTGTGTCCTGTAAGCCCCAGGACAACGCAGAATAAACTCGGGGTGAGCCGCTGTGCCGAGGTGTCTGTTGCCCCCTGCAGTGAGTGCTGGGTAACTTGTCCCTGTTGCCGGGGTTGCTTTGGTTTTATTTTGTCATTATCTGAGTGGTTTGCTCTGTTCTGCATTAGTGGCATGACTAAAACTCCATCCTTTGAATGTGCTTTTTGTGCCACTACACGTCATTTATGTACTAATGATCATCTGATCATCCAAGAATACCCTTCCCTACATCTACTTCTCATAACCAGCAGTCTCTTTTTTGGGGGATGCACACAAGTTATATAGGAACAAGAAGGAGAAGGTAACAAATGGAAGCTTCAGCAACAACAGGAATTCATTCTTGTGGTCTCTTTTGAGCATGAATTCCTCCTCCAAGTCCTCATGGTGGTAACCAAGTGTCCTTTGCCTTGAACTTGGGCATGGAGAGAGCTTGGGAGCCTCCTGCTACTGGTAGGAATGTATGCTGATACACCTGGTTGAGAAGAATTTGGCTTTATCCTGTGTGAAATCCTTCTCTAGTTTTACCATCCCTCATCAAAGATGAGGTGGGATGCCCCCATGTTATTTCAGGATGCAGGAAATTGTGAAAAGAAGCAGATTCATGGGGAAAAAACTGACAGGCAGAGCAAGCAATTTCCTCCCACTGCTTTTTGGTGTGAGAGGAATGAGGAGGCTGACCAGCGAGCAGCTTTATTTTGTAAAAAGAAGTAGCTAAGATAACACAATAGTCCCAGCAGAGAGCTGCACATTAAGTACCTCACTGTTGCACTAACTGGGGCATCTGGATTCTGCTGAAATATGAATATTAAATGCATTGAACTACAGTGGTGTTCCTCCAGCTGGAAGAGAGTTTAATGTGTCTGAATCTCTGTGTGTCTCCAAGGGCTTGGATCTCACTGGTAAATACAGTCAGTCCTAAGCTGGCATCACAGCAGGGGGGTTTGGCTGTGCCTAAACATCCAAGAAAGCCTTGTCTGTGAGATCCCCATGTTTACTGAGGCAGAAACAAGCACACTGCACTTTCTGACTCCCCACAAGGTGAATATTGCACTATCAACGCAGTGCTAACACCATCCTGCATTTTGGAGGGGGAGAAGGGAACGACTGATTGGCTGTGAGATCTCCAAAAGAATTGTGTTGTCATCTCCACTCCCATCCTTCCAAGAACAATTTATACATTGGGATAAAATAAAGACTAGCAGATGATATTATTTTTATGAGTATGACAATTTACAGCATAGGGAAAACTGTTCTGGAGCCTAGGAAAGGGCAAATTAAAAATACTTGTAGTTTCTTCCTCCTAAGTGGAATGAATAAAAACAAAAGGGTTTGGAGCAAAGTTCCCCTCCCACACAAGGAAATCTCTGCATGTGATCCAGTGTTGGTTCTATGTAAGGGATAAGCAATCTTGAATTGATTTAGATGTTTCTGAACCCATAGCCCAGGACCTTGTGAGTCCAGCTGAGATATTCATGGCATACTAGTGCTGCTCAGGAATGTCAGCTCCACCATTCCTCACTGCACAGGGTTGGTTTGGTGCCTGATTCAATTCAATTCAAACAATTCAAACCATCCCCTCACACCATTTTGGTAGGTAGGGATGGGAGGGCAGCAGCTGCACTGCTGTTTTCTCCTCTCTCACAGGTATTCAGAGATGCTGCTGTGGGGCAGGTTTGGAGAAAAGCTATGGAGACACTGCAGGATGGGGATAAAATCCCAAAGGGTACAGGTTGAGAGGATGGATTTTGTGGTCAGATTCACAATGGAATTGGTTTTGGAAACTGCTGCAAACCACAGAAACCTTATTCTCCAGAGCATTCTCCAAGGAGCGCTCTGTGCCACATGCAAACCTGTGGTTCTGGAGTTCACTCCATGCTCAGACTCCTATTTCCAGAGATGCTAAAGTCTTGCAGGGATCTTCAGGCACCCATCATCATCATCATGTGTCATGTTCCTTAGGGGTCAGGGCTTGGGTGAGAACGTGCACAGCGTCACGGTTTAGCTCACATCTGTTAGAAACAATGTTAAGAGTGTTGCACCAGGAAAAGATTAAAGAGATTAAAATGACACAGCCACATCTTGAAATCAAATGACTTTTAAAGTCTGATGGGTTTCTTCTTTCCTGCTCCCAGTCATGGTAATGCTGTAGAATCCTGTGAATTGAGGTTTATTCTCCGTTCTGTGGGATGAAGTGATGCTTGTCTGGGGAGTGGTGGGGCTGTAGTCTAGAACCCAGTGTCAATTATCTCTAGAAATCTGCAGTTTGCACACAGATAAAAGGACTATCTAAAAGATTACAAAATGCAGAATATCAATGCTGCTGCTGTCAGATATGAGGCATAGCTTCCTTTTGTACCTGTATCTTTTACCCTATAGCAAGCTGGTTTTATAAAGCAAGGTTTTATAAAGCAAGGTTTTATAAAAAAAACCCCTTTTGCTGCTTACAAAAAGGGTTTTCAATCCATTCCTCTCCCTGACAGTGAGATCAACAGAACTATTGTTATGAAAACTCCCTTTCCTAATAATACAGCAGCCAGTTTTTCTAGAATGAAAATGTTTTATTTATAAATGTCTCTTAATTATATTATACACTGCAATGTACTGAGCTGGTGGAATTTTACTGGAGACTTTGGCATTGCTCATGTGTAAATGTAACAAACTAAAGGAGAGTCTAAGCTAGAACAAAGGCCTTGGGATAAGGGCTTTAAATTGAAGGAAGGCGAGTTTGGAGTAGACATCAGGAAGAAATTATCTCCTGTGAGGGTGGTGGTGAGGCGCTGGCACAGCTGAGCAGTTAATAAATACGTGGTAATGTGTAGGGAGAAGCATGTCTGGCTTGTAGCTCCCCGCTTTCTCATGGAAAAATGGGAAAAAGTTTGGGAATTCGGGGAGCTCCGGCGGCCTCCGGCCCGCAGCGCCGTGAGGGAGGGGGACGCTCCTCCGCGCCGCCAGGGGGCGCTGCCAGGGGGCGGGGCCTCTCCCGGTGGGCGGGGCCGGGGCTCGGGGCCGCAGAGGCGGCGGCGACGGGGCCGCGTCGGGGCTGAGGGGGCTCGGCGGGCTCGGGGGCCGCGGCCGCCCCTCCGCCGCCCCGCAGGTGAGTGCGGACATCGCAGCCACGGTAAAACCCCTGCCCTGCGCCGGCAGGCCCGCCCGGGCCTCGGCCGGTGCGAGCCCGCCCCGCGGAAGCCCTGAGGGGGAAGGCGGCGGAGGTGGGGGGGTCGCTCACTCCCATTGCCGGGCGCTGATGGAGCCGGGCAGGAGGGGCTGGGAATGCGGGAAAGGGTGGAAATGACTCTTTGGAGTTCTCTGCGCCCCTCTTGCACCTGCACTGCTCTAATCTGCGGCTTCTCCACTGGGTCACTATCACAAAATAGTGCTTCCCTTGTATTAAAAATATTTATCTATAATATATTTAGTATTGAAAATATTCATATTAATATTTAAATGTGGTCAGTATGACTAAGAGATCGTATTTATAACAGGTGCAAGTAATAGCTATATGATGTCTCAATATATTTTCAGGGTGTGTTTGTGTGTGGTTTGCTTCAGTTTGTGCTGTGTGTTGTATGTTCGTGCAGATTTTGGTCAGGAGCTTTTAGTTCATATATGGCACAGATCTCCTGAAAACAAATTTAATTTGTTCAGCAAAAGAACCGGCATCTTGGTGGGTAAAAGTGAGCAGTTACTAGAAGAAAACAAATAAAAATGGTTTTCTTTCAGTAGATATGTTGCCAACACCAAATTATTTCAGGGAATGCATTTAAAATAATATTAGGTTTAGCTGAGCTGTTACACAGTTTGTTTTTGTGCTGTAGGCCTGTGGCAGAGAGGAGGGAGGGGACTCCATCACCTTCCTCAGTAGTGAGGGCTGGAATGAGCTGCTGCCCGAATCTGTCATGTGCCCTGGTGCTGGGCCCTGTGCTCTGACTCAGGGCACTGAGGAGGCTGGAAAGTGCCCAGATGAATAATGTGAGATTAGGGTTTTTTTTTTTTTTAGCTGGATTTGGCTGCAGCTGGTAGGGGATGATTTAGGAAGGCAAAGCTGCCACTGGGGCTTTTCTTTTTGGTAACATTCTGTTGTGATCAGAGCTGAAATCTCAGTTGTACTTTTGAGCATTAAGAGAAAGTTGTTTTGTAAAATTAAGCAGCATCTGTTGTGTCTCGTGGAAGTTGTGGAAGATAGAGTTGAGGGATTGCAGCTTTAACTAGAGATTGTAGCTTTATCTTGCTGTCTGTACCCCAGAAGAAAAGTAAAACCCATCCTTCATTGATTTCATGCCGGGTAGGAAGAGCCTGATCAGTTTTGTTTCCCAACTTGATTTGGAAAACTTGTCAGTGGTTGGTGTCACTGATGTAAATGAAAAAACACCAGGAAGGAGCAGTTGAGGTATTGGTGTAGGAATGCTGGCAGGTGAGACCAGCAAAATGATTCTGTCAGTCAGAGCTGGGAACGAGCTGAAATATTTACCAATGCCCCACCGTGTTCCATGTAGTGAGTCATTCTGGCCTCCCTGTACCTGGGGTAACCTTTGGTGTGCCTGGCAGTGAGCTTTTCACTGGGAACAGCTTTGGTGTTCCAGCTCTGCAGTAGTTATGAGACGAGAGGTTTACTTACAGGTTCTGCAGTTCCCATCCCCACACCCATGGCTTGTTTGACTTTAATGTCAGGAGAGATCCTTAGGAGGATCCAGCCTGGAATTGTAGGTGATGTGGGTTGCAGTCTGTGGCTCCTGGTTAAGCTTTGGAGTGGTGAACTGCTTTAAAGGCAGCCTCTGCTATCAGGCTGCATTCTTTCCAAGATAAGCTGTGTGCTGGTGCTCACTGCTTTCCACACTCAGGCCTGCTCTGTGCATGTGTGGTTCACAAGTCTGTAATAAGAATGGGAAGGACACATGACTTTCCTCTGGGTGTTGCTAATTGAGAGTGACAATTACTGAGCAGGTGCTGTGCTGGTTGTGCTTTTCAAATAAGCAGCAGTCACAGCAACTCAAGCAGTTTGATGTTATTTAATGGTTTTAGCCTTAATGTGTGATTTTTTTAGAAATCTGTGTCGATGTAATCCCTGCTTTCCTGCAGGGACAGGCAGTGTTTAAGGTCAGGTTAAATATTAGCAAACTATATGTGGTTTGTGTCTTCTATTTATATGTTGGAGAGGCAGCTGTGCAGAATAATACTCCATGGCATTTACTCTTTAAAGACTTCTGTGGATTATTTTTGGAAGTATTGGCGTTTTACTGACTGGCAGTTTTTAGAAAAAGCATGTTATGCATATTTTGTACATAATGAGAAGTGTTATTTCTCAACAACTGGTGGTATAGTGGAGATCAGAGGTGCTGTCAGAACTGAGCAAATCGCTCTCAAGCATTTCACAATGAGGTACACAGAAGTATGAATTACAGTTATTGGAGTCCCTGATACTTACTGAGGTATTATTTCATTTATTTTTCTGTAGTCATCGTGGAACTATGTGGAAATGGAGTAGTGATGATTCTCCTTCCAAAACAGCAGTAAGTACTGAATTACTATTAATTTCCTTTTAAGACTCTCTGACAAGGAGAATATTTCATTTTTTGTACACTAACTATATGTATTTTCTCTTTTATAAAGCAGTTGTTTGACTGGTTCTACCATGACAGTTCTAGGGCTCTAAGAGTCAGGTTGTGTCCTGTGTTCTGATTTCTTATCTCCTTGATGTTTAATCTCTGTGCCTTCCACAGCTGTTGTGCCTGTCCTCACTCTGCTTATCCTGCCTTAAGAAAACATCTGTAGGAGTTACATAAGCTCCATCCTCAGGGTATCTTTGGGTAGAGTAGATTCAATATCAATATTTTATGGGTATTTATTTTATTTAGCAGCGCTGCTGGCTGTCACAACACAGATCAAGGCAATGAGGAAGTTCATGTGTTCATACCTAGAATGCTTGGGTGGTTTTGCTGCATTTCAAGCCAGGCTTGCTAAGGCAGCTCATAAAGTTTAGAATTCCATGTGGCCTGGTAAAACCAGCCTGCTGTAAGTATGTATAACCCATGGAAGCTTTAGCATTGCTGACTGTTGTAATGAAGTGGGACACGAAGTGCAGGCATGTGAGGGCAGTGCAGTGTGCCCCATTTGGCTGTGGGGGGCACCCTGCATGTCCCCAGGCTGAGGATTCCCTGGCTCCGCAGGCTGCGGGCTCCGGGGCCGCGGGGAGCGCGGCCGTGACGGATCTGACGGAGCAGCTGAGCAGCACCGAGCAGCTGCTGGCACAGCTCAAGGAGCTTGTCAGGGAGAAGGATGCTGAGCTGCGGAGCAAAGATCTTCAGCTAAAGGTACTGAGCATGTCTTCATGTCATAACCATTGTGAAAATCCCCCTTCAGTCCTTTTTGTCATGTTTTGCAAGATTCTGGTCTGTTACAGCAGCTCTGGGATGGTCGCAAGGAGCTGTTCTGGGCTCTGGACATTGCTGCTCGTTCCCAGCGTGTGTTCTGTCCCAGGACTGAGCTAGAAGGAATTTATATCTAATATCATGAAGGCTTTTTTTGGGCCTTGTTACTCTTTTTAAAAACATCATAAGATTGATCTCTTCCTAGGAGAGATTGCTGCCCTTTTTATCTGTGGATGTGAACAGCCAAGTGTTAAAATACTGCATGTTTTAAAACTCATTGTGTATTGAGTTCTCTAAAAAAAATTAATAAGTTTTTACACTTTCATGAAGGTGTCTGTCTTTTTGCATTTTGTAATCTATTTTATATTTTTTAATGAAAAAATAATTGTATTTTTTATGATAAAATAATTCTTTTTTTATAAAAAATAATTCTTGTTTTTTTAATGCAAAAATAATTCCTTTTTTAATGAAAAAATAATTCCTGTTTTTTTATGAAAAGATAATTCTTCTCATTAAAAAGTCAAGCCTAGAATTTGTATAACTGTGAAAAAAAAATAGGGAAATTTATATAATAAGGTTTTGAATTCCATACAGTAATAATCACCATGTGCAGAAAGTATAGATAAAGAAGAGAATATTTAAAGAATGAAAATGAAACACTGGAATGTCTCTTCAGGGAAGATATTTTTTGTTAATCACTTCAGATTTCTCCCTCTCTCATTTTTTTTTAATGGAAGAATTGAAGGAGGCAGTTGTCCATGTAGCTAATTTAGTCTGTCCTGACTTTGATGTTTGTAGGAGGAGAAGGAATCTGCTGATGCCAAAATTTCCAAGCTGAAGCTGCAGAACAAAGCCAAGGTTGCATCATTAACCTCGCAGCTGGAAGAACTGAAGAAGCAGTTAGCAGTGGCAGGAGGCTTAGAGGCCAAAGCAGAACCAAAAAAGGTAAGGTGTTCTCATATTTGAAAGCAGATACCATTTCTGGGCTGCTGTAGGCTGCTTTCCATGCTGGACTCAATGGGGAAATTCAAATTTTGAGCTGAGTCAGGTTAGGAACAAGGTAGACTGAGTGGGTGCTGTCAGTTCATCTGTGTTTTTATTTAATTCTTGTATTTTTCAATAGAAATCCAGAAAATTGCACCTTCCCTTCAAATTGTTGTAGCAAAAATTTCTCAATCCTTCATCCTATTAGAACCTCTAAGTTTTGACACATGTAAATCAGGCAGATAAGTTTTGGAGAAGAAATAAAAACAAAACCTGTCTTGTTCCTTAGGAAATGTGTAACTCTCCTTAGGAGCAAAGTGTAAATTAAGTGCTGGAAAGTGACAGGTGTTTTACTGTTAACAAGAGAGTCTCAGATCTGTTTGGAGTAACACAGTTGTGCAAGTAGACTTGTATCTCTTCAGAGCAGGACTTCATATGGCTTCTAAAATAACTTTAGTGAGGCTTCAGTTTTTCAGGGAGATTTGTACATGAAAGCTGTGCTGGAAGGGAAAAGTAACAATCAGTTTGTTACAGTCCCTAGTTTTCCATAAAAATGTGCAGTAACTGTTTATTCTTCTGATCTTTTTTTGGCTGACAAAACATGCTTAGCAATTGGTTTCTTGTAATGGCAGGTAATTTCTATAAAACAGCAATTACAGCTGGGGAAATTCTGATTAAAGACGTGCTTAGGAATGGTTGAATTTACATTTTTCCCCCAGTAGTCCTTTTCCCCTCTGATACGTATGGACTACACTTGTCAGATTATCTGAGTTTCAATTGCTGGAGAAAGTGAATCTCCTTCCAGTTCACTTTTTAGCAGTAATTATCATGAATAATTTAAATACAAAGACTTTTATAAGCTTAATACAAATTCTGTGCCAGCTTCTACATGGAATATGAAATACAGAAGAGAACTGAAACAGGGTCTGTGAGTAAAGTCTGTTTTTTTCATCAATATTATCAGACTAAGTAGAGGTACAGAATCCAGGAGTTACCTGTTCATGGAATACAAACCTTCCTGTTTTTGCAGGCATCAAAAGATGGAGACCAGGAAAATGCTGCAGCAAATCGAGGGAAAATATTAGTGCTGAGAAGGAGAATTGAAGAGCTGGAATCCCAGATCACACAAAAAAATGAAGAGTTACAGAAAAAGGTGATGTTTTGTATGACATGACTTTTTACCTTTGTGGTGTAGGATTATGTTTGAATATGTTTATTTAAGTAGATATTTAATTCTGTGCTACTGAAGAGCCATTGTGGGAGTTTTCTGTCGAGGAATTGTAATGTTCCAGCCTCAGCAAGGGCAGTGGGAATTGAGCTTTCAGTGAGCAGGGAATCCTGGATGAATGGAGAAGGATACACGAAGATGAGCTCTGTGGGTCAATGTTGTATTTAAATCTTGCATTTTGAACAAAAGTACTGCTTTGCTTCAGTTTTACTCATTGAAAAAATAAGTCACAACAGGAGAAATTGTTGGCAAGGGCAGATTTCATGTGGTGGTGTTTTTTGGACATAACTTCCCTGGGGGTGGTGGCAGGAATGGGAATGCTGCAGAGTTTGAGGGGAAAGTTCAGTGAATAATACTTACATTTCAAACAGAACCAGTTATACATCCGATTGTAATTTTTGGAGTAGTCTAACTCAGGCAGTAAGGAAATGATGCAGACCATTCTGTGCTGGAGGTGGAAGCACAGAGCACAACCAATTCTGCCTTCTGACCGCAGGATGCTGAGCTGGAGGTGCAGCGCGGCCGCGGGGCTGACATGGATGCCATGCTGGCAGAGAAGGAGAAGAGGCTGGCTGAAAGGGATGCTTACATCAGGGATCTGCAGGTGGCCTGTGGATCCAGTGATGCTGCCAATGAAATATTCCTGCCCAATGAGGAATTGAAGGTATGTTAGCAGCTCAGGTATTAGATCTCTGTAGAGCTTTCAAGGAACCAATGACTTTGATATGATATGTAGTCAGTCCCTCGCTGAAGTTAATTCATATTAATAAAAATTCTTTACTGACTATCTTAATTTATATATATTTACTTGCTTATTTTGTTCTTACCAGGGAGAGGCTTCATGATTGCTGTATCATTTTTCTGCTAATTGTCTTTTGCTTTGCATTGTAAAGAACCAGCTGGCAGCTAAAGAGTCATCCCTGCAAAGCATGGAGATCCTGGTGCACAACCTTACCAAGAAGGTGGGAGACAGTGAGGAAAAATGCAGCTTGTTCCAGGAGCAGATCGAGAGTCTGAAAAAAGTTCAAAGCAAGGAAAGAGAGCATTTCCAAGGAAAAGAAGCTAAATACATGGAAAATGTAAGTAAATGCAGGATTCCAAAAGTTATAGCCAGTTCTTGGGAAAAGTAGAATACAAGTGTTTGAGGAGGAGGATGCCGTTTGGGCTTAGTTGTTAGAAACTTGCTAGGAATGAACATAAGTGACTAATTAATGTATTTAATGTTACTGGAAGCAAAATTCAGACTTAATTTGGAATCCATTATCTTTCTGTACCTTTAGTTGGACAGTTCAGTGTGGTTTTACAATAGTTTATTGGCTGGTTTCATATTTATTTTCTTTTTGGTTTCATATTTATTTTCTTTTTGGTTTTAGATACGTGTGTTTCAAAATATTATCCAGGAAAAGGAAAAGGAGCTGGAAGCACAGAGAGAAAAACATGAGCAGGAGCTTTTTAGATTAGCTGCTAAGTCTGATGCAAGTGCTGACCTAGAACAGGTATGTTGCTCTGGAAACTCAGCAGCCTGAATTGGGAGTCATGTAATTACTAAACTCTGTGACACAGTTCAAGTGTCTGCTTGGGAGAATAAAAATAAGTCTTTTATAGATTGCTGGATTATTTAACTTTTTATTTTTGGTAGCTGCTAAAGGCTTTGAAACAGAAGCTCCATGAAAAGGAAGAAGTCATGCTGGGAAGGACACAGGTGATTGATGTCTTGCAAAAGGAGCTGGATGCCAAGGACCAGCAATTGAAAGTAAGAAGTGCCATAAGTAGGAATACAGATATGATGTTTGACAATGGTAGGAAAAATACTTTGCATTGAAATTCTAAATGTTTTTGTGCTGTTTTTTTTTTTTTCTTTTAACAGGAGAACAATGAAAACCTGAAACGTCTTCTGTCTGAAAAAGAAAACCTCCAGTCTAAACTGGATGCTGAGAAACATGTAATGAGAGCCCAATTAAAAGACATGATGGAGAAACATGAGCTTGAAATGACAAAAGTTAAGGCGAAATACAATGCTGAACTGCATGAAATTCAAGAGAAACATGAAACTGAGCTGCAAGAGAAAGACCAGGCCCTGGTTCAGCTTCAGAAACAAGTGGCAGAATTGAGTGCTGGTGGACTGAGTAATTCCAAAGAAGTCAAAGATCTGGAATCTATAACCAAAGAGAAGATGGAAGAAT
This sequence comes from Zonotrichia albicollis, assembly GCF_047830755.1. Taxonomy (NCBI): domain Eukaryota; kingdom Metazoa; phylum Chordata; class Aves; order Passeriformes; family Passerellidae; genus Zonotrichia; species Zonotrichia albicollis. The sequence continues at coordinate 49,452,051 of NC_133824.1, forward strand.
TGGAAGGTATCCTATTGAAACAGTTGTCACTGACAGTATTAAAGGTTTCTTTGCCACAGACTTCAATGTGCTTTGAGCCAATTTCATACTTACTGCAATTAGAACTACATGAAAGTTGATGGAATGTTATTGCCACAGTAATTAAAGGGATCAAGTACTATAGTAATGAGGGTTAGAGGATTACCAAGACAATCACAAGCTGTAAATTTGTCACTGTGTCTAAGTCTTATGTTTTTCTGTAAATGCTGTTGTCTTGTGTGTGTAACTTCCAGTTGCTAAAGGAATTACACACAAGGTTTGTATTAATAATCTGTCTACAGTTTAAAATAATTCCTGCTTCTTGTTTCTTAGTCCAAGTGAAATTGAAAACAGAAGAGGCCAGCAAATCTGAAGCCAAGTTTTTGAAAATGAAGGCTTGGTCTAAATCAAGGATCAAACAGCTGGAGGATGAACTGAAAAATGTATGTGTAGCTTTGTGTTTAAGGCTCTGTGTCTTTCTTCAACTACTGTGGTTGGAGTTTTGATTGGCAAAAAGTAAACTGTGGCATAAATAGAATATTAAGATAGTTTACTGTAAGGTAAATTATTTTTAATTTTATTCAAACCTGAATTAAGGTATGAAAATGGAATGGACATAAAGTGTTGATACAAGATGTAGTTTAAATAAAAAATAGTACAAATTACGTTACCAGCATTCAGGAGTAAATTTGTTAGAGAGAGCTGCTGTATTGCACTTTAAATATTAGAAAAACAGCTATTCTAGATACTACTAAAGAATAAGAAAAAAATGGACTCAGCTGTGATTTGTTGTGTTTTAAACCCCCATAACTGTATTTTCTTTCAGTTTTCCTCAAAAAACAATGATGTGTCTGCCTTAAGCAATCGTGTGTCAGAATTAGAAGTTGAAAATGAAGAACTACAGTCAAAACTTCAGTCATTGCATGAGATTGGAACTCAGAATGGTAACAGAAAATCTTTTGCAGATGATCCAAAGTAAAGAGACGAAAATAAATGATTTGTGTCCTCATTAACCAAATTTGTTGTTTTTGTAGAAGAACTGCTGAAAAAGCTCGAGCTCTATGAAGAGCAGCAGAGGAAGCTGCAGGCTGATCTTGACCAAGTTACAAAGAGAGCAGCTTCACAGGTTGACTTGAAAATTGATTCTCATGAGTTATTGATTAATGGTGCTAATTAGACTTTGAAAAGTGTGTCAGCTGGATTTTGGAGCTGAGAATTAATTTATTGATAGATGGAATTGTCAATGGCTGTTCAGTTGGAGAACATGTTGACAGATTTTGAATTACTCAAAAAGATTGATTTCTACCTACTTTGCACACACTTTAAATTACATTTTTCCAAGCAGTTTGCTGTTCATTTAGTTATGTTTAATGTGAGTCATCAAAGTGTGGCTGTTATTTTGTAGACAAAATATTTTTAATACTTTATGAATTTGTGGGACTTGTTGTTCACATAATCTACAATATCTACAATCTGCATTTACCAATTTCATAGATTTTTATTTAAGTTAAATGATGAATTATGCTGGTTTGCCAACTTACAACGTATCTACATTTGCAGAGAGGTGTGGTAAATCTGTTTTAATACAGAATTTCTCTTGTTAGGCCAGTGAATCAGGTAGTGTGGATGAACTGCAGAGTCATCTCTTGGAATGGCAGGAAAATGTCCCAGAGTCAGAGGAGTCCCGGGATCAAGTCCGAGAAGAGAAATCTGCCATGGCCTTGAGAATGGCTCAGATTGAGGAGGAGAGAGAAGGTGAATTATTTTATTTCCAGGCCAACAGTCCTGTTTTTATAGATCTGTGTGTGTCTGTTGTGCTTCAGAACAAATTGATAGCACACCACCATGACTCATTTCTGTAGTCATAAAATATGTATAGTAAGTGAAATTGCTGAAATTTGCAATTTCTGCTTTTTCCCGTTCCCTTGAGTTTGTTTTTCATATATATTCATCTTGTTTTATATAATTTTTATTAAGTAGATGTGCTGTTTGTTTGCCATTTGAGCTGCTGCTTTGTAAGACTGCTTGACAGGCTTATTGTGTGCATATAATAAATGATAAAAATGATAAAAAAAATGTTATCAATGATAAATAGTTCCCCATTGAAATATTAAAGCTGCCTACATAGAGAACTGGTGAAAATGTGGGGAACTTTAGGGTTGGTTTGAATTAGAGGAATGAAGGTGGTGCTTAAGCAAAATGTACCTGACATGGAGTTTCTCTTTAGGAAACTTCTCATTAATTCTCTTTAGGATATTTAGTGATCTGTTAGTAGGTGCCACTTGTATAGACCAGCTGAGTAATGCTCACTGGCAGTGGTTGGAGGTGGTTAAAAATATCAAATAATCTACAGAAAATAGCATTTCAAGTAATGTCAAGCTTTAGAGCTTGCTAAATTATTAATTAATCAGCTGATGAGAAACTGAAGTAGCTTCTATTAAAACTTATGAAAGTCTGGTTAAATTTTAGATAGCTTTTACTGCTCTTCCCATGCCATCTGAACTAACTTGCCATTTTTGTCCCCCTTAGCATGGGGAATAATGGCAGGTTTTAATGCACAGGACCTCCCATCATAATTAATCCAGTTAGTTAATTTGAGCCTTCTCTTTTCAATGTGTAGCTGAATTATGTTTCATTTCCATGATCCATTTGAAAATTCAGCGTGTGAGCACAGAAGTGTTTTAAGGATCACGTCTCTTCTGTTTGAAGGATTTATGCTTTGCTATTGAAAGGAAATAATACCCCTCCATCAAATCTACCTGTTAGCACATCTGTGCTGGCCACAGAGCCACATGCAATATTAATAACACTTGTGAAATTTCCTCTGCCTCAGTCCAGGTTTAATTGTGCATTTTTTTTTCCCCTTGGGAGTAGCATGATCTTTCTGTTTCTTTTTTCCTGCCGTTCCACCTGGTGAGCCCTGAGCGTCCCTTCCCCCTCCACTCCTCCCCTCACTGCGATCTGGGCAGCCAGGGAGAGCAGTTTCCCATCAGTTTTGTGCATGCAGGTTCCTGCAGCAATGGCCCCCTGCAATGTGCTGTTGCTGATTTCTCCTGCTCTTGCTTCTTGTGGAGAAAATTGCCAACAGTACCTTGCAAGGTTTGCCATTGATGGTTTGTGGATTTTAGCAATGTCTGTAACAACTTTTGGGTTTTAACTTGAGTTTCTCCTGCCTTGCACTGCCTGTTTTCTTCTTTTGTATTAATGAAATCATCTTCATTTTTTCACTCTAGTAACAGCTGACTCCATATTTATGTTTTATCTAGAGACAAATTTCTTGGCTTGCCACAAGTGGTTGTGGCTAAGTAAAAATCAAATTAATTCTTAGTACTATCTGAAATTCAGTAGTATTAAAAAAATAATGTTCTATCCCATAAATTGCTGAACTTGCATGCATTACTATTAGCTGCCAATATTTTAAGCCATGTGTAAGCAATGTGTAGCATCAGTAGTGACTCAGGGAAGTACAGACACATCGTAATTTGTTATATGCAGTGCATATCTGAGAAAAGGTGTTCTGGGAAGTTTTCCAGGTTTTTACCTTAGATAATTGCAAATGAAAACTTCCTAAGCTGTGTTTAGCTGTGTTTCCTAAGTGTTTTATCACTTCTCTGAGTGTGCTAAATCATTCTAAAGCTTCCATTATTCTTGTGACAGTTGTAATTTCATTGTTTTTTTTCATCATCAGATACTTAGGAGCCTAAATATGTTGGGTTCCTATAGTACAGTGTCAGAAGAGGGGTTAAATTTTTACCTGGAATAAATTTTATTCTTTGAACCCTTTAACTGGCAGTTCCTGTCATCAGAGGTTTAAGACCTGTGATCAAAATTTGGCATTTAATTTTACAGCCTTGAAAAAGTGTGTATAATGATAAAAAAATGTGTAAAATCCAGAAAATAAATACACAAGGGTGTTTAAAACACCTATGAACTGACAGTGTAAGAAGCCAAAGTGTAATTGAAATCAGAAGTATAATCCAATTTATCAATCCCACTTAAAAAGGGTAATTTATTTTTTCTTTACCTTTTTTCCCCACTAATCTTTTCTGACCAGACATTAGGGGTGTAATTTTGGAATATTACAGGAAGAATTTTAATTTAGCACGTGCTACAGAATTGTGAGTTAAGGAAATCTGTGGTGTAAGTAATCCTTGGCCAACTGAGATGAAAGGAATTGTATTCCTTGTAGGGCTGAATCTCCACATCGTTCCTGGTGTTGACCTTGCAGATGCATTGACATAAATTCTCTGAGTTTTGTGTGCTGTGAGGACAGCTGTGGATTCATGTGGTTAAACCAAAGGCCAAATTCCTAATTATCCAATTAATGTAACTTTCAGTTAAAATATGGAGCCACCTGTACTTGCCCTCCTTTTCCCTGGCTGTGCTGTTGTGTCTGCTTTGCATGGAACGTGTTGTTTCCTAATCGTTACCCCAAATGTGTTTTGTTGTATCACAAAACAGATGGGAATGCACTTCAGATGACAAATCATTTCTAACAATGAACAGGATGCATACCTAAGCTTTCATATTCTCAGTTTATTCAGTGTGTTTATTTACTAGTGGTTCTGTATTTGTCCTGAAAAGAATGATGTTACTAATTTATGATAAGATGGTTTGATGCCAGTATAACATGTGCTTGTGACTTCCTCAAATGATCTGGCTTTAGAGCTTCTACTAAAATTCAAGTTTTTATAAAAATGGTTGTGATTGTTGAAGTTAAAAAGTCATCAGCTGTAAAAGCTGTGGTTTTTACCATACAAATTAGATATATTTGAACCTGGTAAATTGAATTGAGATGTAATTTGGCATTTGAATTGATTGGCTTTCCTTCTTAGCATGGTATAACCTCACCCTTTCCACCCTCCTGTATAAAGTCTTCCTTTAGAGCTGATGAAGAAGTGAAGTTAGACTTTGGTTTGCTTCTTCTTAGTGAGATACTCAGACTTTGTTATGTTCTGCATAGCAATGTTGGAGGGAAATCACAAGGTGAACACAGTGGATTTTAATCTTTAATCTTGTTCCTGTCAGTCATTTGTAGGGACTTCACCCTGTCCCTGGTCTCTTTTCATGTAGTAGTGTCTGATATAAATGTAAATGCTTTCCTGTGGCACAAAACTGATTGAGGATGACTGGTTCTTTCCTGGCTGCTCCGATCCAGCCATAGTCTCAGGGCAGCAGGAGCTGGAGGAGGAACTGGCCACAGTTCAAGGAGTGGGCAGGCTGCAGCAGGCAAGAAGAAAAGGCAGTCAGACCAGCAGGAAGCTGCAGGTAGGTTCAAAGAGATGTGAGTTTATTTTTACCTGTCTATTAACAAAACTGTGGAAAGTACTGTTATTCATGTGGTGCTTTAGTATTTAAAACATTAGGAGCTTAGGAACAGAGGTTGGAACTCAAAACATTGATAAATTTAATGATCATGTTCAGAGCCAGAAGATGAGAAATTCTCACACCTCTTACTCCTTTCCACTGAAAAATCACAAGGTTCTCCCTGGAGTAAGTCCCATGCCTGAAGCCACGTGCATGCTTCAGATGTTAAGGCTGTTTTTAGCTTCTATAAAATCTTCACAAATCTCTTTGCTGGTGGAGCTTTACTGAATAATTAGTGCCACTTCATTCAGGTGGACTTCTAGGTAGGTGGTGGTGTACCTTGCATGAAAAAATGGTAACTTTTTTGAAAATTAGGATGTCATTGTCCCGTTAACAGACTGTTGGAAGAAGATAATTAGTTAACTGATGCTTCAGAGGACTCAACTTCAGAAATCAAGGCACTAATTAAGATATCCAAACATTGTTATCCATGAGCTTCTCAGATAGCCAAGGGTGATTTTAAAGGCTTGCAGCTATCTTAAAGAACCTGTGGGAGACTTGGCTTTTCTGGAAATAATATCTGGAAGCTGGGCAGGCCACTCTAGTTCACAGCAATCCCACAGACTTGCATTTAAGTGCCCGAATCAGTGCTGAGTTTTGGGATTTTGGATTGAAACGGTGGTTTTAGTAGCTGAATTATCTTACCCCTGCTTGCTTCCTTCTTTAAGTTAAGCTTCCTTCTCATGTTTTGTGTGTAGGAAGAATTCCCCTTCGATGGCAAACAATGCTTCCAAGAACTGAATGTCACCTTGGATAGCACTGACTCAGCTGAAGGAGAAAACATGGGAGGTTGGTGGCCAGAGTACCCTTCACCCAATGCAGGTGTGATAGCGACTAGACAGTTGATGAAAGCATGCACACAGCATCTGCATTTTGTGTCTATTTTTGTTTTCAAATTCAGCTAACAGCCCATTTGTGGTGTATTCTAATCTTTGTTGGATTTTTTTGGTGTGTGTTTCCTTCCTTTTCGTTTCCAAGCATGTGCGTGCTGGATGAACTGCCTAGTTCTGGCTCACAAGTACAGCATCAATATGGCTGAGCACTGGAATTGGATGAGCTTTGATGCCCATCAGATATCCCATGTGGCAAGATCATGTGTTTGTTTTAAGTTATGAGTTGCTCCTGTGAATGTGTTTCCAGTTTATATCACAGTTATGTTGCAAACCAGAATTCCGTTCCATTGCTGCTTAATTTAAAAATACAATTCTCAGTTTTTAATGCTGATGATTTTATATTAATGGTAAAGATTGCAAATACATCTTATTGTTAAGATGGAATGGGCTCACTTATAAATTGTCAGTCCAGACCAGTTTATTAATAATTACTTAAGGTGTGATCCTGCAAGCACCTGATCAACTTGTGGTTAATGTAACATGAGCCACACTACTGGCTGAGCCACAACAATGGTGGCTCAATATTTTAATATTTCTGCTAGGTCCTGAGTTCATGAGCTCTGCAACTTATTTTGATTTTCCAACTGTTAAGGGTACTTTTGCCATCTAAATTTTGGGGATGTAGAGCCTCAGGCATTCCCACTAGAAAATAGGTGAGATTTGTTTGTGCCCAACATTGATGAGAACTTTGAATAAAGCCATTTCTAGACTTTGGGAATTTTGGTGGACTTCTCTTGAAAGAATTTTCCTTCTTTGACCTGAGTAGGTTTACGGAGTGTGGTTGATGAGCTGGAATTGGAAAGAAACCAACTGCAAGAACAAATACTTTTTCTGGAAGAGCGTTGTCAGGATTTGGAAGACAGATTTCAGCTTCAAGGTAGAATGGAGGCTCTCCAGGTGAGCTTTGGAGTTGTGTAACTCTCATGATGCAAGAGAATCATTCTGAGTTTATGTTCTTTCTATCACAGCCTACAGTAAGCTAAACCCATCAATTGGCAGCTGACAAAAAATGGCTGAAACCCAATTTACGCTCATTAATTATGTTCCCAGAGAGTTTGCACATCCTGTATTATGTTTTGAGGCTGAAGCCTGTTGCTTTTGTTCAGCATGTGGAGAATGATGATTAGGATTAAGCTTCATTTGTTCTAGAAACTTAGTAAAAAGACAACATGATTTTCATAATTCTTTGTGAGGTCTTTGCCAGAAAGTCCACAATTAGATTTGGTTATGACTCGTTTGAATTTCCCACTCCTTATATCGCTTAAGTTTCTTTTCTGTAAGAGTGTATTAAATTTTTAAAATTTTTTAAATTTAATTTTTTATATGTATGTACACATTTTTAGAGAAGAAACTGCTTATATAAAAATGATCCATAATTTTATGTAAATAAATACACATGCAATCTAAACTCCAGATATGATCTAGACACAGTTATATTTTAAAACCATTCACTGAAGGCCCCACAGAGAACAGTAGAGTTCTTTTAAAAGGAAAAGTTATTTTTAGTATTGCCTGACTGACAAATTACTGTGGTAATTTGGGAACCATATTTTCACTTAAGTGACACAACTGATGTTGTACTCATACTCTTGGTGCATTACTCATAGTTCTTTATCTGCTCAGTTGCACGTGTATAAAAAAGAATGACTGGTTTTAAGATGAGAGACAAGCTTACATTAATTATTGAGACTCTTGTAACAAAGCCTTTCAATACAGGTAACGTTTGGTGTAGAGGAAGAAGGGCAGCTGTTGAGGGCAGTGCAGGTGTGTTCTGTCTCCTCCAAAATGCCACCTTTTGTTCATGAATGGTGACAAGTTTGCCACGTTTGTCCTACTTGCTGTTGATTCTGGATGTGTTTTGCTTTTGGTTGTTGGTTGCTGTTGTACGATTTTTTTTTTTTCCTTTTCTTTTGGTGGTTTTATTTTTGAATTGGTGCAGTGGATCTGACTAGAGTAGGAGAGATTTGTGCTGTGTTTGAAACCTCCAAAAGGCTGTGTGAACAAAGTGAAGTGAAGCTCTCTCATGCTTCTCTGGGTGTGATAATGCTCTTCATCATTGCTTTTTTGCAGAATGAAAATGAGCGTTTGCAAACTCAACTCACCCAATTGCGCAACCAACAAATGCGAGATGTGGAAAAGCATCAGATTCTGATCTCTGGCTTGAATGAACAGCTTAAAGGGTAAAACCAAGGTTCTTTACAACACCACACACCATTGGCTTTCTCTGCTTTAAACTTCAAATTCTGGTTAGGCATATAGTCTCACAAAACACTTTTTTTCTCAAAAAAACAATTACTTGGCTCATGTTTCTATTTGCAGTTGTGTTATTTTTGTACTTTGAAGTTTAAGTGGACAGTGTAGAAATAATGGTTCTCTTAGTTTGAGGTTAGTAAGCTTAGAAAACTTAATGCAAGCTTTGTTTTCAACATGTCTGAATATGTATTTTCTTTTCAGATTGAGTGACAGAAATAGTTTCCTTGAAAATTCACTTGGAGAAAGAGAACAAAAACTGGCAAGCACGACAGAAAAGCTGGAACAAGTTGAAACTTTGAGGAAACAGCTTCAAGAAAAGGATATTCTGAACAAAGAACTCGGGGAGAAGTTTGTGCACGTTGAGCAAAAAGTAAGTTAAAATTATAGTTACTGTTTCACTTATTAGAACTGATGAGGTTTAACCATAACTTTCGATTTGTGTCCCAACAGAATTATTGCTGTTTTCCCAGTCTGAAAGTTTGTACTTTGTCTTTACAGTTTTGTTCATTTAGTTAAGTTTGTTAAGTAATTTAATTTTTTAAGTAAGTACAATTAAGTAAGTTATTTAATTTTGTTCATTCTTAAAGCTTGGTGTAAGGATTTCTTATACCCAACACAGCTTTGCATGAAAATACTTACATTTTAGTGGGGTGATAAGTTTTTGGTTATGAATTTAAAAGTATAAACTTCACTGTTGTGTGAACTCAATACTATAACTGGTGACATCACAATTTTAATAGAATTCTATGTATTTCTATCACATGAACTTTTACTTTTAATACTAAGCTGAATGAAGCCTTAAAGAAATGCAGTGTGTATGAAGTGGAGAACGTTGAGCAGAAAACAGCCATCAGTGATCTCACGGAAAGAGTCGCTACACTGAAAGAAAAGGTAATTTATAACGGTAATTAATATAAGAGAAGAAATGCTGTATTCATTTTTCATGGCCCATTTAAGTGTCAGCAAAAGTGACAGCATGAGCTGCTTTAAATTTCATACGCTGAGCTTTCTGTTTGCTAAAACAATCTAAAGAAGAGCATCTTGTGGCTTTACATTGGGTACAGGCTGATTGCCTCAAATGCTTGTCCTATGTGTAGGGTGTAGCTTCTCCCTTTAACAGGTCTTTGGAGCGTTGTTGTAACATTATTTTCTTCCTGTTTAGACATTGAAACAAGACAGCGTGGTGGAGTCCATGCAGCTGGACCTGGACCAGACAAATGAAGAGCTTGACAAGTTGAATTCAAGCCATTTGGAGGAGAGGTCTCAACTCATTCAAGATCTGCAGAAACGTGAAAGAGAAATTGATAATCTGAAAGAAGCACTGTCAGAAAAAGACAAGGAGATGTCTGTCCTGTCTCTGAACATGACAGAATATTCTGAGCAGGTTATGATCCTGAAGCATCAAGTGCAGTGCAAAGAGGAGGAGATGCGAGGTTTGGAAGAGGCTTTATCAAAGGCTGAAAGGGAAATGCATTTGCTGAAGGAAGTACAGACAGCTGATGTGAGAGATGCCAGCGTGAAGATGTCTGCCCTTTCTGAGCAGAGTGAGGCCATGAGAATGGAGCTGGAGAGAGCTAGAGCTGAGAATGAAGCTAAAACCAAAGAAAACGAGGAGTTAATCAGGCAGAGCACTGAGAACAGTGTGACAATTAAGGATCTCCGCTCCGAAATCAAGGCCAGCAATGTTGCGTACCACAACAAGATCACGGAGTGTGAGTCACAAATTGCTCTGCTGAAGGAGCAAATTACTAAATCATCTGAAAAGCTGCAAGAAACAGAGGATAAACAAAGAAAAGAAATGGAACATTTGAAATCTCAGCTTGAGGAAAACAATGCTTTGAAGGAAAAATGGAACTGTTTGCTCAAAGAGAAAGAAAGCAAAGCACAGACATTGGAAAATGAGTTAAAGTCAGTTAAAGATTCATACAACAAACTGGTTTTGGAAAATACTAGAAAAGGTGAAGAGTTGGCTGAATTATCCAGAAAGCTCACAGAACATACTGATCATAAGGAAACAGCTGAAAAAGAGTTGCAAGAGAAACAAGAGCTCATTGTTTCATTAGAGCAGAAACTTGGGGCTTTGGAGAAGCAGAATGAAGAGACTAAACTTAAATTAATTGGGGATCTGAAAGCCAAAGAGACATGTTGCCAAGAACTTAATGACCAATTAAATGAAATGCATAAACAAATTAAAAAATGGGAGATAGAGACAGAGGAGAAAGCTTCAGCTAATAACCAATTGCAGGCAGATCTTGAAGGGAAACAAGAAAAATTGGCAGAGCAAATAAAAGCAAATGAATATCTGAAAAAAAGTATAGGTACCATGGAAAATGAGAAGGAACAGCTAATCAGAGAAAATGAGAATTTGTCCAAACTCCTGGATGTAAAAGAGTGTGAGTTGTTAAAGAAAATCCAGGCTGTGACAGAATTGGAGAATAAGTTATCTGATAGCACTGCTGAGTACGAAAAAACTCTTTCAGTACTAAATTGTGATAAAAACGCTCTGGCAAAAGAGATTGAACAACTGTCAGTAGTTGCCAAACAAAAGGAAAGTTCAGTTGCAGAACAGCTGGGAGAGAAAACAAAGGAATGTAATGTGCTGGCTGAGCAGTTGTCTGAAAGCAAGGAACAGACCCAACAGTTGCATGAACAAGTGCAATCACTGCTCATTCAGCTGAAGGAGGTTAGAGATGAAGAAATAAAAAAAGAAGAAATGTTAAATAATAAATTATCTGAATGCAGTGGTCTAATCCAAGAGCTCAGCCATAGCAAGGAAAAAAATTTGCTCCTGCAGGAACAAATTCAAAGCATAACTTTGGATTTTGAAACTGCAAACAAGTGTCTAGAAGAGAAAAATCTTCAAAATGATTCATTGCATAAGGAAATGGAAGAGAGTAAGCTTTGTGTTGTAGAATTGCAGGATGAAATAAAAAATCTTAAAGATGAAAAGACTAAATTAACTCAGTTGGTAGAGGAAAGAGACCTGGCTGTGAAAAGTCAGGGTTCAGAACTTGAGAAGTTTCAGAGGCAAATATTTGAAAAAATAGAAGAAAATACAGGGTTAAATAATCAGCTACAGCTATTAAGCAAAGAAATGGAGGTGCTTAGGCATGAAAAGGAGGACTTTTCAAGGTTATTGAATGAGAAGTCTCATGAATGTAAATGTCTCCAGTCTGAAGTTGCTTCAGCAAGGCACCAAGCAGAAACATCAGCTCTAGAAAATAAAAAATTGAAAGCAGACATAGAGACAATTAGTGTTACAGTAAACAAAAAGTCAGAGGAAGTAGCTGCTTTATCTTCACACCTGTCCCAACAAAGTCATAGTATTTTAGATTTGAAGGACCAAATTGACAGCTTGGTGATGGAGAAAGAAAACTTAAAAATTACCTTTGAGGAAAAAGAAAGTCTCCTTTCTGAAAAGGAGGCTTTGATTAAGGAAATGAAAGATAAAATGGCAGGAGAAGAGCGATATGTGGAATTCATTGCAGATCTCCAGCACCAAATACAAACCCTGAACTTTGAAGCTGATGAACTCAGACACACAATGCAGGCAAAAGAAAATGAATTTAAGAGGCAAGCCCAAGAATTTAAGTTATTAAAAGATAAATCTGAAGAGTCTGATGTACTTAGGGTTCAACTGTCTGAGAATATGGAGGTTATTTCTAACCTTCAAAGTCAGCTTAAAAACATGACAGAACAAGCATCCCAGTTTAATGACTCAGTTGCAAAGAAAGATGCATCTTTGAAAGAAAAGGTGGATGAATGCATTGGTTTAAAAACACAGCTTTCTGCCCTACAGGATTCTTGTGTTGTGCAGGAGAAGCAGTTACAGCTTTTAGCCTCTGAAGCAGAACAGCTAAAAGTACTTGTTTCAGAAAAAGAATCAGCCATCAACAGTATTTCAACATTCAGTGAGAATTTAAAGATGCAGCTTCAAGAGAAAGAGGCTGAGTGTGGTGTCTTAAAGAAACAGATGGTGGAGCTGCAGGAAATGAAAGATAATTTCCAAAAAGAAATAGAGCATCAGAAGAACGTAATAATTGAGATGGACCAGTCCTTATCAGAAAAGGAATCATCTCTTACAGAAAACAAAAGTCTCCTCGAAACTCTGATGGAGAAAGCAAAAAAAGATGAAGAGAAGACGCATTTAATTTCTCAACTCCAGAGTCAGGTCCATGAACTTACACAAGAACTACAAAACTCTAAAGAGCTAGTCCATGAGAAAGAAAATGCCTTTTTGTCTCTTCAGGAGAAAATTGCAGCACAGTACGACCAGAGAGCAGAGTTAAACGTTGCTCTTGGGCACAAAGATGAAGTTATTGCTGGACTGCTTAATTCCTTAAAGGAAAAAGATGCCAGTGTGCAGTTGGCAGAGAGCAATGTTAATGCTCTCTCTAGTGAGATTGATGTTCTCAGATCCAAATTAGAAGAAAGTGGAACAGCCATGAAAAACCTCAGTGAGGAATTTCAGGAAAAGAACAGGAAGCTTGATAATCATCAGAAAAAAATTGATTCTTTGACTGTTGAGCTTGACTCTCTTAAAAATGAGCACCAAAAAGCACTAGACCAAATAAATACCCGGGAACAAGAACTCCAGCAGAAAGACTTGGCTGTGGAGTCTCTGCGTGTGACGTGCGCTGAACAGGCTGAGAAATTGGAATGTTTGAAGTTGGAGTTCAACAACTTAAATTCCAAATCATCTCAAGACTGCCATGATAACACACTTTTAATAAATAGTCTGCAGTGTCAAGTGGAGTCTTTAGAGAAAGAAAAAACACTGTTGCAAGATGATGTTGGTAAACTGATGGCTGAAAACACACAACTTACTGCATCTCAGAGTGATTTGCAAAAGAAATTGGAAGAACTCCGGGAAATCCATGAAAAACTAGAAACCAGTGAAAATTATTCAAGGATGCAGATAGATGCTGTCAAACTCCAGATGAAGACTGAAAAAGAGAAGTTACAGATGCAGGTTAGTGTGAAGGGTGAAGAACTTTCTAATTTAGAACTTAAATGTCAAACTCTAGAACTGAGTCTGCTTGAGTCAGAAAACAAGTGGGTGACAGAACTTGACAGGGCAAATGCACAAAATAATGATCTTACTGAGCAATTGAGCAGTTTAGAATGTGAAATGAAATCAAAAGATAGCAAAATCCAGTCTTTGCAGCAAGAGCTGGATCTTATAAAAGAGCAATTAACTCAGAGCTTATCTCCATTACTTAGTAGTAGGCTTTTAAGTAAAGAAGAGAAGGCACAAATGTCAGATTCTGAACTGCAGCCAACCGATAGTAAAACTCAGTTGGAAAAATTCTCCACTTTGGTAACCGCTATTCTGAGCAAAGAAGCAGAAGGAGAAAGTTTGCAACTGGCACTTCTAGAAAAACAGAAAGAAATAGACAGCATGAAAGGTGAATTAAGCAATATGGAGTCGCTTGAGAAGCAGAAGGAGGTGCTGCAGAGTGACATGGAAAAGATGAAAGGCAAGTACGTGTCTGAAATGGAATGTCTGTCAAAAGAAATGGTCTCACTCAAGGAGACAGTAGGCAAACAAGAGTGTCTCCTGAAAGAAAGGGAGGAGTCTTTGGCAGAAATAAATAAGCAGGTGGAATTTCTTCAGGACAAGATGAATAAATCAGAAGAAATGGTAAGAGCTAGTCAAGAAAAGCTGCAGGTTGAAGGTAAAAAAGTAGCAAATCTCCTTGAAGAAATGGGGGAAAAAGATCACCTCATCAAAAACTTAACATCCCAGGTCAATCAGCAGAAGGATTTAATTTCTGGTTTAAGCCAGCAAATGAAAGAAAAAGACTCTTCTGTTACCCAGGTAATGGAATCATTGTCTAATGAAATGCTGAATTTTTCTGAAGAGAGGAGTACGTTAAATGCCAAACTTGAAGACCTTGAAGCTGTTCATAATAGTTCAGTGGCAGAGCTAAACCGAGTATTGCAGGAACTTGGAGATTGTAAGAAAGTCCTGGAACATAACCAGGTTATGTTAAGCAGTAGAGAAGCTGAGGTTAAAGATTTAATGAATGAAAAAGAGGAGATGAAGTGTAATCTTGAGAAAATGGGAAAGGAAAAAGAGAATCTGAAAAAGAAACTTCAAGCAGCATTGATAGTAAGAAGAGATCTGATGCAAAAAGTTGGGAAATTAGAAAAGAGTGGACAGGAAGAAATAGAAAAAGAGCAGAAAAAAGCAGAGGACCTGTTGAAGCAAGTTAATGAGTTAACACACAAACTGAAACTAATTGAAGGACAAAATAATGATTTTGAGTCTCATCTTGAAACTTTGAAACAGCAACTTGTAGAAAAAGATGCCAAGATAAGTGATCTGACCAAAACCTTGTCTTCAAGAGCATCCTATCTAGAGGAACTTGAGCACAATATTGCAGAACTGAATGATGTCATAGCTGAAAAACAAAATGTTTGTGAGCAGAACCTAAAATCTTTAGCGGAGAAGGACTCTATGCTTGCTTATCTGCAATCTATGCTTGATGAAAGAGCAAGGGCATATCAAGAGGAACGTTCTCAGTTGCTCTTGACTCTTGAAGAGGTGAAGTCTGAACTTAAAAAGAAGGAAGAATTGTTGAAATATTCCAGTTTAGAAGAGCCTCGTTCAGGTGTTGGAGATGGGAATGAGTGTCTGAACCCCAGCAATGACCTTAATGCCATGAATCAATTACAAAAAGAAAAAGAAGCTTTACAGAGGGAGCTTTTGTTCGTGAAAGAAGATATGAAAAAATTCCAGCAAGAAAGGGAGGAGCATGTGAAACTGGCAGCAGATTTTGATGATCAAAAAACCCACCTTGAGCAGCTCAGGCAAGAGCATAAAGCACTCTGGGAAGTTCTCCAAACAAAAAGTAAAGAGCTGGGCTTTAACCAGTTAGAATGGAAGGAGCTGGTTCCATTCAAGGCATTGCTGGGAGAAGAGCAAGCTGACCCAAGGAGTCTGGAATCAGACGAACCAAGAAACAAGGTTCACGTTGCATCCTTGAAAGGGTCAGAAAACACAGTCACTTTGGTGCCAAGTGAAAACATTGAGCTAGAAGAACTAAGAAGTGATTATGCAAAACTTCAGGAGGAAACAGAGATGTTAAGAAAAGAGCTGAGAAAAATACTGGTTGAATTCGGTGATGATAAAGAAGAAACAAACAGTTTAAAGTCTTTGAGACAGGAGGAGCAATGTCAGGGCAGCTTGTTGGAGGACATAAAGCATCTGCAGAAAAAGCTGAAAGCACATCAGACTGAAACCGTAGAGCTCAAGGCAGTGCTTGAACATGTGAATGATGAGAAAAAAGCACTTATTAAAAAAAGTGAAGAGGATTACAGGATGAGCCAGGAGGAACTGCAGAGGTCACGAATTGAAGCTAAGCAGGAGGTTGCAGGAAAGAATGAGGAAATAGAAGCGCTGAGATGTTCACTTACAGATTTAAAAGAGAAACTTGATCTGGAAAAAGAATTATTAAACAAAGCCATAAAGGAGGGCCAGGAAGAAGCCCACCATTACAAAACAGCCTTTGAAGACCTCAAGAGTGAAAAAGAGGAACTTCTCAGCTCTTTGGAAAAGTCCAATGTAGAACTAATTAACATGAAAAAGGAGGTAGAACATTTCAGTGAAGAAAACAAAAATCTTGTGGCAGAGCTGTGTATGCTGCGTGAGAAAGCTGAGATGAGTAAACCTGTGGTGTTGGGAAAAGAGCTTAAGGAAGGAAATGGGACTGAAAAGGAATTGGGAGAGGTTGGTTCAGAAAGTAATTCCCTTCAAGAGAATTTGGAAAGAAAAGTCACTGCTCTTCAACTATCAGAGGCCGATTACTCTGGGAAAACTAAACTGAGAGAAGCAACAGAATGTGAAATCCAGAAACAAATGCAAACAGTGGAAGAGCCACTGGCAAAACCTGCAGATTTAAATGATTCCAAGGCCCAGGAGCAAAGAGCTGTAACAGAAGATAGATCCAGAGAACGCCTCCAAAGGAAATTACAGGCAGCTTTAATTTCACGTAAAGAAGCCCTGAGAGAAAATAAATCTCTAAAGGAGCAGATTGATCAGCTGATGTTGGAAAGAGAAGAACTAATGAACAAGACAGGAATGCTGGAGCACTTGCTAGAGCTTGGCAGAGAAAAGCAGAGTTCAAGTGCTGTGGCTCCGTTGTCCGGAGAGGAGAGCCTTGCTTCGGAAAATGCGAGGCTGCTGACCGAAAATGAAAACCTCACTGCAGCGTGTGAAAGTCTGAAATCCACCATGGAGTCCATAGTTCAGGAAAAAGAGGCCTTTTCTTTCCAATTAAATACCTTAAAAGATTCTCAGACAGTTGAATTGACAGGATGGAAGGCTAAACACAGTGAATTAAAGCAGGAGTATGAATCGCTTCTTCAGGCGTATGAGAACATCAGTAGTAAAGTGGCAGATATGAGGCAAGTCATTGATGTCAGTAGGAAAGAGAAGCAAGAGGCTGTTCAAAGACTCAGGGAAGGACAGTCTGAAAAGGAGGCTCTGCAGAAGCATTTAAAAAATCTCCGTGATGAAAATGAAGTTATTAAGAACCAGCTGAAACAACTCGGTGAATCCAAGAAAATGGAGGTGGAGGAGTTACAGAGCAAAGCAGAAAGGCAGATCCGTGAGCAGGAGGCCAGGATGCAGGAACACCAGGATCGTCTGTGTGAGCTCACTGAGCAGAACCATCAGCTGATGGAGGAGAACGAGCAGCTGAAACAAACCTCTGAAAACCTCAAGCAGGCTTTAGAGAAAATTCAGAATGAGAATGATGTCCTTCACAATAACATCACTGTAACCAAAGCTGCACTGGGAGAGCTACAGGTTCAAATGGAAGTGTACCAAAATGATACACAATCCAAAATCAGTGATGCATTATGTGAGAATGAATCACTTTTAAAGGACATTAATGTGTTAAAGAATAAACTCTCTGAAAAAGAGCAAGCTGTGCTTGTCCTAGAACAAGAAAGAGAATTAATTTCAGAAAAAGCACAAGAAACTGAGAAATCTTTGCTCCACAAAACTCATTGTCTAACAAAGCTGGACACGGAATTTAAAAGTCTAACACAAGAAATTGTTAATCTAAATGAAAAAGTTAAGATTTTAGAGGATGACAAATGCCTGTTACAGGAAGAATTAGAAAATGTACAAGAAAGTTCTTACAAAGTAAAGAGTGAGAGAGAATTTCTTGAGACAGAATTGCTTAATCATGTAAAAAAAGTTGATCATCTTACTGATAGGATGAAATCAGCACAGGTACAGAATAACTTGCTGTTACAGCAGCTGGAAGAGTTAAAGGCAGAAAAATCTAATGCTGTTAGAGAAAAGGAAGAGCAGCAGCTCCATCTTGTAAAGATATTTGAGGAAAAGGTGAAAAGTGCTCAGAGGGATAATAATGGGACTAAAAACAAAACAAAAGAATTGCAAGAACTCTTAAAGGAGAAACAGCAAGAGATCAACCAATTGCAAAAGGATTCTATCAAGTTCCAGGAGCTGATCCTGGATTTGGAAAGATCTGTGAAATTGTCACAGTCAAAAAATGAAAAATTTGAAAAGGACTTAAGTAATGCATCAGAAAAACTGGCAGAATCAAATGATGAAATACTTCATCTCAAGGGAAAGCTTACTGCACAGATGAACCTGTTGGATCAATCAAAAAGGGAAGTGGACAGGCTTAAAGATGAGAATCTAAACTGGAGGAAAGAACTTCAGAAGAAGGGAGATGAACTGCAGCTTCAAAAGAGAGGATATGAGAGAGAATTGGAATTTCATCTCCAGCAGCTGAAATTGCTTCACAAAAGTGAAATTTCGAGCCTGGAGGAAAGACAGAGTGCACTCCAGAGAGAAAAGGACCGGGTGATGGGTGAGCTCCAGGGATTGCAGGAGGAGGTCGGCACCAAGGACTCTCAGAACAAGCAGCTGCAGGCAGAGCTGAACGCAGCCCTGGCACGCCTGGCTGCTTTCACAAAGTGCATGTCCTCCCTCCAGGATGACAGGGACAGGGTCATCACCGAGATGAAAACCTGGGAAATGCAGTTCAAAGAGGCCATCCAAAACAAGGAGAAACAGCTGGAAGACAGTAACAAAAGAATAGCAGCCTTGCAAGATGAATTGAAAGATAAAACGACTCAGATTCAAGAACTAAATATCAAGTACTCTGTGGTAGAGGAAACAAAGGATGAACTGTACTTGAGGCAAAAATCTGTTGATATGCAGCGCTATGAAGAGCTCTGCAGGATAAAGGAAGAAAATACCTTCTTTTTTAACAGACAGCAAGAGCTGGAGAGTATTCTTCAGTCCAAAGAAGAAGCTTTGCAAGCACTCCTGAAAGAAAATAATTCTCTAAATCATCTCATAGAGAATAGTAAGAGTGCAGGAAGAGAGATAAAAGCTCTGGAAAGTAATTTTACAAGACAGGAGCAAGAATTGCAAGAGCTTCTAGCAGAGAAGGAAAAAATGAATTCTGAATTGCAAAAGCAGATCACCATTTCTGAGCAAATGAAGGTCATGCTAAATAATAAAGACAAAGAAATTTCCTTACTCATTTCTTCAAAAGGAGATGAAATTTCAGACTATCTGATTCAGGTACAGACTCAACATAGGAATCAGATCCAAGAGTATGAACTTCAGGTAGGGTCTCTGCAGGTGGAGAAACAACAAGCTGAGGAGTCCTGTCAGAGGCTGGAAAACGAGCTGAGAAATCTCCAGGTGAAAGCAGAAAAAGCAGGTCAGGAGAAGGCTGTGATTGCCAGTGAAATAGATGCCTTTAAAAAGTCCATGTCATCTCTCCAGAACGACAGGGATGATCTTTTTACCAGATACAAGGAGCTGGAACATCTTCACCAGGATGTCTTAAACCAGAGGGACAGTCTCCTGCTTGGCAGTGCAAGTGAGACTAATTCTTTGAAACAGGAATTAAGGGTCCTCCTCAATCGGATTGATGATCTGCATTCTGAAAATGCAATGCTGAGTGCACAGCTGATAAAATACAGGGAAGATCTAAACCAGGTTTTATCTCTGAAAGACCATCAGCTGAAGGACTTACTTAAGCAGAAATTGGAGTGTATTAAAAGCCTTGAGCATGAAAAATATGATCTTCAAAAACAAATAAAAGAGATGCAGCTTTCCACTGAACTGCAGAAGGAGGCTGCTGTGACTTTGGAACAAGAGAATAAAAAATTGGCATCTAAAGTAAGTGATTTAGAATCTCTCATTGCATCACTAAACAAAGAGAAGCTTGTTTCGGAGTCTGGAGAGAAGCTGCTAAGTAGTGAGAGTATTCAGAAAAAGGAATCCAATGGGCAGCATGGAGGAAAGCTTCAGAAAAAGGTTCAGGAGCTCCATAAATCCAGAGGCAGAAATGCAGATGAGGAATACATTGGGACTCTTTTGACACTTGAGGATGGAGATAAGCCTGATGCTTCTGCAGAGAAGATGCTGCTTGAAGTTCAGTCTCAAAACAGGGAGTTGAGATCCCAAAATGAGGCCTTTGGGAAGGCAATGACTGCTCTGCAGAACGACAGAGATCGAATCATAGAGGACTTCAAAGTTCTTCAGAGCAAATACACCTCTGAGCTCAAGACAGAAAGAAAAAAAGGAGATGAACTTGCAGCTGAATTGGAGGGATTTAAATCCCATCTCATTAGTATCCTCAAAGAAAACTCTCTGGTGCATGGGGCTGGCCTTGATGCTGCAGGCCAGGTTAGCCTTGCCGGGGTGGCTGATGACTTTGCAAGTGTCTGTAGGACTTTGGTCGCTCGGGAGCTGGAGGTGAGCAGGCTCTCAGCCGAGTGTGGGAGTTATGCCCAGCAGATGGAAGCGTTTGCCAAGGCCATGGCCAGTCTCCAGGATGACCGAGACAAATTGCTGCAGGAGCTCAGCCATCAGAAGGTAACTTCTGAAGCTCACCAGGGCACAGCTTCGTTTCCCATTGATTGCAGCAGCATCAATGAGAAAAACACTGTTAAAAATAGTTTGGATGTGCCTCAGAACAATGGGGAAACTTTGGTAAGTTGTAATTAGCCACATGGCTCTGTGATTTTATTCTTTGTGCAGAAAATGCTCAGAGGCATGTTGGATTCCGGAGTTTAACTTTGTGGATTGTGTGAGTGCTAAGCTAGCACTGTGTGCCCAGAGGAAGTGTGTTTACAATTTTGGGAGTTAAGGTAATTAATATGTTAAACAAAGCAAATAGGGAAAGCCTTCGTCTATAATTAGAATTTTAGTTCTAATCAAACTTCACCCATATAGTTTTCATTCCAGTTCACTAATGATGTTTATTAAACCTAGGCTAAAGAAGGAGCCAACCTTGCAGCTGTTGAAATATCCAAACTAAAGACCAAGGTTGATGATCTGGAGAAGGCTTTGCATCAGACAAAAGCCTTCCAGGCAGAAACCGAGAGAGAGATCACATCATACCAGAACGAGCTGGCTGGACTTAGGTATAACAGTGCAGCTTTATCCTCTTCATTGATTTGTATGGAATATAGAATTATTTAACATCTGGTGTTTTATGTTCAGAATGGAAAAGAACCTGCTCCTGTCTGAGTCCCAGGCACTGAGGAATCAGTGTCAGATCACGGTGGCTGAGAAGGACCGGCAGATTGCAGAGCTCCAGAGGCTGCAGCAGGACGTGAGTGGGAAGAGGGCACTCCCTGCTGGCAGCACTTACCCAGTCAAGGTAACAACATGGAATGTAGCAGGAGTCTGAAGTGGAAGGTAGCAGCTTATTGTCTGAAATTTGCAGCCTGCTTCTCCAAAGAGCAGTCTGTAGTAATCCTGTAAATTATTGTCTTAAATTGGTTAAATCCAGAATATAAAAGGAAGAAGTTGAAAAAAATTAAATGAGTTTATTTCTTTCAGATTTATTATGGCTATAACCCATTTTCAGGGACAGGCTTTTTAAGAGGATTAAAGAGTTGGTGGTTTACATGGACAGCAGGTTTCACAGTTTGTATACTTGATGCAGAGAGATTAATGAAGTTCTTTCTTCAGAGCCTAAATCCATGTTACTGCAGATTAGACTAGGACTAACTGGGGGAGAAAGGGGAATCAAGTGTTCCTGTCCTTTCCCTGAAGCAGCTGGAGCTGGCTTCTGCCAGGAACAAAATCCTGGGTTTAGAAATGCAGCAGCTGACACCCAGGCTGGCAAATGCTGTTTTGTAAGGCTGTCATGAAGGATTCAAGGAAAGTGCTATTTTGGAATAGTATTCTTATTTACCTTTTCTGTGCCAAATGAAGGAAGCAGTATTCATTTTAATTTCATTAAAACAAGCATTTGAGTTGAAGTTTGTATGCTGTTCATTTTCTGTGATTACAATCATGAGTAAGAGCTATTGGCCAGTAATATCTGTGGGTAATGGAGTATTTTATGTGGTAAAAACCTTTTATTTCATGATTGTTTGGGTGAATAGATTTCATAAAGCATTAGAGATGGCACATATCCCTCCCTTATTAGAGATTAATACCAAAATGTTGAGCTGCCAGAGATAAAGAAGGCCAAAGCTAAGAATTGGTAACAACATTTTTTCTTTTCAAAATTAATTCTTTTGGCTTTACCTTAATATTTACAAAACAGTTGTTTTACGAGTCATGAATACAAGACTTTATTAGCTTGAAAATAATTTTTGAAAGGTGTTTTATATTAATATTTTGCTATTTTTCCCCTTTTATTTTTGTGCTTCACATTATTTGCAAAATAAAAATTAGATTGAGTTGCCTTTTTGTGGTAATTTTTTTTTCAACGCAAATATTAACACTATATATATGTATTAAAAAATCTTGTATTTAAAGTGTCTTTCAAATGTGATATTAAGTTGTGAGAAGAAAATAACGTGAAAAGGGAATTCTGTAGGTTATATTTAGTGTTGGGGCTGTGGATTATTTAGAGGACTCCTGTACCATTTACCCTGAATATCCTGATATTTTTAAGGCTTTGGAAACTGCCTCTCTTGTTGGAAGTGCAGATGGAGCAGAGGAAATGAAACATGTCATGGCTGAGAGGAACCAGCTGCAGGCTGAGCTGCAGCGCTGCCTCCAGGAGATGCAGCAGAAGGACCTGCACTTCCAGCAGATGAGTTCCAAGGTAGCTTGCAACAACAGCCCTGATCCTGAACAGCTCCTGTGAATCTGGGCTGGCCTCATGTTGGATTACTGCTGAAGTGGTGGTGTCTTGCATGATTGAATGGTATTTTACCTTGAAACATAGCTATTTAAAAGAACTCAACCTGGACATTCAAATTAAATGTCAGTTTTCTTTGTGCCAGGCTTTCCTGACTTGGTGTTTTTCTGAGAGGTGTGTTTGATTCTCTGAACTTCTTCTGTGAACTTCTACTCACAGTCAAATATTTTTCATTAGAGACAGAAACAGATGTCTTAGTTGGAACAAGATTTCAGCTTCTGCTTTAGGTGTACTGATGGCAGGGGAAATCACTGCTCAGCTTTCATTATTTCCTCTGCCCATAAAACATCTTAAATCCCAACTGAAATATGAGCTTGCCAAAAAGTGCATGCAATTTTGAAACAGCAGGTCTCAAATCTGCAGGGATTTCCTGGGAGAGCTAATTTTAATGACTTTGATGTGAATTTCTCTCAGGTTGTGCAGTCAGCAGAAGAGAATGCTGTCCTGTCTGCCCAGCTGAAGACTCTTTCCCAGACTCTGAGGGACAACCAGCTCCATTACACTGATCTGCAAAATCGTTATGTGAGGCTGGAGAGGGAATATCAGGCAATGCAAGTGACAACTTTCCAAGGCTCAGTCCAGGTAAACAGATACATGGAAAGGTTCTTTGGTGTCTTTCTTCTGTGCTTACACTTTTCTGGTTTTCTTGAAAGTACTTTTTGTTGTAGTGACCCAGTACTTTTCTGGCCCGTGACTGAAGATAACTGTCCTTGTTGTTGTGAAGCTGCTCTAATTTGACTTTTCATTTAAGGAGGCTGTTTTATGTGGTTTTTTTGTTTTGAAACATCTTTTTTGAGTTGGTCTGTAGCTGGCAGAGATAACTGTATGGTCACTCCTCAGTGGATCAGGAAATTTAGTGATGATTTCACATCAGTTGTAGATCCCTTTACAATATTGAGTAATATTTTCAGAAGTGAGATCTACATCACCAGTTCAGCATTTCAGTACCCTTTGCGAACATCTCATACACATTTGTAAGATTATTATTTGGGGTTGGACCTTGATGATTTTTAAGATCCCTTCCAACCCAGTCCTTTATGATTCATCATTATTCCTTTATTCTTAAAAAGCTTTCCTGTACTGCCTTACTTATTCATTAACAATCTTTAAGAGAACACCCTGAAATAGCATATGAATACATACAGCAAACAACCGTTGCTCTCCATAAATGGAAATAAAACCAGTTCTTGTTTGGAAATCCAAACAAAAACTGTAAATTAAGAATAAATTAATAACTGCCTTGCTTCTGGAGTTGTTCATGTGTAGATGTATTTATTTTCCCCTCAGACATTGTTGAGAGATGGAAATGAAAGCATTAAGTGGCACAAGTAATTATCTGTTCCACTGTTTTGTGGTGCTTATGGCTTCTGTAATTGAAATAAAGACTTGGCAAGTAGAAAAATGGTCGCTTGTTTGGTTTTTTTTTCCCTTAATATTTTCTAGGATGAAACCAGAGCAGAAGTTCCCCCTGGAGCACCACGGGAGAGATCTGGGATTATTGTGGAGACAGACAATATGGAGCTAAATGAGCTCAGGAAAAGGTCAGGACTCAGAGCATGTATTAGCAATATTATTTTCCTGACAGCTGTGTTGTGAGTGTGAAAGTAATGCTTTTCTATCCCTCTGAGGCATTTGTGTAGAGATGGAGAAGGAGTGGATTTACAGTGGATTACATGAATCATAAGCCATATTCTTGAGTTGTTATCATCTGGTAATACTTGTGGTTTGTATCTGTACATAAATATACTGATTATTGGTGGCTTTATCTCAATATTTAAGCTGAAGCATCTCATTTTAATTAAGTCTGTCACTAAAAGGAAGATGTCCTAATTAAAAAAAGAACAAGTAAATAATTCTTTGAGTCCATAAAACATTGATTTCAGGTTTTATTTTGTCCCAGGCTTGCAGAGTCTGAACAGCAGTATGAGTCAGTGCAGCAGAGTCTCTCCCAGCTCACAGAAACACTGGCAGAGGAGAGGAGGAGGAGAGAAGCTGCAGAAGAGGCTCTTGGACTCTCTGAGGAGAGAAGTAACAGGTGAAACAGAGACTATTTGTTTACCTTTTATTTTTGGTGAGATTAGTGGGAGGTTTTCTTGTTGGTCTTTGAGTTTTTTGAGATACTACTTCTAATAATAATAAACAAACCTGTGTGTGAGCCCACAGTGCCTGAAGTAGTGAAAATCTATGTGTTAAAAAGCTAAGTTAATCACTAGATCGAAAAAGTGTTATAGGCTTTGGGATTTTTTTTTTCTTTATTTAATTTCATCTGTTAGATTGTTCATCTGTTAGTAGTTGGTGCTATTTCTTTTTTTCCAGGTTAGGAAAACAATTTCCCATATAACAGCTTTAGCAGAGCCACTGGTTAGATTGAAAATATCATTATGCACCTGCATAAATCAAGGGTCCCTCACCACCATCACCTGAAAATCACTGTTCAGTCAGCTGGTGATGGTGGGGATTAATTCTGAATAAATGAAGCACCTTGAGAGTAGATTGTAAATAGAGACTGAAAAAGACCTGGCAGCATAGAGTGAGTCAGCATTTTGTGGGCACCTTCCCTTAGTCATTTAAAGTATGCAAAATAATGGCTTTTGTGTCAATTCAGTACTTAAAAGAGGAGATAACTCAGCAGTGCATGTCTCTGTGCCTTGAATTTTTTTCTAGATTTGAAGTAGACAGTTACAGGTCTGTCCCCAGTGACTACACTGTCCAGATGGAAGATGAGGAGGAGAGGGAAGCCTTAATTATCAATCCCAGTGAACACGTTGTTGTGAGAAAGGTAAGGGAATGAAAGCCTTTAAAAACCCTCAGCTCCTTAAAGGTGATGGCAAAACATCCTTCATTTCTTTCTGTGGGGGCTGTGAGTCCAAGACCAGCAACTGTGTAAACCATGCCAGAAAACACACTGCATATGTCCAGGTTAAAAATGTATGTAATCTTATTTATACTACACATGTGGCCATTAAATAAACTGTGTCTGCATTTAATTATGCATGCCTAAAATGCAGTATGCATGTTGGTGTGTGGAGTTGCATAATGCACAGCTTGGATTTATTCCTTTCCCCTCTCATTAGTGCTGGGTTTGGGGCCTTTCAATCATTTATGCTTTGGTATTTGGCGTTGGTTGTGTTTGGGGTCAGTTGCTGTGTCAGAGACAAAAGGTTTGTAGTGCCTCAGAAATCCAGAGATCTGGTTTGTATTCCTGATTCTTCCTCTGGTAACTTTTGTCTCTTCCCCAGATGAAAGGAGGAGCCCTTTCCTTGCGCCGCTGGCTCCGGGGGCGAAGCCTCTACTGCTCCAAGCTGCTGACGGCGCGAGCCAAATCCCGCTATTTATTCCTCACCTACCTGGTCACACTACACCTCCTTGTTGTCCTGTGCCTCACTGGTGTGCTCTGAATGCTTCTCACTGGAGAAGCTCGAGGTTGGGGGCAGTGCCAGCCCCAAGGCTCCTCACATGCTGCTCTCTGCTGTGCACTGGACACAGTCCTACAAATCCCTGGGACACTGCCCCCAACCTCGAGCTTCTCCAGTGAAACTCCTGCATATCACACTTGCTCCAAAGTTGACTTGAATTGCTCTTTTACAGTGGGGTATTATATTTGTAAGGAGAAAATATTCCCCTCTGCCCTATAAGGAAACTGCTGCATACAAGTTATTTAATATCGTTCGTGGGTACATAATGGTGGATTACTACTGAATGGGTTGTAAATGATATCTTTTCTATACAAATTTTATTTTAAGAGTTAAACTATAAATTCTAAAGGAATATCAAACTATTACTGTATATTGGCTTCTTGATTATAACAAGAAGTTTTATGGAGTGCAATAAAGGAAGAACTACTGTATTTTTGATTTTCTTTGGTTGGTTAGGTGGTTTTTCTTCTTTTTGGCTGAAAATAAAAGAATTAAGAAGGTTTTTTCCCATTAAGTTTGTAAAGGAATCAAGATGCACAGATCTGTGTGTGGTAATGAGGTAAGCTGATAATTAAAGATTCAGTAAAAATTCACAATTGAGGTGACATAAATATTTCCAACTTCTTATATTCTTTTTGTAATTTTTTAGTTTTTATAACTTGTGAAGGGTTCAATATTTTTTAAATTTCCTTGCTCTTTTCTTGGTGGAGCTTAGTTACTGCCTGTCTTGGAGGCAAAATGTTACTCAGCTGCAGAACACATGAAATTCAAGCTTCTAAAGACACAACCTTACATATTTTACATGTTTCAGCTTCAAGGTACAAACCAATAAATTCAGCTAAGAATCTTGTGGGAAAAGGAAAACCCAGTGAAAATGAAAAAGGAAGGATTCCATCGGTTTT
Source organism: Zonotrichia albicollis (assembly GCF_047830755.1). Taxonomy (NCBI): domain Eukaryota; kingdom Metazoa; phylum Chordata; class Aves; order Passeriformes; family Passerellidae; genus Zonotrichia; species Zonotrichia albicollis. The sequence continues at coordinate 49,479,071 of NC_133824.1, forward strand.
ACTGATGAGCAGAACCAAGGTTAACTTGGAGATATTTTAGTGAAGTGATTTATCTGCTAAAGAGGTAGTTACTGCTGCAGGTAAATACTGTAAACTACCTTCTTTTGATGGTCTTTAATATTTCTTAGTCTGGTAAAGGTGTGGATTTTTATAGAAATCAAATATACTCTGCTATAATTGATTTTTCAAAAATAGTGATGGTTCATCTCCTCTGAGTGTCTGATTCAGTCCCTGTGTTCAGCCCTGGTGTCACCCAGATACTGAGACAACTCCTGATCACCAGCTGCAGTGAGAGCACGAGTACTGATAATCCCTTCCCAGCCTGAAAATGGGTGTTAGCAGAATGGGAATGAGCTTTTCTTATCTAATTATGTTATATTGAAGCAGAATGTTTTCCAAAGGCAACAGTGGCCCTTCAGTCCTTCCAGTCTTACCCATCCAGTGTGAGGGATTTTTGACCTGGGGGGAGAGAAAACAACCCTCTGTCCTGAGGTCAGTGAGTGGGAAGGATCCAGAGGTGTTTGAAATTCTGTCCTGCTTTCTTCAGGCCTTTGTGCTGTCACAAAAAGCACAAACTGGGAAAAAAGTCAAATGGCTTGACAAATGTGGATATCCTGTGAACTCCATTCCAGAGGCTGATAAAAACGTGCTGGGAGGTGAGCTCATGTCATTTAGGAAGCAGCTTTTCCTGGGTAAGTATTGCCCTGAGATTGTGCTCCTGCTGCTACAGTTCATGAGTTAAATGCTTGGCTTCACTTGGTCTGAGATCAAGCAAATTGAGGAAATTTGTTTAAAATTCTCTACCTTCAAATTCCAGTGTCTCAGCTGATGCAATTCCTGAGGTATTTAAGACCTGAATTTCCCTCTGATTGGTGATGTTGGAGCCAGAGTCGAGTCTGGGTGCAGTGCTGTAATGCTGGATACTGCTGATAAATAATGGGTTTATTGCAGTCCAAAGCCTTTTCCTGAGGGTTTTTGGAGAAAATAATTCATGGCAATGTGAATGAATGTTCAAACCCACCAGCTTCTAGAACTAAGGGATAAACATTCCCACAGATGATTCCCACATTAAAGCTCTTTCCAAATTTATGTGATAAAATCAATTTCTGCCTTGTTGGGGACAAGAACTTTGCTGGACAAGTGCTGCTTTTCATTCCTTTCCCATTTCTGGAGTACCTTTCCTTACAGAGTGAAGTTGCCAAAGAAGGGAAAATAAAATCTATCAACTGTCTGAAGAGGTCCTAAAAATAACCTATAATGGGGCCTGCCCTTGGGGAGGGTTTTGCCATGAATTTCAGGGACTTGGAGGTGTTGGCCAGCTCCTGAAGCTGAGGTGTTGCTGTGCCAGCTGCCTCCTGTTCTTTTTCCCAGAACAGGCACTTTCCTAAAGTGTTTGCCACTTACTAATATGGAATAGGTCCTGCAGTGAGCTCTCTGCATTAGAGTGGCTGCCACTCAAAACCACGTGGCAAATGCTTCCCCAAAACTCTTGCTGGGGGTTATTTTTAGTTGGTCGTTTGAGATTGATGATCAACCTCAAAAAAAAAAGAAAAAAGAAAAAACAAACCCAGAAAAACCCAACCAACCCCCTCCCCCAAAACAACAACAACAAACAAACAAACAGCAAAACAACAACAACAAAAAAAAACCCACACAAAAAAAACCAAAACACACACACAAAAAAAACCAAACAAAAAACTCCAGCAAATTTCAATGTTCCATGAGGGAAAACTGCAGTCTTTGAAGTAACAGATGTTTTTGGTGGTTTATTTACTATTAACTATTAATGTAACAACAGCTGGTATGTGCATACAATTAATTAATTTTAAGCAAAGGAACTTTCTAGAAGATAATTTCCCCTTGGGAGAGGGGGGATTTATGCCTAGGTCCCAGTAGAGCTGAGTGTGTGTCCTGTGGCTGAGCTTGCCCATGGTCACAAGGCCAGTTAACAGGATCACAGGACCCTGGGGGCTGCAGCAGATTTCCCCTCTGGAAGAAACAAAAGGCTGCCAATGTCCTGATTAATTTGCTTTGTGAAATCCTATCCAAGTGGGAATTGATGTGGATACTTCACATGCGTGGTAAGATCCATTGACTTTGCTGGTTAGGTTTATTCTTTCCCAAAAATATTGTGTTTTAATGATATGAAGGTGTTTTGGGGAAGAAAAAGTCCCCCCTGTTGGAATGTATTCATATCGTGAGTCAGATTTTGATTTTTCTGGGCTGTCAAAACTCTCCCCTGAAGTTCTGTGTGATGAATAACATTTTACCTCACATGTTGTGATAGTATTTGGGGCAGTCATGACAGACTTCCTAATGCAAATATTATAAACTTGGTAAAATCAGTATTTCATTATTGATTTTTCTTTTAGATGGTCTCCTTTATATTAATGAGTTTTTCAAAACCATTTGACTTACACCAAGGAGGAACCTCACTGTTAAAAGGCAAAACAGTGGAATTGCTTAGACAGAGAGAGCAACCAAATAAGTGAATCTAGAGAAATAGCATCTTTTCCACCTCTAATTCCTTCCCTTTTTTCCTTTGTGCGATGCCAGAGGACCCATTCCTTGTGGAGAACCATGAGTTTGCTGATGCTCACCTTGCCTGGGCTCCTTGCACAAGCACCACTTTTTTAATTTTTGAAGCTGCCTTGGTCTTTCTGGAGGGTTTCTGGAAGGAATTATTACAAAGTGGCTGCCCACAAATTCACATTTTAGTTCCTTACATGTTTGGGTGGGGGGACATTCTGTGAGGGCAGGCACAGGAACAGGGTTTCACAGGAAGTTTTAAGTTCAAAATGGTATTTTGTCCCTGATGTTCCTGACAAACTGCACTAATACTAGAATAATGTCCTTTGCAGGGTGTTATGGTTGGATTGGGTCAAAAATACAGCAAGGTAGGGGATGAAGCACAGAGTAAAAGAGGCATCCTGACACTGGAACATCCCACTGAGTGTGGAATCATCATTAACTGGGATGATGTAGGAAAGGTGGGTGTTTTATTTGTTTTTATATTTACACATACTTGGCAGTCATGAAGTTCCTACTGAGGCAGAACATTTGACAGTGATAGAAGCTAAAGTTTAAAAAAATGCAGGTTACAATTGATCAGAGGTGAATTGGAGAAATATTAAATTCCTGAAATTGGGAACAAAGCCTGGGAAGTGCAGGGTGAAGGGTTATTTTCTCTCCTTAGAACTGACCTACATAAACAAGAGGGTGGATGGTGCCCACATCTCACATTCCATGTGACATTCACACTGTCACTTCCAGAGGAAAGGACAGTCTGGGGTTTCCTATCCCTATACTGATCCTTTGAGAGGGGGATTTTTTTTTTATTAAAGCATGCTTTTCTGTTGCCAAAAGTTAGCATTTCATGTCTGGGTGGTCAGAAGGCATCTTTATCCCATCCAGCACCACTTCCTTGGCACTGTGCGATGAGCTCTGGGGAAAATGCCAGTTCCAGGATGTCCAGGGCCAGGCAACAAGGTGTGCTCGTGGGAAAAGCTGCTAATATTTAATATCTTAAATATCTCAAGAGTCCTGGTGTCTTTGGGAAATATCTGGCTCTGCATGTGGAAAAGACTGGACTGTTTTGGGGGAAGCTCCACAGGGAAATGCTCCTGGTACTGTTCTCTGTAGAAAATGCTGCTGAAAGGGAGATTCAGGGCTGGGTTGCTCCGTGCTCTGCTTGCTAGGACGAGGTGCAGCTCTAACCCAGGTATCTGAACTCAGTTACTGTGCCATGTCCATGGACCCAAGCTGTTCCAAATGAACAGACCAAAGCTGATCCAGGAGCACTGGGAGTTCCTCAGCTGATATTTGGAAATAAATTGCCCACTCACTCCACTAGATGGGAGCACAGTACTTGGATTTCATTCTCTCCCTGCTTGCTGCAAGTACACTTTTCTAACTACATCCCGTTATGTTTTTCTTCCTCAGAATTTTCCTGCTGTCTGCATTCAGCAAGAAATAACATTTTCCTGTAGGAAAAAAAATGAAAATCAAATTGTAGGCCCATATTTTATGTTCCCTCATCTGCATCTGGCAATTGTTCTGTGCACAGCACACACCAGTGCCTGCTCCTTCTCTGGGGAATTCTGGATGCAAGAGCAGCCCATCTGAAATTGAGTTAGAAGAAGGAATTAAGAAAGGTTAAAAAGGTGCAATGTGCTTTCCTGTAGTGTGATTATTTTTAGGGTGGAGGTCTCAGGTAGTGCTGTAACTCAAACAATGGTCAGGTACTAAATGGGCTCTTGCAGCTTAAGCTTTCCTTCTTTTTCTCTCTTGGATGGAGGAATTACTTGTGGAAGTGGCTCCCTAGCCCAGACTGGTAGGGAAGGGACAAGAAACAGAGTTGATAACTATTGTGATAACTCCAAATATGAAAAAAGGGTGATTTGGATCCTTGTGTGATTTTGATTCAAGCCACAGATTTCTTCCCAGCGCTTGGAAATCCTACTCCTGAAAGCACCATGTTGTGGAGGAAATGAGAATTCCTGGGTAATGTGCCAAAAATGGGACAAAAGCACAGCAGTGCAGTGCCCAGCCATCCACAAGGTACAAAAGGGGGGTCTCCAAAGGCTGAGGCTGGGTGTGGGAGGGGGAGCAGCAGTGGGAATGGTGCAGTGTGGGAATCAGAAAAATAGAAACTTCCACAGACACTGAAGGGTTTAATTTGCAGCCTTGGGAGAAACTTAGATTGACGTAAAAATACAATACACAACATTAAGCAGAAAAATCATAAACATATGCTTCTATGGTTGTAAGAATATGCTTTAAGTAAGTAAGAAAGTGTATTGATAGGATAAGGGTTTATAATGTAGGGGTGTGGTTGTTTAGAATAAACTAAGAGTTTAGAAGTGATAACAGAAGTGTATGTGTGCATGTGAGACAGAAGCCTATTAGACAAAGGTATCCACAGTGCAGCAAAAGAAGTAAAGGTGACAGGTTAGAAAAACAAAACCAACCCTGTAACAACTGTCTATTAAGTTAGAAAGTTATATATTGCCTTATAACCAAGAAACTTGTGACTATTCTTGAGCTGTAGCCATTGGCTTATTCCTTTAAAGTCTCGCAGCCTCTAAGACTGATTTATCTGAGCAATAAATCATTCTTAACCTGAAAAGATCCCATCCCTTCATTGCAAACGACAGCAATGATAGTGTGGGATGCACCGGGGGCTGTGGGAATGGAGGAGGAGCACAGGCAGCCATGGAATGGAGCATTCCTGCTCTCCTGTGCTTCAATTCACAATATTCCAGCTGGAAAAGAGCACAGGCCATGGTTCATCCCTGGGCATTTGTTGCCAGGAGCTGACAGTGGATGGCAGGGAAGGTGTGGGGACCCAGTTTTCTGGCACTGGTGACAATGTAAATGTTTAATAGAAATGCTGGGATCATTTGGGATGTTTCTCCTCAGTAATTTCTCTTTGCCAGTGTGCTTGCTGCTCACATTTCATTCTCATGACCTATAAAATCAGCACTGGATTATTTTGGTTCTTGTAGAGTGTCGCTATCCATTAACACTCTGGTTATCCTTAGATCAGGTTTAATGGGCTGTGCAGGGCCTGACTGTGCCTGGTTCTGAGGGAAAACCTGGGAAGTGCCTCAGTTTTAGGCAGTCTCCTGCTTTATGGCTTCAGGTCTGTTCCTCACTCCTGAAACCACCTGTACTTTGGGAGTTATGTAAGCACAGAAGTTCCCATCTCTTCCCTTATTTCTTTCCTGTCTGAAGTAGCAGGAATTTTCTTCTTACATCTGATTTATCGATATATATTTTTTAACTTTCACATAATTGCTTTCTGGTTTATTCAACTTCTTCCTACATTTGTATTCCTAACTTTCAAATGAAGGATGGCCTGGCATCCCAAAGCCCTGTTCTGGAAACATTTGATTATTTCTTTTCCTTAGAAGATTGATATAGAACTGAATTGTTTCAAACAGCTGGTGATTTTAATGAATAACTCCAGCTCTGAACAGATGTTGATATTGTAGGTGCTTCAAATTTAGAGAAGATCTCTTTTCCATTTAAGTTCATTTTGGGGAATAATAATACTTGTATCTAGGATATAATACTTGTTTTTAGGATATTCTTCAAATAAATTTACCCTTAAAACTATCCTGATGTTTTCTGTTAAGTCAGAAAAAAATGAGCTCAAAAGAGAATAAACACCCAATCCAGTGAATTTGGTTCAAGTTGGTGATGTGAGTTTGCCAGATTTACTTTTGCATGCTTTCTGTATATTTTAATATGTCTGTAAAAAGATGAATAAAAATTTTTAAAAGAAATTATTTTATGTTATAAAATATATTCCATGTATCAAAATATATTAATATTTCATATAATTTAATATATTACTTACTGAAATTAATAAAATAAAAATACATTACTCAGGCTGTATTTGAAAAACTTATGGCTTTGGGCCAAAAGTCCACATGGTAAATTTAGCCAGGGATAGCAGTAAGTGTGATTTAAATACAGAATACAGGTATAGAATCACCTGGGGAAAAGGAGATGTGGCTCTGCTCTTCCCTTGGTGCCCACTTTTGGTGTATATTTAATTGGAAGATTATGCATCCATCTAGCAACAGTGTAAATAAATTAATTAAGTTGTGAGCTTGGCAGCAGGAGTGGCTGGGAGGGAATACAGCTGGGGATAAAATCCAGCAGCAGACCCTCAGAGCAGCCCAGTTTCCAACCAGGAGGAGGAAGAGCTCCTACAGGAGACGTGTCTGGGGCTGCTTCTCTGTCATTACTCTGCAGTGATAAATCTGGGTCTCAAGATGGTTTAAAGGCTTGTTGTTTATTACTGATGGCATTAAATTCATTACAGTAATTATGAATTATTGGTAATTTATGTGTTCTTTATTTGAAAGCATACTTTTCATTAAAAGTTAACTTTATTGGTGAAGTTAACTTCTGAAATTCAGTATTGGAGTTTGTGTGTGTTTGTGTATATGTAAAAACCTTAGATTGCTGCATTGCTGCAGCTTTGCCATCAGTGTAAAAGAATTTATTCTAGGGTGCCATCTCCAATTAATATTGTCTGACCTGGGTTAATGGAAAGGTATCCACTGGCTTGGGTGATTTTCCTTTTAAATGAAATCCCAAAGAATGCATGACATGGTGTTCACAGAAGAACCACAGTTCAGGAGGGGATCCAGGAGCAGTAACTGTCAGCATTCATTTTAAAAAACCCCAAAACTGACTGTCCCTTCAGTTTGTGTTAAGTGTAGTTCCTAAAGCTTTTCCAACTCTTCTTTCCAAATCCTTTTGGAGATGTTCCATGTGGCAGCATTATGTGTCTAAAATCCAACTATTTGTGTGCAGGCTTGGTATCAGAAATGCCTTGTTCATTTTGAGTGGAAAACATGGATTTCATTGGGAAAATGAAACAGCAACTGCTGCCTCATCCTCCTCTCTTGAAAAGGGCATGAAGCTTCCTGGTGGACAGGGGAAGGAATTCACCATTGGCAATGGATGGTGCTGATGCCCAGGAGTGTGGAAGGGGCTAGCAGTGGGCCTGTTAGCTAAAGGAGTGAGAAGTAAGAAGAAGAAGCTGAACCAAGGAGATCAAGAGAAGAAAGATAAGAGCATTGTGCAACTGGAGGGGAAACAACTGGAAAGTGTACCAGCCATTTTCACTAATAAAGTGTTGCCAATGGTTGCCAACGGTTGCAAACGGTGCTAAAGGTTGAACACTGAGACTAAGACTGAGAGTGCTTGTGGTCTCTGCTTTAATGTCGTGACCGCCTCGACTGCGACATTTTGGTGACCCCGACGTGATGGAGATATGCAGCCTGAGAGCTGTAGCAGCCTGAAGAGTTGTGGAGGAATATGCAGCCTCAATAGCTGTGGAAGATATGTGTTGCAGCCTGAGAGCTGTAGAGAAGAATGAACCAAGGAGCTGTGGCAGCCAGGAGCTGCAAGAAATATGGCCTTTGTGTCAAGAAGCTGTGTGTGCCGACGTGATAAGAAAATAGTCGGTGGGGCCCAGTCCTAGCAATTGGCATACGTGACCCACTGGGACATAGTGGGGGTGGCGGCGTTGGTGCAGCTGAGAGTGGCATGTGGAAGCGACAGGGAGGTCCGGACCTGATTCTCTCAAATCAAGACACCTGGAAGTAGGTGAGTGCGCGGGGGCGGCCGTAACACACCACAGCAGGTGAGCCACCAACTAGTACTAATGGGAAAAAATTTATCTAAAGAGGAAGAAAATGTTCTGTCTACATGGAAAGTTTTGTTAAGAAATAAGGGAATTAATACGTCAGACTATGCACTTCGTAATATACTGCTGTGGGCTAAATCACAGAATTTTGGCACTGATCCCGACACAGCATTTAGTGTTAAGGCATGGAAAAAGGTCGGGGACAGACTTTGGCAAGTCATTCGAGCGGGAGATAAAACAGTTGTTGATCTAGCAGTTACTTGGAACTCGCTCTTTGAGGCTTTAAAGGAATGGAAAATAGAGAGAGAAAAGGAGCAAGATGTGGACGAAGAGTCAGGGCTGATAACAGAACCTGACGAGGGGGCCTCTGCTCTGGTCCAGCCATCTGCCCTCCCGCTCCCCTCTGAGCGGCTTGAACAATCTGCAAGGCCGTATCCTCCTTTACCTGACAGTGACAGCAACAGCGAGTCAAGTGATGAGTCATCCGCAGTAACACCTGAGTTGGGGCAAGGAGCTCTGGTCCCTTAATCTCTTAAGAGCTCTAGCCTTACTGCCCCATGGACTTGGCCTCCACGCCAAGTCACTGTGCTTCCTCGACATCCTCAGGAGTTTTGGGAATTTGTTAGGAGGAAAGCAGTTGAAGAAAAGAATTGGGACATCATAGAAAGGTTAGGTGCTCCAAGAGTACCTAAGGATAATTGTGGACAACAGGGGCGCGTAAAGTCACAGTGTACTGTCCAGAAAACAACATTTAGGCCAAGTGCTAGCAGTGATGTTGTATGCAATCATTGTGCTGAATCTGGGCACTATGCTAAGCAATGCAAGAGTAAATATCATGCAAATGGTCAGCTATTGCCGGGAAACCCAAAGAGGGGCGTGAGGGGCCGCGTGGGGAAACAAATACCCCAACAACCACAACAGCAAATGCGGGCCTTCCCAGCCCTGCAAAGCTACCCATTTGCCAACAATTCTCAGGGGCAACAAGCGGGTCCGCAGGCATTGATATACCCACCGCTGACACAGTAACCATTTTAACAAAAGAAATATGTAAGGTACCCCTTGATGCCTATGGTCCAATAGGATGGGGATTGAGTGCATTTTTGATAGGGAGATCAAGTACTACACTTAGAGGTATTCATGTGCATCTAGGGCTTATTGATGCTGATTATTTAGGGCAGATTCATGCTATGGTATCCATTGATGCCCCTCCTGTCACTATTCAGAAAGGAACTTGCATTGCTCAACTTATACCTTTTGTGAGTTCTGTTCCAAATACAGTGGACCGAAGTTGCAGCACAGGAAGCTTTGGATCGACAGGAGAACCTCAAGTGTTTTGGACTGAGAAAGTAACAGAGAGCCGTCCAGAAAAGACATGCACTCTCACCGCCAGTGGATGTCATCCAGGAACTATATCAGTAACAGGTTTGATTGACACTGGAGCAGATGTCACAATACTCTCGCGACTTTGCTGGCCTCAATCGTGGCCTCTCACTCGTGCAAGTTTTGGACTCCTGGGATTGGGCGGTGCTACAACAGGTGGCCTGTCAGCCACTGTAATTAATGTGAAACATCCTGATGGCCAACAAGCTAACATCAGACCCTATGTTGCCGATGCTCCTCAAAGTTTGTGGGGAAGAGATAGTTTATCTCAATGGGGTGTCAAAATTACTACGGTTTTTTAATGGGGGCCACTGTGTTGCAGGGTAATGAACGTCCAGTTGTACCCCTGACATGGTTGACAGATAAGCCTGTCCGGGTTTGCCAGTGGCCCCTGACTACTGAAAAGCTTACTGCCCTGCAAGAATTACTTACAGAACAATTGCAAGCAGGCACACTGAGGAATCATTCAGTCCCTGGAACACCCCTGTTTTTGTAATAAAAAAAGAAACCAGGAAAATTGAGACTTTTACATGATTTATGGCAGATAAATGCTGTAATGGCAACAATGGGAGCTTTACAACCAGGCCTTCCTACACCCACGATGATTCTACAGGAATGGCAAATAGTTGTCATTGATCTAAAAGATTGTTTCTTCACTATTCCGCAGCTGAAGCAGAACGTGCGGATGACACTGGCTAAGACCATATATCAGTACTCTAAGATCATATATTAGTACTTAAAGATGGATGAAGGACAGGAACGATTGTATTAAGAATGGGAATTTTGTTGATGGTTGTGATTGTGATTTTGTGTGTTGCCTCTCTGCTTGGATTTTTGCAAAGGGCCCTTATACAGGAGTATTTTGCCTGTATAATTACCATGCTGAGGTTCCAGAGGAGGTGAGTGGAAGGTGCTGTCCTTGTCCTTGCTCTCCTAATCTCACACAGCTGTCTTTTTCCTGGAGTTTCTCAGGGAGACAGCTTGGACTAGTGAGCCTTCCTCTCCTTTTAACAGTAGGAAAAAGAAGGGGATGAAGAGAGAAATAATGTGTTGAAACTTCTTTCCACTCAGGGCTGGAATGCACGGGTATCCATGAAACCACTTCAAATGGTATTGTGGGATGTGATATTGACTTCCATGAGGATCCCTATGGGAAAAATGTCCTCTCTGGAGGAACCACCATGTGTATCCTGGGATTTGGGATCATGTGCAGAAGGAGAGGACAGTTTGCCTCCAAGTACAATGAAGATTAAGGTGATTTTTAAATATTTTTTTATTTCTGCCACTTCCATCTTGAGGTGATTTTTCCTTATTCAAAAGGTCTCTTAATGGTAAAAGCTGCAAAATCTGTCCAAAAGGGGTTTTTCAAAGTTCTGCTCTAGCTACCTAAAAGTAAGAGAGATTGATCTTACCTTCATTCCCACTTTTGAACAGCAGTCAGCTCAAACTCCCAGTATCCATGTCTTTCAAGCAAATGGCAATCATATTTTCCTCAGCCTCTGAGTGAATTTTATTATTCTGATTTCAGTTTGTGTGACTGCTCAGGTTTTTAATAAATCACCTTATATGTAGGAATAGCACTATGAGCTGGCCTTATCACCTGCCTGAGCATCATTAGTTGCATTTCAATCTTGACTTCTTGTAGGTGTGGTGGTCAAGAACACCAACCCTGGTCCTCAGGTCTCTGCAACCAAGTTACATTTGCAGTCCCCACAGGATCAAAGCAAAATTCCATTCAATTTGCCAAGAATTTACTTTGCCCTTGTTTCAGTATTAATGGTGAAGGATGTTCTTTAGTTGTTCAAATTTTAATTTTTGTTTTATACAAACTATTTTGTTGCTTCCATAGTTGCTTCTTTTTAATTTGGTAATGAATTTCCATTAATTCTCGGAATTGCTTTAACAAGGAAAAATTGTCATCATAATTTGAATGTTATTCTTTCTAAATGGGAGAAAAATCTATCCAATACAAGAAGAAACAGGCATTCCCACACACACATTTTTTTTTCTAAGGGGAAGCACCTTCTTTTCTTTAGGAGTAAATTGTAGAGGAAAGCATGCATCCACATGAAGGTTGCCTTACATATAAACCAGCCCAGGTGCAATGGCTTCTGGGGATGCAATTTATTAAATCCACTGAGATTTTAAATGGGAGTTTTGGAAGTGATTTTTGAGCCTTCAGCCTCCTCTAACTCTGCAATTCAATTCTGCATTTCCCATCAGGGATATTTTCCTGGTAAGTGCTACAAGATCTGAGGGAGACACTTGTCATCAGTTATGTCAAAGGTCTTGGTGTTCACTCACAAAATACAGAAAGCAATTTGAAGGTTTCTTCTGGGGAGGTTTCCCTCCGTTTTTGCTTCCAAGTTAGATGTTCCATGTGTGGTGAAGTTTTCTTGGAGTTAGTGAACTCTCTATTAGGGCTTTACTGACATTTTAAGAATCTCTAGATACACGAAAATATGTTTTTAAAAAAGGAGCAGTGTTTTCGAGACACAAAATGCAAATGGAAAATCCTGAAACAAATCATTAACCATTCATTAAAATGGTTGTTGGTCATGTTAATTGGGGCTTCAAAGAAGAAAGGGCATTGGCTTTACCTCATGTGTACAGAATAGGGAGGAAAGAGAGAAAAATATATCGTGGTGGAAGCAAATCACCTTGGTGGAAAACTTCTTGAGGTCACTGAGGACATCATGCTTGGGATAAACTGACCCCTTTTTCATTCTGGCAAACTTTTAATGAAAGAGGAAAAGGGCCTGGTGATCTTTTGCTGCAGAGGTTAATAATAGATGATCCTGATGAGCATTTCATGTAAAAAGCAAAGCCTGCAGATCTCATTACCTGGCCCTCCCGATTGTGCATTCCCATCCAGCTAGAGGAGTGGAAAATACACCTGAGACAATTAAAAAAGGTTATAGTGGGCAGAATTCACATTTCTGATTCCACTCCCAGTGCACTTCCCTTCTTAATAGGGATAGAAGAGGCCCCTGAGGTCATCCAGGCTGCCTGCCCTCGCTGCGGGCTGAGACATGGGGCTGGCCGCACTGAAGGGCAAGGTGAGAGCAAGATCTGGGTGAAACTTGATTGATTAGCAGTTGCTGTAACTGTAAAATGCTAAAATGCTGTTTTGCCTGCATTCATTTTCAGTAAAGCTCCTGATTTCTCTGCAAATCTACAGCCAGAAAGTCTGGGCAGAGGTGCTGAACCTTGTCTAGAGTGTGACAGTGTGGCCAAGTCTCCATCACACTGACCAGTGTGCAAGGCAGAGGAGTGAAAACCACCCAAATTCCACATCCCTCTGTGCTGGTTTAACAGGACATTCCAGAAAACAACAGTCCTGGCACAGAGAAGACCAGAACTGTAACGTGGTGACAACAAGCAGTGAAAGGTGCAAGCTTTGAGGTGAATTAAATTTGTGAAGGTGGAAGCTGAGCCTGGCAACGTGAGGAGCTGCTGTGGAGGAGAATGAGATTAACAGGGTAAAATATTTCCTGTTTAAGGTTGGCCTCAGGCAAGAACGAGTTTGTCAGTGTAATATGTTGTTGAATTTTAATATGGAAATGTCTCCTGGCATGTATTTCAAACACACTACAAATAGTGATATTGATCTAACCTTCAATTAATGGGAGAGGTCCTCTGTGAAAATCGGATCTGGGTTTGAATGGCAAATAGCTTTAATATTCTGAGGACAGTGGATCATTTGCACAGCTCAGTAAGAGACTATAAATCACCATGATTAGGGGTTTTTTTTTATTATCATTTTAATGCAGGCTTGCTTTCCCTGGAGCAAGGGAGCAGGAGTGTGGTAAATCATTAAAAAATCATGGAGACGGTGTCAGTAGGTATGGACAACAAATAATCTACTTATGCTAAAAGGAATTATTTGAAATCCATTCATTCCTGCTCTCTGTTACCATGTTTTTTAGGTATCTGCTCTCTTTTGGGATAGAATGAGCACTCTCCCTTTTGCTTTTACACAATCTATGAGTGCCTTTCCACTTTTGGTCCTCACAGAGCATCCATCCTAAAGGCCATGTTTTAGAGCAGTCTGAGACAGAACCAAAGCTGATTATTCCTTGAATTGGGAGTAGCAAGATTATTCCTCATGGCTTCTTCCAGCTGTGTCTTCTGTACGTTTTATGTGCCTGTGTTTGTATTTATGTATAAACCTTAGATTGCTTCATTGTTGCAGCCCTGCAGGAAAAAAAAAAAAAAAAGAAAGAAAAAAAAAGAAAAAAGAAAGCTGTTGGCAAATAACCCTTCTTAGCCAAGAAGTAACACATGGTTTCAATGAAGTTGATGCTGATATTGAGCAGTTTTCTAGAGAGCTGTTCATGATCAGTCTGTGAATTTAGCAGATTTACTCTGAATTGATTTCCTATCTGGCCCAGAAAAAATAATGTTCTTAAAAGTCTTGGAAGCCTCTAATTAAACCAGATAAGAATTTCAGGCAGTCTTGGCTTCCACTGCTCTGTGAAATGCCCAAGATGAGAGATCAGCTTGAATGTGTGGAATTCCCTGTCCAGCCAGCCTCTGTTGGGGATTGTCAGGAAGGTTTTCCTTCTGGGAGCTCCTTCACTCTGGCTGTCCTGTAAAGAGCATTTTGCTGTGCAGGTTGCTCCCTAAATCAGCTGCTTGGCTCCCCCCCAGAGCTGCTGAATGAACGTGATGTGACCCAGGGATGCAAAGGGATTTCTGGGATTTCTCTCATTATCGGGGCTGGGATGCTGGGAGAACACAAAGATGGGTTTCCTAGACAACAGCTGATGTCACTGGGAGAAAGGACAGAGGCTGAGAGGGGAGTTTAAAAAGAGCGGGGGGAAATCTTCTGAATAGTGAAGTTACAGATTTTACAAAATATAAAACTCAGCAGAGAGACCTGCTTCTGAAGTCTGGGAAACAGCTCTTGGAGAAAAGAATTAGAAATAAAAATCCCTCACAAAGAAATGCAGTTTAAAACACAAGTACATCACCTCCTGGAGTCTCTACATGCTGCAGCCTCAAAGTCACAATCCTCACTGAGCCTTTTCCCCAAAATAAAACAATCCAGAATGTTAATCCTTCTGGAATAAACCCAGATGGCACCATGGACATGATTTCATTTGGATGAAGTTTTACTTCAAATTCCATGCAGGATAAATAAACCATTTCTCCTCTGCTCTGGATGTGCTCAGGCTAGGAAGGCTGCTGGTTAATATTTAAGTGGCATTCCTGACAGCAGAGTTGTGTGCATCAGCTTGACAAACCAGCTTCTGTCTGGCCCTGTGGTTCATGTCTGAAAAGCAGGTTAGAAACTTGGATGCATCATTCATTTTCATCAGCACTAGAGAAGGATTAAAGTTCCCTCATCTGACCACTTTAAAATTATTTAAAAGATTATTTTTCTGTGCCTAAAACGATAGCCCTTTGGGCTAATATTTGCTTTGGAGAGCTATTTTAAGATCCTCAGGGTTTTGAGGCTGCAGTTTCCCAGCCTTCTAAGCTGAGCTGCTGGCTTGCTGCCATCAGCAGGGCAGGGGCTTTTCCTCCCCCCTCAGTTCTGCTGCCATTCCTTCTGCCTGCCCGGGCCAAACAAAAGGGCTGCTTTTGCTCCATGTTGACTAATCAGTTTCCAGGTGGGTCAGTGAGTGGAATTGTCTCGTGGATGGTCCTGGCAACCACCACAGCTGATGCCAAGCAAAGGGAGAGACCAGGGGAGTGTTGGCTGCCCCTTCCATTGGCAGGATTTTATTGCATTGCCCTCTTGTTTCGTGGAGCTTCAGCATCAGGAGAGGGGGTGTGGTGTGTGCTGAGGAACAGGAGTTCTCATCTGTTGCCAAAATTCAGTAACACCTCTGTCTGTAGGCTTGGAGCAGCACTCTTGCATCATTCACCTGAAGGATTTATAACCTTTGCAATAAATTCTTGTGAATTAGCTAGTATGGCAGGAAAAACGAGGATGGGAACCACGGTCAATCAGCCGTGTCTCAGTCTTTAGGAAGATTAAGGAGCAATTCCTCAAGAAAACCCTTTAGTAGCACATGAGGAGCATGAACTCCAAAGATCTCTTCCAGTCTATTTTTTTTCCTCATCTGTCATTGCTTTGCCTCTTTTACAAGTGTAAAGTAACTTTGACCAGTGCTGCTTTCAGTTCTGTTTATTAGAAAAAGGAGGAATAGCAGTAAACACCTCTAACTTTATTGCTTGCTTTGAATGCCTTCTTTTCCTCTCTCAAAACTATTTCTTAGCCAAGTATCACTCTGAGGCTCACACTGGGCAAATATGTTGGTAAAGTTTGTTGGAATAAGAGCTTACATACATTCAGGGCTCTGGGACACTGCAGGTTATTGAGCTGCTTGTTGGACCAGTTTTCCTCCCCACTACCTGCCAGGGGATGTCAGAGTTACACAAAAATGGTGCAATAAATGAGCCAAATTTCTACTTTTTGCACTAAAAAATGTTCTTGCATTAAATCTTTACAGTCTCCTCCAAGAAAGCTTTGACCTCAGCAGGAGGGTAGCCTGAGGAAGGGAACAACATTCAGCCTAGACTGTGTATTCAGTGAGGATTTATTTTGTGCTTTATTAACCTGGACTGAAGGCTTCTTAACAGATGTCAGAGACTTTACTGGGAAGAATTGTCAAATCTCCATGAGAAAAGCTTTCTCCCTGGTTTTATTAGTGAACTGTATCCATGCAAGGGAATTTTGCTGTAAATAGAGCTAAAAATGGGTGTCACAGTAACAGTTTCATCATGATTTTATTGTCAGGGCAATGCACTCTTGGCATTTGCTTCTGATTCTTTTCTTTGTGACTTTCTGTGCTCTGTCCCAGCAAAACATCAAGGCAGTGAAGTGCTGCTGCTCCTGGGCTTCTGTGCCCTGGCAAAAGCAGTGTCAAGGTTATTGTGGGAATTGTATTTAAATTGGGAAGCATTTCAAAATGAGCACTGCTTCAAATGGTACTCCCTGCAAAAAGTGAAGTGTCCAAAAGGAGCTTCCAAAGACACTTCTGAGTGCTGGAGAGATTATTGCCATTCCCCAAGCACAGGAATCTTAAGAGGCTTAACCAAAACCTGCAGGAGTTCATTGTGAGAACCCTGGGCTGCTGCCAGGAAAACTGAGCCATTTTTCTTTCTTATTTTTTTATTTTTTCAATTTCATTGCTGAAATCTCATGGATTAAAAAACAAACAAACAAAAAAAAAAAAAAAACAAGAACAAAAACCACCCCAAAAATAAAACAAGTAAAAACCCCAAGCACAAAAGAATTAGTGGCTAAGTGATTTCTATTGGCTTTGCTGTCCAAGATACTCATTTGGAAGCTGATTCTCAGAAGCTAAAATTAGATTGGCATCATATTTAAAGCCCTGGGATTTGTCATGGTCAATAGAACTGAAATAAAAACAGTTGGCATTCATCTTTCTTTCCTACAGAGGTATCCTGCTAAAGTCTATTCAATTATACATCATTTATCAATCATAATGGTGTCATGCTTTTATTAATTAACTGCTAGGTTAAGTCAGACTAAACTTTATCTCTCCAAACAAAGAGCTCTTTTATTGTAACAAAAATCAATCTCACTTGTTAAACTTCTGCATTACAACATACAAAGTTCTCTGCTGTTTTTGTTTTTCCTCCTACTATAGCTCAGCATTAACACAGAGCTTTTAGTCATTAACTAATACAGATGTTAATTAATTAATCATGCTTGCACAGTTCTCTATTAAATTGCCAGTCCACTAAAATGCATCCTTTCTATTCCCTAAGGGTATTTGGTATTTCAGTGAGGTCTTCTGTTAATTTTCTCTTTTCCACAGCATGTTTAACCTTCTTTTGCTGTCATTTAGAGGCACTATTATCTCAGTTATCCTCTCTTGAACCTCCTGTGTTGTCCATTTTTTTTCCCTTGCTCTAATCAGAGCTGTGCAGTTGCCCCAGATTCTCTTCTGATTAAGTGTAAAAAGTCAGGAAAAAAACCTGAATCAGGGTTAACTCTACTAGAAGTCAGATTGTAGAATTCAGACTGCAGTTCTGGTTCATATTAAGATGCAATTGCTTTGATTTGTATTTGTTTTTAATGAGATTTATCACTGAGTGTGATTAGGCATTGGCTAGTAAATTGTGTCTAGCTTATGTGGAGAGAAAAACAAATAGAAACGTGGAAAAATTAGGAAAAAAAAAGATTCCAGAAATTACGGAATTATTTGAAATCTCAAAATCATCATCAGCAATGAGAAACTAAAGAAGCCCAACCTGCTCCAAGGTGAGGGAACTTGGAGAGAAGCTGTAGAACCTTCAGGGAGAGGATTGCAGAGAGCTCTGAAATGAAGCAAAATGCACCAAACCCCAGAGTTTGGGAACTGGAGCCAGAGTAGTTCAGGGTATATTTCAGACTGGCTGGGAGTAATTAACCATCAGAACAATTAACCTATGGACATAGAGAATTGTTGAAGTATTTAAATTTGTTGAAGTATTTAAATTGAGACTAAGTATTTTTCCTAGATATGTGGTTGTTCAGCCAGGAATTACTGGGTGAGATTCCTTGGCACTGCCTCCTGTATGAAGTCAGGATAATTCATCACAGACTCTCAGCCTTGAAATTTAAGGCTCCAAATGTCATCTGCTCAAAACCTAATTTTATTTTCTTTTTTTCTTTTTAAGTGTTTGGAGGGAAGCACAAAACATCTCTCTTGGGGTTCTTGCCCACACACATTCCCAACTGTTTTCCTGGGAATAATGCAGAATTTGCCTTGTGATTCAAGATCTTTACTCCTGTCCTGTAATGTAAAATCTCTTTTAATTTATTCCTGTTCTTTGCTATTGCACTGACTGGGGTTTGATTGTGGTAGTTGCTCCCCTGTTGATGTTTCATTTCCAGCTGGTTTTATATTCATATAGATATAAATATGTATATAAATAACAATGTTTCCTGCAGGCCATGTAATTATACCTGCAGATTTTCTCTCTGTCAAACCTTTCCTGTTATTGTTGCTTCCTCAGTGAGAACTCTGTGGGTAAATCCATGCTGCAATTTAGGTATCATTTGCTAAGTGATCTATGCCAACTATCTCCTGCTACTCCTGCTATTTTTATTATTCAAATCATCCTTGTAGAGCTGTCTGGTTTATTTTTTTTTTTTCCCCTTTTCCTATTCTTCTTGCTCTCTCTAATAAATGTAACACAGGTTTCATCCTGCTGTTCTGTCAGTCCCAAGGAATCTCTTCCTTCTGTTCCAGCTGCACAGCTTGGGCTGATTTCTGCCAAGTCAGAGCTTGAGTTGACATTTCTTTGCCTCTCCTCCCCCTTGGTTTTGTGTGCAGCCCCTCCTCATTCTCCTTGTGTAAACCAAGTGAAGGATAATGAAGTTTTATGCCTTGTGGGACAATTTTCTTCCATTTCTACCTCTTTTTTTGTCTGCCTTATTTACCCACAAACCTGCTTTTCTCATCTACCTGTTGCTCCTTGCCTGGAAGCACATCCTGTGTGGCATTTGGCCTTCACCTTGATTGCCCAAATCCCCTTCTCTGCAGTGTCCTTGCCATAAAACAGTGTTTTGATGCTGCCGGTGCAGACAGACAGTGCCCACCCACAGATGCAGTGCTCTGGCACTGAGCAGCTCCTTGCTGCTCCCTGCACCTCACATCTGTGCTGAAAGTGTAACATCTCTCAAGGAAAGGGTGTTGTAGCCTCTTGCTAAGGCACTGATGACCCATTTTTATTTTCCCTCGTGCTGTTCAAAGACAAAAGAAGGTGAGACCATCCAAGGGAGTTCTCATGATTAATTGGTCTCTGCTACCTGTCCCAGAATGCAGATTGGAACTGGAACGCGCCGGCTCCCCGAGCTCAATTCACAGAAAGCAGCTGGGGACTTTTCTAATAAGCAGCAGCAGCAGCAGCAGCAGCACACACCTGCCACTAAATGTGTGAATGGTCTTTGAAATTCTGCCTTGTTTCATGCATCAAAGCAGCTCTGGCTTTGGATGCAGTTATTTGATTCCATTTCCATCCCCTCCCTGGTTGTCTGTGCCAGGCAGAGAGAGGCACTTGGAGAAGGATGCTTTCCTGTGTGCTACATTCATGTTTCACTTGAAAGCCACGGGAGGTGCCTGATTTCCATTCTTCTGGCTGCATCCTCCCTGATGAGCACATTAATAACAGGGAATCAAGTGAGCTACAGCACTTGTGGTGCTTCGGCAACCACTGGCACGTGGGAATTTGTTTTCCAATATGTAGGAAGTGAGAAAAGTGACACCCCCTTCACATCAATGGGGAACAGCAGAGCAGAGATGGGGAAATGCATCTGTGTCCCTGGAAGAAGGAAGATTGGAATCAGCAGGCTCCTCACAGCAGGCAAATTGAGCATTCAGATGAGTATTGGAAGAAATCAGAGTAGAAGAAGTTCCACTTTCAGCCCAGGAACATAAAAAAGATTTGGACAGGCAGGAAAGGGATCTCCAGAGCCACTTCCAAGGCCCTGTCGCCAAGGGGAGGGATGTCTCACTTAAAAGGAGACATGATGGAAGAAAGGGCAATAGGAGATAGGGAATAATTATCTGGGTCCTTTGAAGGCTTTAAAAACATGGTTGGTAATTTGGTTGAAAAATACTTTGCAGAGACTTAATCTGCTCTAAAATGAGCCTGTTTATTGATCCTTGTTTATGGGT
Source organism: Zonotrichia albicollis (assembly GCF_047830755.1). Classification (NCBI taxonomy): domain Eukaryota; kingdom Metazoa; phylum Chordata; class Aves; order Passeriformes; family Passerellidae; genus Zonotrichia; species Zonotrichia albicollis. Next base: position 49,499,267 of record NC_133824.1, read on the forward strand.
TTGCTTCTGGGAGGGGTGGGCAATATAGAGGTCCTGATGGCACTTTTAAGGCACTTCTACTTCAAGTTTTGTTCCCTTTAGAAGCCTTCAAAGTCATAATGTGTGGTCATGCTTCACAAGAGTCACCAGCCTTGCAGATGTTGGCATTTGCAGCACATTGACTCTGGGTATTGCAGGAAATAACTGTGTTACGCTTTCCCTCACAGCCTGAGGCTTTATCCTGTCTGGGTTGCTTTTATGCCTGGGGAAAATCAACTTTAAGTCAGAAGTGCTGGGTCACCAGGCTTCAAGTTATTAATTTGCATGGAAGAGTTGTGCCTACAGGAGCCAGCTTTTGTTTTGGGGCAGATTGCCCAAATTTCTCAATGCTTACCCCAGGATGGGTGGCTGAGTCAGAACTCCACCTTGCCACTGTTCACAGCACATGAAGCAACAGATACCCACATCCCAGCCCTGTCTCTGAGGATGTGAAAGTGGAGACCCTGAATTATTTAAGGGTGTGAAGTGTTCCAGGTATCCAACCTGGCAGCACAAAGCCCTTCCTTGTTTGTTTTCAAGTGGGTGCAATATATAGGAAAGTGTAATACAATATAATATATATGATTGTTATATTCACAGAATCATTTAAGTTGGAAAAAACCCTTTAAAATCAGCAAGTCCAGGCATTCCCACAGAACTGCCAAGCCCACCATTAGCCCATGTGCCGCATTCACATAGATTTTAAACATAGATTTTAAATCCTTCCAGGCATGGGGACTCCAGCACTGCCCTGGATTTAAATGTGCATATATATATATATATATATATATATATATATATATATATATATATATATAAAATATACATATGGCATTTCAGTAACTGCAGGTGGCTGGGGAGTGTGCTGTGGTGCAGAAGACACTTGAAACAGTCAGCACTGGTTTGCAACTCCAGCATTAGGAAAGAAGGGGTAACTGAGTGAAGGCTGTGGTGAGCAGATAACACATCCTGATGATGTTGTACCTGGCTGGGGCTGTGCCAGACCCTGAGGAAACCCAATCTGGTTCCAAAGAATTCTGTGCCTCTGTTCATAAACTCACTTTATCTTTAATGATGCTGGGTGATGCTCAGCACTCTTGGGGCACTGTGAGTATCTAAGGTGCAGCAAATATTTCCCATATTTCCCATATTTCCTCCAGAGCTCATCCAGCCCAGGCCCTGTCACTGCAGCACACCCAGCTGCTGTCAGGAGCGTGGGGATGGCAGTCAAGGGGAGTGTTTAGCTCCTTATTTCTGGGTTATCATAAAATGGGCTGTTCTGCCCTGCAATCCACAGACAGACAATCTGGGACAACAAGGCACGTAACATCATTTTGATATTTTGAGAAATGGGGACAAAAGAATTGGAACAGTCTTGTTGGCTGCCTGCCTTCAACATTTCTTTGTGACAGCCAGTAAGAATTTTTCAGTAGGGAAAAAATTCTAAGCTTTTTAACTGTGATATGTTTTGTAAGCAAAAAGGCAATTTATTGACATTTTTAGTCGTAAATGCAGCTATTAAAAAAAAACAAATTGAAAAAAAGTACTCTGAGCCTTCTAGCAATCAAAGCATATGATTGCATTTCCCTCATCACTCTAATTTGCTGCAAGGACAATGTTGATGAAAATTAGACAAGATTTTAAATTTTCTGTCATGCTGACAGGAATTTAGTGTCAGTTTTATTGGTATCACACATCCCAGTTTTATAACACAAATTTAACCATAGAACTTGAAATCACTGTTGGATCCAACACATGTAAAATTAATAAAGATACAATTCAGTTTAAGAGACTTGATGTCCTGTACAACAAATTGTGAATTATAGAAACAAGCACCACTCTTAGGGAATTATTTTTCCTGCTGCTTTTGCTTTTAATCCACTTTGCTGTTATTAACTTTTACCAAATATAAAACATTATGAGCAGCATGCAAACAACAGATCCCATGCAGGCCTAAGTTGTCTTTACAGGACCATTTCAAAAATAAATGATAACTTTAAAACAGACGGAAAACTGGACTCTGCTGTGCTGATAATGAGGAAAAACTCTGAGATGAGACCATAACTAAGATGAGGCTTTAGATCTGAAGCCTGAGTAACTCTGGTGATGGAGAAGGATAGATGTGTCCTGTTCTCACTGGAACTGTGGCCCTAAAAACCCCAGCTGGTGTGAGCCAAACTCACCTAGACCCTTCAATGACCTGCCAACATGCACAAAATAAAGGTCACAGAAAATGAAATTGTATTTAATTTCTTCCTGTGAACAACTGTACCAGTTTTATCCCAACATTTTGTGTGAAGACCTACAAGAAAAAACTTGGGATTAAGACAAAAATGCCCGACTTTGCTGCTGCCTGTGTGTGAGACCCAGCACTGACCATCCCATAAATGCTCCCAATTAAATCTGCCAGTTGGGATAAAACAGGTGTTCAAGATGATACCAACAGGATTTATAAAGGAATATGTGTAACTAAGGAGAATTTGCAAGACAGCTGGATTAAATTGACTAATGGAATATTTTTACATGCCTGAACATTGCCATGTTTTACTTGGGCAAGTACTTGGGCAGATGAACATCTGGTGAGACACAGAAATACTCCCAGCTGGGTTTGCAGGATGTTTTTCAGTTTGTTACCTATAGGGCAGTTTGAATGTGAACTGCAAGTTGTCCTTAAAATCTGATTTTAGGCCCTTAAAGAGTGCAAGGGAGATGCTTCATCAGCTTTAGCAGAGTTGATTTCTAGTTGATTCAGCTGCCTGTTGATGCCAAGATATTTGCTTGGTCACCAGATTTCTTCACTGCCTCCCTTACAGATCTCAGCTGGAGATTTCAAAAGCCAGTCAGTCAGGTAAAATCTCTGAGATCAAAAGCAACATCAAATTGTTATAATTATTTTTTAATGGTGAAATTAGTTTTATCTTCTATATCCCTGCAATAAGTCAAAGCACATTTTCAAGCTGTTCAGGACAATCTGCAGTGGGCAATGACACAAAAAACCCCCATTGATTAAGAGTGAAAAGCAGAATTAAATAAAAAGAGAATGTTTCTAGTCTAAAACTCAATTTGTTCTGAAGGAACATAGTGGAAATTTTATGATTTGAAGACATAAACCCTGGTATTTTAAAATTATTATAATTTTGTAATGGAAATGGACTCCCTGTGGCTCTCTGCTCAGTTCTAGGCAACCCCTAAAGAGGGGAAAAGCTTTAAAAGCTGTGTATATCCTTATATATAATTCTATGCTTTTATTTACTGACCTGTTACTGTCCTTTATTGGGAAGATACTGCAAGTTACTTTTAATTAAGGTAGTGATCCCTCGGGAAGGGACAGGGAAAGAGGGAAATTCCACTGCTTGGGAACCTGAAGTGAGGGAAAGGGCAGTTAGTTGTTAAATTGGATTGCAAATAGCAAATCAGAGAAATTCTGCAGTGTAGAAAACTCTGACTCTGGAAGTTAGACAGAATTTCTCCCTGCTGAATTTTCTTGCTCTTACTCTACAGAACTGCTCTGAAATGCATTCTGTAATTTTTTTTTCAACGTGATGATTATTCATCAGCCATGAATATTCAAGATTTGAGCTATTATTTGAATGCAGTTGGCCAGATACATTATATGTAGTGCCTGCTTCTTGATTGGAGAAAAACAGAGCAGTTCTTTGTTCAAATATTTGCATCCACACATTTTCCATTTGTTTTTAAACAATAGTCATACATTTGAATTTAAAGTGGCCATGACATTGCCTGGTACCCAGTTAGAAATAAAATTCCCTGGAAGGATAACTTGAGTGTTGAACTTGGAGAGCAGATTTAGTGGCACAAGTTTGGGTGATGAGTTGCAGTGTCTGGTTTGTCTTTAAGCTCATAATTCAAAGAATAATTTATTTTGGAAAAGACCTCTAAGATTATCAAATCCTACCACCAACCCAGAACTGCCAAGGGCACCATTAAACTACATCCCCAGGGGCCACATCCACAGGGATTTTAATTCTCTCCAGGAATGGCAACTCCACTGCTGCCCTGGACAGCTGTGCCAGGGCTGGACAATCCTTTTGATCAACAAATTCCTGAAGCATGAAAAGGAAAAACAGAAATGAGATCAGTTCCTGGAGAATATGGCAGAGAAGTTCTGCCCATGCCAGGACTCCCAAGGCAAAATAAGAAATCCCTAAAAAATGAAGCTCTCTGATTCTATGTTTGTGTGCAGTGCTGGCCTTGCAGAGGTAGGGCCTATGCTTCTTTTATTTTTTCCTTCTTTAATATTGAAGATTTGGGGCAGATTTTAATTTCAGCAGCTGTTTTGGGGCTTCATCTTCTTCCTCCCTGCATATTTTGGTAATACATTTCTTGCTCCAGCCCACTGGGTTTAGTGCTGAGGGAAGGAGCAGCCCCAGAGTGTGACAGCCTGTTTGTGGCTCCTCACTTAGGGAAAAGTTTCAGCTTGGATGAGCTGCCAAGGGGAAGTTCAGGGGCTCACTGGTGAGATGGCCCTGGAAATCACCTGTCACTTCATAGTCATGCTTGGATTATTCCTGCCAGTGCCACTGGAATGTCCCATCCTCTCTCCTGCACAATCCTCTTCCTTCCCTGGAGTGTCCTTGCCTCCAGCAGTGGGGGGAGCCCTTGGGGGGTTTCTGCTGTCCTCCCAAAATCTCTTTGGGGCTGTCCCAGGCATCTCCTTGGTCCTGGAGGGGCAGAGTTGGTGCACAGGTTGTTTGTCCATCCCTGTGTTTGTCCATCCCTGTGCTCCTGGAGGGCAGGGTTGGTGCACAGGTTGTGTTTGTCCATCCCTGTGTTTGTCCATCCCTGTGCTCCTGGAGGGCAGAGCTGGTGCACAGGCTGTTTGTCCATCCCTGTGCTCACCTCACACCTGGGACATCCAGCTGTGCATCCCTGCACTCCAGGGAATGTGTCTGCAGCAATCCCTTGCCTGTCCTGCTCCAACAGGCCTAGCAGTGGGCTGAAGCTCCCCAAAAAACCTGATGAATGCTCAGCATCACAGAATATCACGAAATCACAAATTGCCTTCTGCAGTTTGTTACAAGCCAGGTTGCTCTGAGTGTGATCTAAAATGATTCCATGCTCAGGTTCAAGTTTTCTTCCTCAGCTTTCCTTCTTTTCCCAGTGACCAAGTGCATTCCTAAAGGGAAATCAGCCTGCTCCATGCACTGATAGTTCCAGTACAGCCAATATGTGTAACAGGATGGGGTTTTTTTCTGGGGGCAATAAAAACTGTATGAGATTGCAAAAGGTTTATGTATGTTTTATAGCAGGAGCAACCATTGGAGCAAAACTACATTGTTTTCCTCTTTCATGCTCCCTTTCTGCTTTCAGACCACATCACTGTGAAGTCAAGCAGGAGGTTCTTCAGCTTCACAACATGACTCAGGGAAAAAAAATAGCAATAATGTTATGTATTTATGCAGTGGCATTAAGTGGGTTGTAAATGTTATAAATCAAACAAATAGGTTAGGTAAGTTAATGCAGAGTGTTTCCCATTCAGAACCCCTAATCAAGCAGGAAACTCAGGGTGTAAAATATCTGGTGGAATTCACTGAAGTCGAAGGCTGGTCTTTGCCAGGTTTCCCTGGGAGGGTTCCACATCTCACTCGCTCCATCTTACTTCCAGGACAATGGGATTCTCAGCAATCATAGAACAGTTCAGATTGGAAAAGACCTCTGATATCACCAAGTCCAACTGCTAACCCAGCACTGCCATGAAATGTAAAATTACACTCATAAAATGCTCAGTGACAAGCCCAGAGATGGCATAACATGATTCAGATGGACTTATGCAAGTTCCATGTCACTGCCATTATGGATGAGTGGTGGAAAAGCAGAAAAGTTTAATCCCATTGAATGTGTTGGTTGTGTGTTTTGTCTGGATTCCTGCTGGAAACATTGCTAGGGAGAACTGACATGTTTTTTTCAAGGAATAGTGAAATGAGTTGCAAAATGCTGGGGCTGCCTATGCTTTGTGGGTTTTTTTTTTTTTTTTTTTTTGGTAAGTCGATGTTATGGATCTCTCAGATTAGAAAATTCAAGGTGTTGCTGATAAATGCAGACAAGTTTTGATAGCAGGCAGTTTTCCAATTCCCAATTCTTCTGGGAGGCTTTTGGTGCTGAGAAATCTTCTGTCAGCAGCTCCTTCTCTGTTTCCTGAAGCCTGTGTTGACTCCTGTCCTCCCTAAAGGTAGGGTCAATTTTATTCCCTTTGAAAGTTGTAGGGAAAAAAACCCCCATTTTAAATGGGATGAGAAGAGGCAGGACTGGAATGTGTGATTATGCAAAACATATAAAAGAGCAAATCAACTGCTACCTCCCCCTGCCCAAAAAAATAAAAAATTAAATAATGGTATTTTTGGCAAAATCAAAACCCCACAAAGAATTGCCTGCACCATTGGCTCAAAGGATTGATGTCATGTAAATAAATCCCCATGGGAAGCTGTAAATGTTACTTTGCTGTACATCAGTTTGTCCTCAGATGGCCTCTGAGAGAAGGAATGTTTTTTTCTATCACTGAAGTCACCTGGTATGGAAAATTAAAAGCCAAACTAAACTTAAGGTCTTACCCTATCCCATAAATTATGTAATAATTTACCTTGCCTTTAATATCCCAATTGTAGCAGTTCAGTTTAAATGGTAATTAGCATCAAAGCACTAATTAATATTGTCATTTTCCATCAAAGAGACTAAAAACATAATGGGTTCCTGCAAGTCAGTGTTGAATTCTCTGGAAAACTGAGACTCTGCAGTGGCAGATCATCTTCTGTGACAAAACTAGGTAAAAACTAAATCCATAAAACACTAGCATGCCCATTTTTCTTGTACTAATTGCAAGGAGTTCAATGACACCAAACCACTCTGTTCTTCTGTTCTGTTGTGGGATACTTTGAATATGTGCAGTATTGAATTGGTGTTCTGATGCTTTGATAGTTTCAGGTTCATCCTGTGCTGGCTCTGCTCCTATGTGGTTTTTTAAACAGCAGTAAATCACTCTTTAGGACTGTAAAATAAACATTAAGAGGTCAGTTCATTTTCAGTTTGCCCTTTTGGAAATGTTCTTACACAGGTCCATTACTTTGCTGTATTATGGGATAAGATCTTTAGCAGTCCCCATCATAACCTTGGTTTTAGCATTGTTTGTCCTTCCAACCTCCTCTGGGACTTTCCTTTTCCTGAAAAAGAGAAATATTCTCTATAGACAACTAAACAAAATCTTTGGGTCCATGGAGGGGTTGCTGAACTTGATACAAATCCACTCTACAGCCAGTTGTGGCATCAAAATTTCCCTGTTATGGCAAATCCCTTCAACTTTGGATAAAGTTGGAGAATTGTCCCATTCCCAGAGCAGCCCTGGAGCCTGGGACATTTGGGTTTCTGTTTCATAGCTCTGAAACCCAACTGACACTGCCAGGAGCAGAATGCTGTGTGTGGACCTGAAAACTTGTACTTCAACTCTGCTTGTTCCAGGGGAAACTTGTTTGTAAATAATAAATAAAATATTCCATTTCACTTCAGTGTTTCTACTGTCAAAGCTACAAAAATCACTGACTGAGTTTGCCTTGCCTGTGTTTCAGATTTCCCAGTTTCATCCATTTGGGATAGTTCCAGGAGCCCGAGTGTCACAGAAAAGGAAGTTTTTAGCAGTTTCTTGTCCTGACTTCTTCATTTCCTAAATATTTTAGTTTCTGACTGCTTACAGTTTTGTCACTGTGCTGTCTTGGGTGTTTTTCTGGAAATATGAGCCAAGCTGAAACTGTGGGGCTGTTGCTCCTGGAATTTTTCAGTGCAGACCTCTGATTCTCTTTTGACACCCCCATATTTTCTGCCAATATAGGACTGGAGAATTTCCTGCCAGTATAGGACTGTTCATGTTATGTACAAACACTTTCATTTGCAGGAAATGCATGGAAATGCAGAGAAATAACAATTAATTTTTGTTTTCAGTCATTCCACGCCCAGAGATTTATTTTGACACTGAGTGATTTTGCTCTTTCTTTACGTTACCTTGGAAAAATAAGTTATTAAATGATCATTTGGCTTAACCTGCTGCTGGAGTCAGGAGCTGGCAGAGGTTGCCAAGGTGTCTCCAGGAGATGGTTGGTGACATTTTGAAGCTGGCATGTGTGGGAGCTGAGTTTCAGAGGGCACAGAGCCCTGTGAGCTGCAACTTTGCTCTTTTAAGCTGCCTTTTACTTGCTTGAATAGCTGTGGTTTTGATGAAACCAAGGAAAACAGTGGTGAAGGGAATTAGATGTAATGACTGTAAAGAGAAATGAAGGAGAAAGGGGACGTCCATGGCCTCAGTGTAACTCATCTTTGACAGGCTGATCTGTTATTTCTTACTGATGGAAAGGTTAAATCCATTAACTGGTGGTCTTCCACTGAGGACAGGGAGCTGACAAGGCATGAAGGGCTTGGGCCAGCAAGACCACAAAGTCCTTGATCTTTGAATGCATGGCTTTTATTGGCAGCAGCAGAGACAACTTGACTTTCATATGTTCCCCCTACGTGTGAGGAAGTGAACATAAATTAATAGCTACAGTAATTTCCTCTGGGTAAATCTACCTAAATGATCTGAAATACCAGGATGCTGAAAGGCTAATGGCTTCCCTGTCTGGCATGATGAACATCTGCAGCTGTTTGTGGAGCCAAAGGCAGGTCTGGGTGCATGCTGTCTCTCAAAATCAGGTCACAGCACCAATCACGTCTTTCTACACAAAATCCCTTGATTTCAGTAAAATTTACATGAACTGCATGACAGCCTGATGTAGTGAGGCTGTGTCTGACTTTCTAAATATTACAAGGCTTGGAAATGACTGCTCTGTTTGCCTTCTGAGAGATGTGAGACTACAGGTGGAGTGCTCTTATCCCCAGCTGTTGAATGTGTCACTGTTTTGCACTTTTATCTATGCAACAGTGTGTAGTCAGATACTCAAAGTGACAAATCAGCAGATCTGGGGGACTTGCACTGCCCAGTAATGGTTACACACACCCAGCCTTCCCCAGCAACAAATAAAACAGATTAGCCAAAAAGTTCCAATTGTATACTTAATACATGGCTATTTAAATTAATGAGTTACCTGCCCCTTTACTGAGGTGTGTAAGCATGTGTGAGTTCCTCCACCACTGCAGTGAGAAGGAAAACATGTTCTTGTGATCTTCTAACGCTTGTAATCCACAGACAGAACTCTTACTCTACCAGCCACTGTGGCCTGTGTTGCCAATTCAAATGAAGGACAAAAGAAAAATCAAGTAAGAAAAAGAATGTCAGTTTCATGTCCCTTCTTTTTGTCCTGGGTCTCCGTGAAGTGCCAGCCATCAGACAGTAGTCACATAGATTTCATTTATTGAAATTGATTTGCAGTTTGCAAGAGGCTGAGAGGCAATAAAGTCTAAGCTTACCTAACACCTGGCAGCATTAACTACAGTTCAGAAACTTCCAACTAATATAAGAGAGAACACAATTTGGATTTAGCAAGAAGCAGGATTTATGAATTCTTAATTCACAGTGACTAACTCATGCCCTTGGGAAAGTTTCTCCATCTCTATTTTACCAGATCTATGAGGAAAATAAACTTGGCACTGAAGGTATTTATGAACTTTGGAAATTCAATGTAAATAAATTCAAGTCGTTAATGATTGGCCAATCATTTACATTTAACCTTAAAAAATTAGTTTTTCTGCTCTTCTTTTCCAAAGGTTGCTGAGATGTCCCTGAGGTGCTGGTTGGTGAATGCTGACTAGAAGAGAGTAGTGCTTTGCTTTGTTTACAAAGTGTAGATGATATTCCTGCATAATAAAAGATGGCTTTAGCAGGGAGCATCTCCTCCCCTTGTTGAGCAGCCTCCTCTTTTGGCAGAGACAAGTTCCATGAAGATCAAGTGCATGTTCAGCTTGACAGCAGAGAGCCCTCATGGGTTTGATGAACTCCATCTTTTAACAACAAACTTCAATAAGCTCTAATTTTTAAAGATGTGGAGTCCATGTAATCCCCATTTTGTGTAATTTAGCTCTGTCAGAATCTTGTTGTGTAACTTCCAAGCAAACACCAGCCTTAGCAAATGGGTATTTATGGCTGTGAGTGGTTAAATGTGGCATATTCCTGATCCTGAAGAGTAAGTTTTAAGATGGCAAACCTTAATATAAAAAGAGAAAATGTTAGTAACTATTCCTATTGGCAGGAAAAGGAGAACATCTGCTCAAGTCACTAGTGGTTTGTTGCCTGAGTTAGCAGCAGGGCAGCCTACAGCTAATTAGCCATGGCTTGATAAGAGAACAGGAGTGCAGTGGATAGAAATGTTGTCATCTGCAGTTGCTTGAAATCCCTATAAAAGCATTAAAAAGATGCCTCTTGACCTTCCTTTTAAATTCTTTCCTTGGTATCTTTGGAAATTGCTGCAATGACTGCTTAGCTATGAGTGCAGACCCCCACTGAAACCTCTGTGCATGAAATGTCCTGATTTGATCTGGTTTTCATTAAAGCATTTCAGTAAGCACTTGTCCATTCCTACCCAGAAATTTGCACATAAGCACATGCAAAGCACTGAGCACATCTCTTAAACTCCAATTTAAACACAGATTTTCCCACATATGCTGGGGCAACACTGAGATCAGCCAGAATAGGGAATTTGCATTTTTTTTAAAGCTTTTATTGTGGATCTGGTCTGAAGCAGCAGAGCCAGGCTGAATTTGGGGCTACAGGCTCCAAACACCTCTCCTGCTTTTTTCCTAAACTCACCTTGTGTAGGGATCTCTCAGATTCAAAAGGGCTCTGTCCATTCCAGCACCTTTGAATCTCAGATGTCTGCAGTTGGCTTTGGTGTAAGGGTGAGGTAATTGTGGATGCCAACTTAATTAACCTTGCATATCTGTTATGTTAATTCCTAAGACAGGCCTGCTAATGTGTGGAAACAGGAATAATCTGCAGTATGTTTCAGTCTTTTCCTCAGTTCCTTGCACTCTAAGTCTATAATTTACATTTTGTGTAAAATGTTTCATTTTGGCTCATGTGAGAGTTAAATGCTAAATTCCTTTGAGAAGAATATTTTAAAAAATGATACCTATTTTTATAGGCAGAGAAATTCTATGCATTTGAACATGGTGAGTAACACTTGTTTTCGTGTTTGTGACACACACCTCTGATGAATCTTCTTTGGTCATCTGCACTCCCTCAGCTTTGTCCTCAGCCAAAAGTCTGGTAAATGAGCTGCTTCTCTGATTATTTCTGAGTGCATGGATGACTGCTGTCTTCCAGTTTTATTACTGCCCAGATACAGTAAAGCACAGAAGTACGATGGAGAACATTCAGCAAAAGGTACCATATTTAAATTCCAGTTTTCCTTTGCTGTGTTCTATTGTTCTCATTGATTTCAATTAGTTCAGACAGGAAATCCCATTGATTAGAGCCTTTCAGAGGATGGAGTGAAGCAGAGGCACAGGAGCACAAAATCTGCTGCACACAACAATGAAAGTGAGGAGATTCTTTAAAAGCTGCATTTCTAGCAGGAGGAGGCTGTGCTGATGTGGAGGGATGGCTGGGATGGCTGGGGTGCAGCTGCCCTGGCCCGGGCTCAGGAGGGAGCTGCAGGGAAGAGGAGGAGGAGGAGGAGGAAGGGGGTCCAGCTCTGGATTAAACCACTCCTCCTCCTCCGGGGCCTCAGATTGAGCAAAATGCCTTTGAAACTGATGTGTAAAATTCTTTCCACACGTTGCAAAGCCAATCCTATTTCTGTGGCTTGTTGTCCCTGGAAAAGGAGTGGCAATGGAGCAACCAGAGCACTGCGGACACTGGAGAGGCACCATGGTTTGGAGGGTTGTGGTGATGTCCAACAGGCCAAGGTCTTAAAATAATTCAGTATCACTGTGTCATCGTGCTTGTAACCCAAAGGGGAAATGAATTAACCTTGGAAATCAGAAGAGCCAAATCACAAAACCATCAGAAGGAAAAACAAAGGCACCCAAACTTTTGGTACAGGAAATTGAGATGATTTATTGGATAATTTTTGCTGCATAGTAATAATTTTTGCTTTTATACTAATTTGTAGAAGAATTATTTTCTTCAATGTGAACGAGGTAAGGAGGGGAAGTTAGGGAAGCTTTCCATTCTCTTTTTTAAATAGCAAGAAACTTGCAACAAATGACTCCACAGTATTTTATCTGTAATGGAAAACAAACAGATTTCTTTCCTTGTCAGTCATTAATTTAAAAAAGTATTTTATCTTGGAGAGCAAGGAACCTGGTAAAACTTGACACAAAGGTTTTTTTATATTTAAATGCCTTATTATCTTAAAGGGCACAATAATCTTACATCAGGAGACATTCATGTATTTAACACCTCTTCCAGATCTGTGTCTAGCTGGTGCTTTTAATGACTTCTATTATTCTTGAAGAACACAAAGAACTGCTGGAGGAATCTATTCACAGACACAGGGAAAGAAAGTCTGCATTAATTTAACTTTATATTGATTTAAGCTTAATGAACTGGCTTATTAAGGCCAACTGATAAACCACCTCTGAATAGAAGGGGCAAAATAATTACTGTAGAACTATGGAAGCAAAGTACAATAATGGGATAAAGATGTCAAAACATCCCTCCTTAAAAGGGCTTAGGAAGTCAGAGAGTATTGAACAAAAAAGGAAAAAATAGAAAGGGAAAAATAGAAAGAAAAAATAGAAAAGGACTGGGATTTCAGTGGTGAAGGGCCTTTAGAGTGAGAGGCTTGAGACCTTGTCTTGTAAGTAAAAGCATCCTCCAAAATTATTTGAAAGATTTAATTTGCCCATGAGAGTACATTTTATGGGGTTCAGAAAATATGCAAAAAATGCTAAATAAAATTCCTCCTAATTTATACAACTAGATCTTGTATAAGAGTTCATAAGTTAGGAAACTTATGAAATGCCAAGGAACATGTAGGTAGTATTTTTTTTTAAACAAAATATTTAACTTTTTACCTCTTATACAAAAAATCTGAATTTGGAGTCAGGCACATTATTGCTTTAGTTCTACCTCAATTTCTTTTCAATTCAGCTGATGCTGACTGTTTTAAAAATCTTATAATAATTCTAATGCTGGACTTAATTTGAAATTACCAGAATGCACTGAAACCAGGTCATTAATCTGAAACAATGAGAGGTTAAAAAGTCCTTGAAACTTCCTTCGCTATGAATAAGACCCATGGATTTCACCCCTCCTGCCCCTCTCAGCCTACAAAGTGTTCATTCTCCAGGCTGGTGTAATTAATAACCAACTGTACCCATGGAAGGAAGTCCCCTGGAGCTGCACAGTTGTGTAATTCCATAGGAAATATGGAGATTTGCTCTTGCTCCACCTCCTTTTTCTGAAGGATGAAATGTCACAGACAGAATTTCCTAATGCCACGTCCAAACTTTTGAGTTTTTCAGGCAACTGATTGTAGTTGGGGATGGCTGCTTTGCCCTGGTTTTCTTGGCTCAAGAAGCTCCTGAGGGTCACCATAATGTTTTTTAAAAGGACCAAACCTACACATCTGGAAACTGAAAATTTATTTAATTGTAGATAAAGCTCTGGCCTTTTAACAAGGGAAAGTTTTAGACATAACAGTCAAAATGTAGGGGTTGCAGATTTGTGCTTCCAGCAGTATTTAGAATGTACCTGAAGGATGTTGAGTTTCTCTTGCATCTCAGGCATGGCAAAGATGTGTGCTGTTTAGTTTGGTCATACTTTGAGCCTATTCATATAGAATTTGATGAATTAGATGTCGATAAAAATATTTTTTGTTTCCACTTTTTGTACACAGGTCATTGGCTACAATACTGAGTTTTGAATTAAAGCATAAAAATTAATGAAAAATCTGTTTTGTATGGTACCCCCCCTTTTGTTGTTGTTCACTGTTTGCAAGTTTTTAATTGTAAAAGATGCTGTAGATGAAAATTTTCTCCCTAGCATTGCTGTCCTATTTTCCCTGTGATATCCCCAGGGGATCTAACATGAGTTTAAGTAAGTCCATTTTTTCTCGACTGACAGAGCAAATGTTCAGATGCTTTAAAATTTAAAAAGCAAAATGTAGGCATGGGTAAATCAGATCAGAAGAGGTAGAAAATTCCCATTCAAGCCAAATAGTCTTCTTTTGGTTTGTTTGCTTGCTTAATTCTCCTCGGTTCTGTTTGCTTTTAATTTCCCATAAGGATGTTGCATTTTGAGAGCTTGGCATTCTCAGTATCCGTCACTATATCTAAAACCTTCATGTTTCATCAGAGACTTGCAACCAGAAGGGAGAATGATATGTGAACTTTGCCAGTGAGTGCACCTATGGGCACAGGTCGTCTTGCATGAAAATTATTTTCATGGCTGAATGATCATTAATATTAATGAGGTAACATAGTTGCTCTGTATATATTAAAGAATATTTCCCTTTTCAAGGACATTACTTATTTGAAGAAGAGCTACCATAGTAAAAAAGTTTGGTAGCTGCACAAATCATTTCAGGAAGTCCAAAAGTGAGTTACTGAAGATTTTATATACATTTTGTCTTCTATGCAGTTTGAAGTCGTTTATATGGGGAAAAATGAACTGAAGGTCATTGAGTTGACACCTTCAAGTAGTCTGAAATCCATATTCTTGTGTGGAGTAACTTGAGATTTGCTCTAAATGGCATTATTGATTTAAAGTTCGAGTTCTTTGAGGATAAAAAGAGTCCAAGATATTTTGAGGATGACTTTTTCCCATGGTCCTAACTTTGTTGCATCCACCAAGGATTGTGGTTTTCCCGTCTCCCAGTCCTTCCAGTGCCGGGGCAGAGATCGTAGCTGGGAAGGGGTGTGTGAGATCCAGGGCAAGCCGTGACATCCTGCGGTGCTTTGGGCTGCCCTGCCGAGCCGCGGCTGCCCCTGGAAGCAGCTGCGGGACGGTTCGGAAGATGCGGGGAGCCGGCAGCAGCAACAGCGGCGGAGCAGCCGGAGCGTGCGGGACCCGCACATCCCTGCCCGCATCTCCAGCCGGGATCGCCCCCGGCCCCGCAGCCGTGTCCCCCGCACGCTTGAGTTGAGCCCGGCGCCTTCCATTCCTTGGGAAGCCGGCGTGGCGGGAGAAGTTTCTGTCGGAGCCGCTCGCCCCCAGCAGCCGCAGCAGCGGAGCCTCTGACAGCCGCCCCGTGCAGGATGCGCGGGAAGCTCCCGCCCAGCTGAGCGCGCTCGGGCCGGTCCCGGGGCAGCAGGATTAAAAAAAAGCAAACCAAGAAATGGAGTGTGCGGGCAGCGGCGCTGGCTGAGGGCCGGGCTGTGACTGTCCTCAGCGCCCCGCCGGCCGCGCAGGTACCCCCGGCCCGCGGCGCGGAGCGGGCACGGCCGGGGCGGGGACGCGGCCCTGGGCGGGAGCGGCCGCTGAGGGCGGCGGGCGCAGGGGGCGGCCCGGGCGGCGAGGCGGGCGCTGCCAGGGCGAGCCGGGGGGCGGCTCCCCGGACCGGCCCCCCGGGAAACGCGGCCCCAGCGAGCCAGGGAGAACCGGAGCAGGCGGCGGCGGTAGCGGCGGCTGGTGCCGGGGGCGTCGCGGCGCTGCCCGGTCCGAGGGACCGGCGCTGTGCCCCCCTTGCAGGTGAAGCGGGGCGTGAGGGGAGGGGCGGCGGCCGCGGGACCCCTGAAGGGCTCCCTTGAGCCCCGCGGCGGAGTTTCGGAGGCGCATCCCCAGCCCGCGGCTGAGGCGGGAGGTCCGGCTGATCCTTCCAGGCAAGCGGCGCCTCCTGCCCCGGCTGCCGAGTGGGGATGGGGCGGTGAGGGGATGGGCAGGTGGAAATGAAGGGATGGGCAGGTGGAGATGAAGCGGTGAGGGGATGGGGATGGGGCAGTGAGGAGATGAGGATGGGATGGGGAGGTGGAGATGAAGGGATGGGGATGGGACGGTGAGGGGATGGGGAGGGGTCGTTGAGGGGATGGGGAGGGGTCGGTGAGGGGATGGGATGGGATGGTGGCCGTGAGGGGATGGGGAGGGGTCGGTGAGGGGATGGGATGGGATGGGATGGGATGGGATGGGATGGGATGGGATGGGATGGGATGGGATGGGATGGGATGGGATGGGATGGGATGGGATGGTGGCCGTGAGGGGATGGGGATGGGGAGGGGAGGGGGCGCGGTGAGGCCCGGCCGGGCCGGTGCAGGTGGACCCGGCGCTCACGATGGAGCAGGCTGGAAGCCTGAGGGGGGCACAAGGGCGTCCCGGCTTCTTCACACTGAGGGGAGAAGGCAGGGAATAAGGGAGGATGTGAGGAAGAGAGAGCTGCCCTTATGCTGTTTGTAGGACAGAGCAGCAGGGTGAGGTAGGAGAGGGGAATATGAGTGTGGATAGCAGGAAGGTGCTTCCTAAGGGCTGCCTGCAGTAGTAAAAGCAGAGGAAAATTGAATCAGGCCTTGCTCTTTAAAACAGGAGAAGTCACACAACCTCCCTGCCAGTGACTGAATGCACTGGTGAAAAGATTCTTCTCCCAAAAGTTTTTACATCCTTGCCTTTTTTCTATCTTCCCTTCCTCCCGTAGCCTTGGCTCTGTTTAAGTCCTCTCAGAATAACCTGCCTTGTTGAAGGGACTCTCTGTCAGGGCAGGAAAAAAAAAAGTCTTTGAAAACAAACTATCATTGTTTAAAGCTATTTGTGGATCAAGGTTGTGACTTAACTGTGAAAGAGAATGGCTCTCCCTTGCTTACATTAAAAACACAATAACACATTAAAACAATCAGAATCTGGGTCGGTTACTGGGCTGGAGTGCAATTCAGCAGAGTGAGACCTTAATGCAGGTTTTACAGTACCTCAACTCTCTGGTGAATCAATAAATAATTAGTGGTGGGTCTTTTCTTTTTGTGTGTTATTTGGAGAAATTCTTCAGGCTAGAGGTGGTAATTGATGATACTTTTAATCTCTCCTACTTTCTTCTTGAGGCCTGTGGCTATGATCTTTAAAGTCCTTTTCAATCCAGACCATTCTATAACTCTATGATGCACTGGTTTAGATGTAAGGCAGCAAGAAAAGGGTGAAGTATGGATCCACCCTTTCCAAGTTCCTGTGCTGTTTAAAAGTTGCAGCTACACTCTGTGAGCTGGGGTACCTGCTGGTGAATGTTTGGATTTGTTGCTGGGTGCCGCCACTTGTTCCCAGTCCCAAATCTGATGGCCCACATGATCTTACATCTAGCAGGTATAAGCACTTACATATATCAGGCACTTGCAATAATTTTGTGCAGGCAGGTACAGAAACTACAAACTACAAAGCAGCTTTGGGGTTTCTTCCCTAGCCATAGTGGTTAGCCTGGAAGAGTTAAAGTTGCAAAAAGTAGTAGCTGAATTCAGGTTGGGAAACCAGAAGTGGTGTTACTCCTGCACACCTTTTCTAGGTGTCCTGCTGTAAACTAGAATTCAGAGCCCATGAAAATCCATCTGAGGGAGGGGTCCTGCAGCTCTGGGAAGTGTCTGTCGGAGGAAGGCTGGGAATTGGGGTGCTCCTTCCCCAGCCCTGCCAGGAGTGCTCCAAAGAAAGTGAATTATGCAAGAGACTGCACTGGCTCGATCAAATTTCTGTCTTCAGTTTCCCTGCGAGGGTTGAGTTTCAGCGCTCCTGTTCTGCTGGGGGCTGGAGGAGCGTTCTCAGTGTCAGAGAACTCCGAGTTTCCAGAGAAGCCCCTCAGAGCCCCAGCATGACGTAGGCCTTCCCATCAAACTAGTTTTCCATTAATTAAAAAAGTAGGCACCCTAGATAGCATGAACTCCTCGGTGAGGAGAGTGGAGAGAAGTTATTTATCTTCAGCCTTTTAATCCTTTCCTCTTTGTGACCTTTGCTTATTTCATTTGTGTTAGTTATTCACAGCTCTGGCAGACCTGAAACAGCTTTGCTGAGACCTACAGGAGGATCACTGCTCTATTTTCTAACTTCTCAATCTTGTCCTAATCAAAAATGTAAATACATGCATAATGATTTGCATGTCATTAACTTCCAAAAAACACCCTCATGCTAAAATCAGTGTTTTTTGAAACCCAATTTTCCTGCCTGCCTGAGAAGTTACACCTGGAATTCGCAAACCACCAATTCTGAGAGCATAAACTTTCAGAGAGCATAAGCTTTCAGCACTGCTGTTTGCTTTCTGCTTTGTTTTCTGTTTTCCATTCCATCCAGGGAAGAACAATAAATTAAAAAAATATGTTGATAGTAATTTTTGTAATCGGTTTCTTTCTTCAGTCTTCATACTGAAGGCAGAAATATTCAGTCTTCATACTCAACAGAAAGTTTCAAAATGAAAAATGAGCGAAGTTGGTGTACTGTATACTCACTGTACACTCATTTTGCCGCCACTGAACTCATTGTGATCATTAATGAGCAGAGCATCTAACACATTCCAGAAATTCCAGAGGAGTGTGGATGGGAGCTTGCAGATTTCGAGGAATCCAGGGAAACCGGGAGCAAACAGCGTCCCTTTGAGCCGGGCTGGCAGCGTGGCCGGCCCTGGATTTGGGTTTCCCTGGCACAGAGCTCTGTGTGTGAGCCGGAGGATCCGGCTGGGAGTGTGTGTGTGGAGCAGCGGCACCCGGGACACGGCACGGGCGCTCTGCCAGCCGTGGAAGGAGCGTGGTTTGCGGGATGCCAGGGGCGCTGGGAAGGAGCGTTCCCGGGCTCCGGCGGAGGGGCCGTCGCTGCCGCCTCCCGGGGGCTGAGTGCGCCCGTCTGACGGGGGAGCCGCTGCGCGCTCCAGGATGAGCAGAGGAGGTTGAGTTCCCGTTCCAACCCAGGGCCTGGAATGTGCCTTTGCTGTGCAGGGCTTGCCCAGAACGCGGGGCTTGCTTTAATAGGCTGCCTTCGAGTCAGTGAGTCTGGGAGCCAGCGCAGGGTTACCCTGGATCAGATGCCAGAGCGTGCATGGGCTCTCCCTCTCTGGGAAGGCTTTGGAAACGGGATTAACAGCGGTGCTGCAAACCCCGTGTGCTGTGGATGTGTTACACTGCGGTTACAAGCACCAAATCCCTTGGGAGCAAACAGAAAGTGCCACTGCTATTCAGTGGAGCAGCTTGAACATGTCCCTTCTTTCAGGAAGGAGGGGAAAACAGTGTGCAGCACTGCTGTTGATACAAAAAAAGGATCTAAATAGCAAGATAAAATGTATGGCAGACTGTGGATCAGCTCAGCTTGAAGTTCCTGTGATATTTGAAAAAGCATTTTGGTTTCTATGCAAGGACACAAGCCTGAGATATATTTCACACTCAACACTGCTTCTAATGAATTTTGTGTTAAAAATCAAAGGTGTATGATCTCCCACTTAGAAAAAAACCCCACACAAACAATTTTTTAGAAGCCAGTTAGGACGCTGTGATGAGAAGAAGCAGGAGAGGGCAGTGCACCCGTGCTCACTCCTGGGCATGGGCTCTCCTGCTGTAGCATGTGAGGAATGTGCGTTGTGCTCAGGACACTGGGAGCACCCAGGGGGATCCTGGTCGCTGTGCATGGCTGAGCAATGGGATGCTCAGCGAGGGGGTGCTGAGCTGTGCACTCAGCGCTGTGCCAGCACCACCTCACAGGCACCAGAGACTGTGTCTGCCTCCACAGTTCAGCAAAATAGGCCAGTGGCTCTGCTCCATCCCCAGAGCCAACAGGCACAGCTCCCTCCCACGTGCTGAGCTCGCTCCTCTCCAGAACAGAGCGCAACTGGCCGGGCTGGCTGGGCCCCGAAAAAGCGTGGGACTGACCTGGCTCACTGTCAGAAATGGAGCCTTGAAATTCCTGTATTTGGGTTCTAAACATGGCTGATCTGGGTTTTGGTAGCACCATTACACTTCACCTCATACACCAGCTCTTCACTGCAATTTCACTCACAGTGCATGAGTGCTTTTGTTTAATTAAACTTTACTGAAAAAATATCAGCAGTGACAACATGAGAGAATTGTAATGAGATGCAGTTGGAAATACACTTCTGGGACTAACATCCTGTCAATTACAAACAGAGGATGTTTACTCTGTCTGAGTAAATTTTGAAAGTGAACCTCGGAAAAGCAGTTAGTTAAACTCTGAAGCTGTGAAACCAGCATCTTAAACTTTAAAGTTCAATCACCAGAGTGTAACAGAGAATACATTCAACAGTCATGAATCTGATGTCTTATCAAGATACTTCTCCTTTAATTTGCATTATTGCTTCAATATAAATATTCCAAATCATCCAACCATTCCACTGTAATGAATTTTACCTGTGGATGTGAGAAGAGACTGTGCATCTTGAATAGTTTGAATTCTGCAGATGATATTTTCACATTGCTGTGTCTGGTAGGGAGATCTGTTCCTGGGTCATTTCTCATAGCTGGTGGTAGCAGCTGGAAAGAAGCTCAGCCAGATTACTGAGGGAAAAATGTAGGGGAGGAGAAGGAAGAAAGAGGGCACATGTTAAAGAGAAAGAGAAGTAGAGATGGAAAGAAATGACCAAGAGTTATTCATAAACAGGGATAAAGGGTTTGCAGTGGAAAAGGTAACAAGAGTTAGAAAAAGTCCTTAAACCACCACATATTTAATCCTGCTGGTAAAAGAATCTCTGCTTCTAGTGGAAAACTGATGTCTCTGTTTCCCAATAATGTAACAAATATAAAATGCTTTCCCAAATTTGGCTTTATTCCAAATACAGCCTTTTGGCTTCCTGCATTTCTGATGGAACTGGTGCTCTCTTTCTTCATTAAGCTGAAAAAGTCACAGTCAGTCAATTTTGGCCCTGCAAATCTCTGATATTGCCTTAGGTGTAAAAGATCCTCCCCATCTTGGGTAATATTTTAAAAGTCTTGTCTCAGAATTTTTTACTAAGAAAGTTGGACCTATGTCTTGGTAACTTGAGGTGTCACTGATGGTGTGTTTATATGCCAGCTCCAACATAATTTCTAACCAGAATCTTCGATTAAACAAGGCACACAATGAAAGAATTTGAAATAAGACTTTTCTGGGTACAAGGAGAAGCTTTAGTGATGAGAAAAGCCTGAGCACAGATCCCATGAAACCAATATTAAATGAGGGCTGATGGAAGAAACTGTGATGTGCAGTGGCCTGCTAGTGAATTATGTTGATGTCCCTCATATATTTTGAAAGCAGCTTTTCCAGGGAAAGAGAGTGTCCAGGCTGTGTCACTGGGAACCATGCTGAGTTTTGGTTAAGTCACATTTGGATTAAAATTTGTGTGTACCAACACTTCCATCTCCCTGCTATTTTCAAATGTTTTACTGGCACACATGGAGATGTTTTCCAATTCATCAAAATCCAGTGCACTGAGTTCCTCCAGCACAGAACATTCCCACCTGAGTCTTTCCCAGTCCCACGCTGCAGATGGAGAGGAATGGGACAGCTGCCCCTGCTGGTCACCTCCTCCCCAGATCTGATAGAAAATGAAGTGTATTAAAACCTGTGCCACTTGCCAGCCTCTGGATTACCCCAGGGCACATCCTTACAGCTTAGATACTTCCAGAGAGAGTAAATTCAAACCCAGCAGGTGAGTGGCCAGTGGGAATCCTCCAGCAGGACTTTCAGGCCAGCTGCTTTCCCCTCAGAGCCCCCAGAGCACGGCACTGCTGGAGCAGGCTCAGCACTTGCACCCTTAATTCAGCCTGGCGTGTGCTGATGTCAGTGGCCATTGCTCCTGACAGCAGCTTCTGGAGCACACTCCGAAGGACCCTGGCTGTAGGAAAGCATCCTGGCTTCTGAGATGATCTCTGTCCAATTAGACAACATTCTCCTAGGACAGCACTGGGTGTAGCACACTGCTATGAGTTTTTTTTCTGTGCATTACTTTAATGATGCTGCCATCAGTGCGGTGGACTGGACAATTTCTGTCTTCTCCAGGAAATACTGGGATAGGGTTTTCTGAAGCATGCTACAGCCTGAAAAACATAAGCCACATGATACCAATTCCTACTGCTGCTGCTCACCTACCCTTTGTTACTCCCTTTGGGTCAGACCTGGTAAAGATGAAAAGTTTCAAGTGGAATGGCAGTTTTTTGGTAGACAGGATTGTCTTCCTGTCTGCTTCAGGTTATAAGGATGTAACTCCTATTAGGACAAGCAGGATGTGCCAGCTGTAGGTTCCTGAGGGAAGGAATGGAGCTGTTCTTCTTACTGTCTCTCTGAAATAGGCCTGAAAGCTGCTTGGGAAGTCAGCAGGTCACAGAAATGTAATGCTTTCCCTGCTCTTTGCTTCCAGCCCTGTTCCATCCCCTTGGATCCATTCTGTCCCCACTGGAGCCATCCCACCAGGACAGAGGAGCAGGCTTGGCCTCGTGGATGCCTTCGGAACTGCTCTGCTCGTGGGTACAGAGGTGAGCTCACAGGGGCACAGAGGCTTCTCACAGGGGGAAAAGCCATTTCAGGGCCAGCACTGCATGTCCCTCCTGGCCTGTCATCCCACAGGACTTGTCTCACACCTGTGGGTGCTGGTTTTCCCTGTTTTCTGCAAAACTGAACTGAGCTCACCATTTTTCATGTGTTATAGAGGGCAAACACAAACCACTTTGCCATCAGCATAGCATTTATCTGATAGTAAAGATCACTCTAAGTGAATATTGGAAATGTTATCATGGAGCAGCTTAACTTCTGGTAAATTCTGCTTTTTTTCCTCTGGCTGTTGCACTTGTACAGTCAGTTCTGAAAAGTGTGTCACTGTGAACGCCACTTTGCTTGTCAGTCAAGGAAACTGAACGTGCAGGATAAAGCCAAGTGAAATTTTTATACTTCAGAACCCAGGGAAAGCATTTGAGAAACAAAAGTGTTTATTTTCCCTACTTGGAGGTCCTCAGCTGGTGTCAGCAGCTCTGCTGAAGTTGGTTATTTATGCTAATATTTAGACTTCAAAACTGCAAGTGTTAATGGAGAGAGCTGCCCTTAAACACCACATGGAAGAAAATATGTCAAGGTCCCAAAAAGATTCATACCACAAAAAAGCAATCCAAGGCAGTATTTTGCTTTTCACTTCTTTTTTCTGTTCCCTCCCTATGCTATCCCAATAACACAGTGTTCCTGGTTTTTCTCCTGAGGAGAGTGATGTTTCCCACACAGCTGTGTGGTGTCAGTGCAGTGCCTGATGTCCCATGGAGCTGGATCGTGGGGCTCTGCTTCTTTGTTTTCCAGGGGATTGGATTTTTAATCCCAAATATTTGTGTATCACAGTGTTGGTGACTGGTAGCTTATGCACTTCCCCTTCTATAGAGGATGTGATCTTCATTTTTAATGAGTTCCTAAAATAAACACCTTCTTATGTTTCACAGCACAAAAGAGAAAAAGGAGCCTTTTTCAAAGCTTCACTCAAAACTTAAACATTTCCTTGAAATTTTCTCTCCTGTGGTAATCCACCTGTTTGATATGACTTTCTCTTTTGTCAACAAAGCTGGGCTAAAACTTTGAGGATGACTCTGAAACTTTCCTCCCATGAGACTTCAGTTTGACAAAGAAAGTACAAAACTTCACAAAATTAAACTCATCAAATTATGTATTGCTCCCTTTTTTGCAAAGCTTCCTTACTTGCCAAACCAGATAGGGTAAAATACTGTGGAAATTATACTGAATGCAGCAGTTTGTCTCAGTTTAGGAGAAAATGCATGTTGAATTTTTTGGATACAGTTTGCTCATGCTCATGACTTCTATTCAGTGTGGCAGATATTGTATAGTACAAAATGACATGTGCAGTAGTATATTCATTTAATTGATATTTATTGATACTAAGAGTCTATAATTTTTAACTTAAACTGAAAATAATATCCTACTGAGATCTTCAGATATCAGCATTTCCTTGCTGGTCAGCTGGAAGTGTGAAATGGTCCTGTGAAGTGTAATCTAAATAAAAACTTTTCATAATTTATACTCCAGATCAGTGTAATCATTAACCCAAGCCTTGCTCCACAATGGTGCTGCAATTGCTGTTTTCATTTGTTTCCTTCCTAACCCTCTGAGCACGTAGCTACAGCTGAATTGTTTATGAAATTGCTGTTCTGTATTTCAGCTTCTCTCCAGTCTTTTAGCTTTTCAGTTTGAAATCTGGATTTATTTAATTTTTATTTTTTTCCTTTTTTTTTTTGTAAACAGTCTATTCTATTGCAATCTCTCAGTAAGTAACTATTTATGATAAAGTTTATTATGGCAAAAAAATATTTAAGTTAGGCTTTAGTTTGTCACATCCACAGTGTTGACATGCACTTTTTCCAAGGAAAAAAGCCCAACCCACTTCAACTGCTGTGTATAAAGCAGTTTATAAAGTGCAGTCAATATGAGTGAAAATTGTTCAGTTTTTTAATTTTTTAAAGCCCATATTGGATTAGTACCTGATGCTTAAGTAAAGACTTTCCTTAAAGTCTTATTTGACTTATTAAGGCTTTTGCATTAAAGTTATATTTGCCCTATATAGGGCAAATATGCTGCAATATCATGAAGGTGGTGGATTAAGTTGGGAACCATTGTTCATTGAGCTCTGCACCATGAGAGATGTAAGCTGGAATTTGTAGTTGAAATTTGGGTTTAAAATTTGGTTTAGAATGGATAAAGGACATTTTTGCATGGTGGATGTTGTACTGTGTGGGCTTTGCAGAATGGGACTACAAAGACAAAGCTTTTAATAAGGGTACAGCACAAAGAGATTCCCACTGCTGCTGTCTGAGCAGGACTGGGGTAAGCCCAGAGCTCTGTGCACCTGAGTGCTGCTGAACTGGAGAGTGTGTCCTCCTCAGCCTTGCTCTTCTCTGCTCACTGTGGGAACAAAAACCTCAGCAAAGCACTGCCAGCACAAATGGTACTGGGATGCTCTTAGAAATTGGGTTTTATTTGGGGAAAATAAAAAGAGAAATTGATTTTTTTTATTTTTCTCTGCATGAAATGATGTCTCAATTGTAGGCACACAGTTTGTGGGAACTGCAAGGGGGGCTGTGGCTGTCTCATCCCCAGTGGCACAGCTGTGAGCAGCAGGTGAGCAGCACTGACAGCAATGGGCCAGGGAGTGCCCAGGGGCACTGAGCAGCCCCAAAGGGAGCAGAGGGCACACAGGGGCAGGGCATCAACAGGGGGGATGAAAGGCTGGGCTAAAGAACAGGAAGGGCAGACCCCTGCAGCCTTCACAGGTGAGAGGATGTTACTCTGGATGGGCAGACCTGGAGCCTTCTGCTGTGGTGAGGTGTTACTCTGCATGGGCAGATGTTTAAAGCCTTCTGAAATTGTGTGGTGACACTTGGTGTATTGTGGCCATCTCGACCACGACATAGGCTGTGAAATCTTGATGGATACCAGGTTTTCAGAGCTTGTAGGAACTCCAAAAATTAACCTCAGTGCGTTATGGGGAAACTTGGTAAGCTCTTAATTGGAAGTATTACTTCTCAGGTGGGACTCCTGCTGATAAGGTTGTGTTCTCATCTGTTCAAAATATTGTTTGCAAATAGAAGGATAATGAGCAGGGATATCCAATTTGCTAATTGTGCTGCTAATAGGCTATTAACAGCTGCTCCTGTTTGCACTAAGTGATGGCACTTGTTTCAGGTTGCTTCCTATTGTGTTTAGCAGCATTAATGAGGCACACAAGGTGCTTGTGTGATTTGTCCTCTGAAGGATCTCCCACTTTGTCTGGGGCTGGTAATGCCATCGTGTTCCTGATGCCAGTAAGAAAAATATAAGGATATGGCTGGTTGGAGCTGTGGTGCCCTGGAGATGCAGCCACTCACACCACACTGCTGTCCAGGCAGGAAAAGAGTAGGGCCAGGGCCTGAGTTTCACATATTTACATAATGACTTAATGTCTTTGACTTTGTTCTTTATTTGTTCCCCAATATCCCAGTTATTCCTGTGAATGCAGCATGGCAAACTGACTCTTGCACAACTCTGTCTTTCTGGATTGGGAATAATCAGCTCCATTTTCAATGCTGTGTGTTTGGAATTGGTTTTGCCCAATTCACTTCATATGACACTTTATGTTAATCAGCTTTCTATTCAAATTGCCTTTTCCTTGCCCAGTCATCTCTCTCCTGCTGCTCCCTGTTGCCAGCTTCTCTCCTCCCTTCAGATTTCTCACTAACCTTGTTGGAAGTTGAGCTGGAAATGCTCAGAGAGCGATGTCAGTTTTGCTATTTGCTGCAGTTCCACAGACAGCTCCTGGTTCCTTCCCTGTAGGACCCAGAGCTGTTCTTTGGAGGAAGAGCACTCCTTGGAATCCCCCAGGATGGTCAGCCTACTGAGATCTTACTCTGGATTATTGCCAGTAATGGCTTTTGCAGCTATTCTGTGCTCCCTGCTGTTCTTTCTTTCTTTCACATAACCAGGAAAGCATTCTTTGTCACCTGGAGATTAAAGAATTGCTAATGGAAGCCTTATTCATCTTTTAGCAAATGAGTGTTCATGTATTTCACACACACAGTTGTGCTCTTTGAAGTCCTGCAGGGACTTTCTCTCTTTTTTTTCCTGTGGTGCATCTTGTAATTGTGTCTCAGGTCAGGGTGACACGGTGCACATTAGTTTTGCTTTGTTCCTGACAGACACACACCTTGTGCTTTCTGGGTGAGGAAGGGAAGGGCTGTTTCTCTCTGAGGTTGCATTTGAATAGAACCACTCTGTTTCTCAAGGTAATGATTGCTCAGAGGCTGCTGCTACCCCATGTATATTGAATATTTGAATTCACTTAGCAGGCTGTGTGGCCATTTATTACTTAGGGGTGTATTCACATTTATTTTTTCATTGTGGAAGGTCAGTTCTCCATACAGCAATCTCCACGTTTGTATAGCTGCTCTGTAATAGCTGAGTGACTTTTTATAGGTGTGTGTGACTTCTTTAATACCTTAATTTTGGGGCATCAATTTTCTTAGTATTGTATTATTTCATAGTTTTTATGGGCTTAAACAAACAACTTTGTGGCTAACAAAACTAAGTCACAAGGGCAAGACTGACTAACCTGTACCAGGGCAGGGAACAAACTGAATAGAAGAAACACATGACTAAAGACAGAGTGACCCATGTTTGAAAGTGAGAGAAAAATGTACTTTGTGTTTACACTCTGTGTCCTCTAGGCAGTGCCAAGTTTGTGCAAATGGAAGACCTTAAATTACATTGATACAGTGAGTGGGGATCCAGGGCTAAATAAACCCCCTGTGGAAAGAATAGGTGGTGTTCTGTGCAGTAGATCCTTACTGGAAAATCCAAACTAATAAATGGATGCCTGGCAGAACTCTGCTGCACTATGTTATGTGAGCAAGGAGTTTCTATCTGTGGCTTGGATGCTCTGCTGCTATTGGGAAATGACCTTTCACTCTGTGGGGATTCAGAGGAGGGACATTGTTCTTCACTTCTCCCCAGAGCCCAGGGCAGCAGACCTTCAGTTCAGCACCCAGAGCCACAGGGCAGGGCTGGCACACTGGTGCCACGCTCATCTGCCAGCACTTGGGATGTGACAGCAGCGTGGGTGCCACTCGCAGGGGACTGTGCCCAGTGAGGGGCAGCTGGTGTGACACAGCCGTGGCTCGCAGCTCCTCCGCTGGAGACAGCTGGAGTCAAGCATTGTGTACATCAAATGTCAGGAACTGCCTTCCTGGGGGTTTCTTTTCCAGCTGTAATTCTCCTGTAATGAGCATTTCAGTGTGTTTTCAGCAAAAGTAAATCAGTGTTGCATAATTTGCTTGATTGGCATGGGTTTTATTGGTCCAGCTTGAGCACTCCGTTGAGATTTGTGTACATCTGCCAGTTTCATTCTCTTTTCTCCCATCCCTTTATTTGCCTGGGAGCACTGGCTTCCCTGGGTTGTTAAGGAGACTCAGCATTTATACCTGGTTGTTTTAAACCAAGATTGTTAGCTTAATGAATTACTTGCATGTGGCTGTCCAAAATGCTGATGAATTTCTGAGTTGTGGAGCCCTTTGTATTATTCCATTTGTTGTGCTTCCAGTTTCCTTGAAGCTTGGTTGTTTCTATTGAGGGAAAGAAGAGAATCCTGGCTCAATTTGGACTGGATAAGGGGGTCCATGTCCAGATCTTGTTGATCTGGGAGAAACTTAACAAGCTGTATTTTGACAAGTAACTTACACAATTTTTAAGATGTTTGTGGTTTTTCCCTTTTTTATTTGTTTTGATTATAATTTTCTCCATGGAGAGCTCATGCACCATCAGCTTAATTAGTTCTGATGAATTTCTTGAGATCACACTGCTGCAGCTCTTAACCTTTGTGGCTTGTTATGTACATGGTGGTTTCCTTGCTAGACCTTCACCAAATTTTAGATTACCATGGATGTTTTCTTTATTATTGAGATGACTACTGTAGTAGTTTCAGTAAGAACAGTTTAATCTTCCTGGAGAGATTGAGGTACTTACTTGGAAATTATTCAGAATATTGCACTTTGAAGTGCAATATATTGCACTTTAGCTTGCATTTCTTTTCCACTTAAGTACTGCTAGTGATACAAACAGGTTTTTAACCCAATACCCCCTAAATGAGCAATTCTGTCCACTTTCACCAACCTGAATGTGTTGCCAAGAAACTGAGCAGGATGGGGCTGGGTTGACCTGAGTGTTTCAGTGGAGTTTCAGTGCAGCAAGACCTGGCAGCTGAATAATTCATTTGTGAGCAGGACACCGGGGCTGTCCTTGCACAGGTCGGTCACGATGCTGGGCTCCCTCTCATTACTCCATCTTTCATCTCTCTCCACTTAGCATAGCTCAGCCAGCAAAGTTAATAGATTCCCATCTTTCACTGAAATTCCAGTCTTGAAGGGGATGATAAAGAAGCAGAGGCTGCAGCTGCCCTCGGTGATTTGTGATTTATAGCTGAGGGGAGAGATCTCCCTCCTGTTGTAACAACAGTGACAAGTGTTGCCACAATGCAGCAGTGATTGTTTAGATGGGACATGTAAATAAAACAGAGCCATCTGGACTGCTAAAAACACAGCAAACACACAATTCTGTGACTGGGACTGAATTCAGGCTGTTTCTCCCTTTTAGGTAATCAGAACCTGTGGGCTTCATTCACTTTGTGGAAGTATTTTTTTTTTGTTTTGGTCATCAGCTGTTAACCCTAGGAAGGTGCTGAAGTCTAAAAAACCAGTAGCCTGCCTTTTTTTGATACATACAATTAACAGGTTTTCCTTTGAGCTAAGGCTCAGCATCCACTTTTAGTGTAGGTAGGACATGGGTACAAGTTTTCCTATGTATCTGGGTTTCAAAGTTCTCCACTATCTCATAGAATAAAAGACCAGAAAATGTTCAGTGCAAAATTTCGGATTGAATTCATTGAGTTGGACAGAGCTGAGGAGCTACATGAAAAATTACATCTGAGGTGAGCACCTTCTGGCTCTTTGGAGAGCTTATATTATTTAGCAGTTATCAGGGGTTTTTGCAGTATTTGGGAAATGAAAGAATTATGAGCCATGAACTGAGGGCACATTTTTCTTTCATCACTGATTGCTGATAATTTGCAGTAGTCCATACTCCTTTAAATATATTGCTATTTTATATTTAGATAAGCATAGGAAGGAGGGATTTTTCTTTCCATATTGGAAATGGATTTTTAACCTACTCTGATCAGACAGCCAAAATGCAGGATCTGATGCTAGACTTTTCTGGAATTATATTATTCTTTACATGTTGTGGCTTTAAGTGCCTTCAAAGAAGTAATATCTGGGAGCTTCTTTCTCTTTAATATATATGAAATTAGCAGTGCATGTTTATATTGTTGGGACTTGGACAGGAATTACATTTTGGTATTTAGTTTTTTGCTGCTAGCCTGAACTTGCTGCCATAAACAGTGAATAATCTGAAGGCACAAAGCATCTGGTGTTTCTGAAGATCATTCTTTGCTGCCACACACTATACAAGCATTTAGGCCATTATGTTTAGGCTGCTGAGGAAAAAAAGTTTAGTGGAGCATAGAAAAAACACCAAAGAGAGACACTAATATGTGAGTTCATTCCAGCAAGTGTTTGAGCAGCTGTAGACTTCATATTTAGTTCTGAAAAAGTCCATGTGGAATTCTGTTCAGAATTTTAAATATGTGCCCAAATATGGTGTCTCCTGATGAAGAAAATTACTATTTTTCCACTTCTTTGCACAGTTTTCCTGATTCTGTTCACATTTCCACCTCATGACCAGGTTTTGTTTGCACTGGCTTTACATAATGGCAGGATTAGCTGAGAGTAGCCTCCCAAAATCTCAGGTAGCTCTTCCCTTGCTACACTCATTTTTCAGCTCATTGCCTCCTTCTTTGCTGAGCTGGAATCAAATCAGGTTTAGTTATTGCATCTCTCCCAGGCAGGATTTGAATCCATCATGTGCTGGGAGACACAAGCCTTGCTCTTAGTGCTTCCCTCAGTATTTGAGCTCTCAATTTAACTTGGGGGGAAAAGTGGGGAATTCAGTGTGTGTGAGTTTGGGGTCTATTAGTGCTAAAGACATCTGGGAGTTTCTGAGAATTGCTAAACTAATGGACTGCCTGCAGCCTGATAGTGCAGAGTACCTTCAGCTCCCTGTGAATTCCATGAGTTTCCTCTTAAAGCAGCAGCCAGGGCTTCCATGCAGCACAACTGGCCTGCTTCAGCAGGGTTTTAACTAAAATGGATGGTGTCAAGTGTTCTGTAGTCAAATGAACTCTACTGGTATTCACATTCCTAGGTAACAGGTTATAAATTACCTTTGATTTCAGAGGCTGCTAGGAAAAACATGAGCCTGTGTGCCACTAAGAGGGCTCTCAAGGTGGATGACGTTTTTATGTACCTGACAACAGAGAGAACAGGATGCTGTGAGTGTTTGTGTTCAGAAAAGTCAGGGTTAAATGAATGATGTGTGCCATTTGAAGTTGTGTTAATTTAGGCATGCTCATCCTGTCAATGAATGCTCCCTAGTGCTTCATTTTTGAGTGTTTCAGTGTATCCCCTTTCTGTGCCATCCTTATAAATTATCAGGGATGGCTGTTTCTCTGTGGCTGTGCAGGCATCTGTGCAGATAAGCTGGCTGGTCAGCTGGGAGCCAGCTCAGAAACAGAACCTGGGAATTTTCTGGCCATGGAAGAGAATTAAGAAATTGGACAGAAATATCCACTTGAGGTTGCTGATGGGCTGTATGGTTTTTGTGGACTTGTTTGTGTGAGCCAGAAGGAATGCATGCTTGTAGTTGAATTTATTTTTGGTTAGTAACTTTTACTTTCCCAGGTGTGCACCTGGGCCTAGAGAAACACCCCCAGACAAGGTTACCTTCCTGCTTGGGGATTCTTTAAACTGTGAAAAAAGGAATGGGAAAATCTTGATGTTTTCATTCTGCTTGCTAAAATTCACACACTTTTTGGAATGTTTTCTTGTTTTGCCAGACCTGGGGGAAGGTTTGCCCTCTGTCAGATCTTTTGGGAGTGTTTTCTCTGCAGCACAGTGGCACAGCAAGGGCTTTCCTCCAGCAGTGGCAGCAGCTGGGCTTGGGAGGCAACATCCCAGCTGATTTGCCTGGGGGGGAAGAGCAGGGAGAAGGAGCTGAGGAGGAGGCCTATAAATACTGCATGGCTGCAGCTCTGCTGCTCCCTGAACCGAGTTACCACTGCTACAGTGCACTCTGCAAAAATGTCACATCCCTTCAGTGCTCAGCACTGAGTCGGGTGGAAATCAAACTGCACCGTTTGTTTGGGGTGGCTTGGAGTCACCCTGGCATTTTAGAGATGGATTTGATCAGGAAAGTGGCTTGTGTGACTGTGCTGTCAGCCTTTCCTCCCTTCCTTATCCATCTCCTGCCACTTTCCAATGGCTCTGGAATTTACTGCTCAACTTCAGTCAAAGTTTTTAAAGGATCAGAAATCCCAGAAGGTGTTACATTCCTACAAACATGTTGGAAATGGGTGCTTAGGTGTAGGAGAGGCCCCCCAGTGGAGCTCCTACAGAGGGAAAAGCACCTTGCCTGTCATGGTGGGTGTTTTTCCAGGGGAGTGAGCCTGTGCATGGCCCTGCTCTCTTGCCCAGCCACACATGGAAGTGATGTCTGGAAGGGAATTCTCCTCTAGGGGGAAGTGCTGGGGATGTGCAGTAATTGAGACTTTCACAGCATAGAGATTTATTTAGGGATGCACTGGGGGTTCTGAGACAACGAGGAGCTTATGCTCCACTGATCCTGTGCTTGAGGAGAGGGAAAAGCAGGATCTGGGAGGGGACTTGGTTTTTGTCTACCTGTGGGTGTTAAGAGAATCTTATTGCAGAAATAGCAGAGAGGACAGTTGCTCACTGTTCCAGTGTCAGTGCCTTTCTCCACGGTGTAACATACCCAGTCTCATCAAGAAGTCAGGATTGGCACAATTTATTTTCATTTTCCTGTGAATTTGTAGTAGATGTATACTCTTATTTAAAGAGCTTTCCCCATCTCTTGGCAAGCCATGGGTTTACAAGCTGATCTGCTTATCCTTAGGGTTAGCTCTGGAGAGCACAGTGAGAAACAAGTCAGCATCCAAAATGCAAAGTGGAACCACGCTGCTGGATAAGAGGAGTTTGGCCTCCACACAGAACCAGCTTCTGGCATTCCCCTCTCTTCCACAATCAAGTGCAAGCTGTTGCTGTGCTCTTACCTTTATTCAGTCTGACCAGATGTAAATCTTTCCTAAAGGCAACAGAGCCTGGTCTTGGAATATGTTGAGCGTTTGAGAGCAGTTTTGGAAAGTTTTCTCTCTGATACATGCAATCCCAGGCTATTCTTCCTCTCTCTGATCCCTTTAGAAAATGAAAGCTGGTGTGCATAAAAGAGAGAGTTCAAAAGTAGAAGCAGTTCATCCCATCTCAGATTAAAAAACCGGTTAGGTCAGTTTATTTTGGTTTCTTTTCAAGTGCCGACTTCTTTCCTTGCCTTGTTTTTGCCTTGTGAGAAACAGCTGCTGAACTTTTTTACCAACCTTTCCTGTAGCCCCTGTGGTCATGGAAATCACATTTTTATTTCCCACCCTAAAAATGCAAAACCTACCAGGCTTAATCTCAAACACAGCTGACACTGGTACAAATACAGTAATTCAGTGTGGGAAATGTCCTTTAATAGTTCCTTTTGTTGCTGCTGAAAGAGCAGAATCACACAGCTGCTGGAGACAGATATGCAAGTATTTTCTTCCTACTCAGAACATTTTAGATAGGAATGTTTGTTTTTAGTGAACTGTGTCAAAGTCTAAATTTAAAATAAAGAATGGGCTTAAATACACTGAAAGTATAATAATTCAGCAGTATTTTCTGATGGAGAACCATACAGCAAAGTACAACAAATAGTAGAGTTAGTCAAACTTTCTGTTGCAGTGGGAATACCTGGGTTTCCTCTTCCATTTAGATCTGTAAGAAGAGGAAAATAAAATACGTTAACAGGAAAGAATTTTGTTTAGCATGATCTTCTAACCATCAATGAAGGCAGTCATGCACACTTGGGAGCACAGCTGGATATGGATATTGGATGCATGCTGTGCCCAGGGCTGGACTGGGATGCTCAGCACATTTGGGGAATCCCCTTGGGGGCCTGCAGAGAGCAGACCCAAATTTCAGGGTCTCAGGTGGACTTGGGGAGGCAAAACCCAGCATTTTGCTGCTTGTACTTGGGCTGTTCAGCAGATGCACATTCCTGGGATGCTCAGAGCTTTGGCAAGACTTAAATCAAGGAAGATGTTTGTGGGGAACAGCAGAGCAGCACCTTTCACCTTCTGTCAGATCTGGCCTGAAATGTCTTTCTTAATAACCAGAAGAGCCTATTTTTGTCTCAGTGCTGACTTCATGAGCCAGAGGCACTCTGGAGTGAGTGAAGCCATGGCAGGCTCTGCCCCTGCAAAGCTATGCATAATATTTATATTACAGTATGAGGAGTACTTTGGGAATTTGCAATGTAGTAAAATTCCTCTCTCCTTTTCCTATCAAAATCTCCTTTGTGGTAAAAGGAAATCTCCTTCAGCATTTCTGCTTTATAACATTTAAATAAGGTGGCCATTTGGTCACTTAATTTCTTTCTTCAGCTATAAATCTTTATATCTTTCTGTGTTTTATTCAGGAATCTGAGATGAAAGAGAACTAGATTCTGATGATCATCTTGTCACTGTTGCTGTCACCTGTGTTGACAGGTAAGTGTGCCAAGGTGGTTTTGAAGACAAAATGTTTGAATTATTTGTGTCACATGGGCAAAGCTGCAGTTACAGCCCAGGACTCACCTGTGGGTTGTGCTGGATGCTGCAGAGGTGAGTTTTTCAACTAACAAGTGGCCAAAAATGCTTCCAAATCGTTCTTGATCTCCAGAAATAAAATTGTTCCTCCTTCTGCTTTATGGTGGTTGGTGGGTTACAAAAATGATCTCAGAGCAGAGGAATTTGCAGTTGAACTGCAGCCTGGAGTGAAGATGGCTGAGAGGTCTGGTTGACTTTTGTCCTCCTCCTCCCCAAAGTACCTGAAACATGAACTAGCAGATGGATGAAGTTATCATAGTTCTTTGTTAGATGTGACACCCACCCTGTTTTCATCTAGGGGTAATTTATTAATGGGGTCCATGCAAATTTGCAGAGGATGTTAGGACTGAATGAAGAATTTCTTGGATTTTGTACAGATAGGTGAGAACTGATGGACTTGAGCCTCTCGTGATACAGCACAATCATATTTCTTTTATCTCTCTTACCTTACCTAAATGCTGCATTTTCAATCTTTCCTATTAATAAAGACTTCAAGTCCCTACATTTGTTATAAATGTCTTTATCTTTGCTTTTCTGATTCTTTCAAAACACAGTCCCAAAAGTTTTGGCAGCACTCTGGAGACGACTGAGAACTTCTTATGAGAACAATTTCTTGAAGTAACATAACTTTCTTGACTTCCATTTCAATCATTACAATATAAATTGAAACATGAAATTCAGAGATCAGAAAACTAGAACAAAAAGGACACTGATTGAAACTTAGGTTTCCTTTTGGTGAAGCATGATGCTTCTGTATGATCTGAAAACTAAAGAACTCATTTTCTCTGTGATAAGAGGAACTGAAGGTGCCTTTTTTTTTGCACTGGCTGCTACAGGTGTCTGTGTCATTGTGCATTTATGAACACAGATCAAGGTCTGGATGGTGAGTCCTAACAGTGCCTTGGGATGAGCACTGGAAGGAGAATGAAAATACAAAAATTATGTGAAATGTGTCAGGTGGGTTGCTGTAAATTGTGTGGTGACATGAAGCAGTGTAATTTGGATCACTAGTATGTAAAAATGGAAAACGAGGAAGATTTTAAAAATGTGTGTGCTTCAAAGCTCAGCCTAATGAATTTCTAGCTTATCAGGGCATTTAATAATTGACTGTTTGCTTCTGTGGTAGGGCCCCTATCAAAGAAGCACACCAACCTAAAGAGAGGGGTGCAGAAACAGGTGTGCAAATTTGGATTTTAGCTGTTGTGTTTGACAGTGTGTTGAGTTGATGGGAATAACTGTTCCATTGGCTGAAATGTTACAGTTTGCAGGGACACCTTCCACTATCCCTGGGTGCTCCAAGCCCTGTACAACCTGGCCTTGGACACTTCCAGGCATCCAAGGGCAGCCACAGCTTCTCTGGGCACCCTGTGCCAGGGCCTCACCAGCTCCTGAGTAAAGAATTTCTTCCTGATCTGAATCTCCTGTCTTTCAGTTTAAAGCCATTCCTCCTTGTCCTGCCTGTGGGAAAAGTCACTCTCCTTTTATGTAAGCCCCCTTTAGGAAGCATGTAAGAAAATTCAGCTGATATGTAAGTGGTGGCTTTCCATGTGTGACTGAAAAACCAAGAGGAGAAGTTTGGGTTTATTAAGAACTGCAGAAAACTTTTGAGGTGAGGCAACTAGTGCTGGCAAGTGTGGAAAAAAAAAACAACCCAAAACCAGCTGTGAAGGAGGCTACATAAAAGCTGTGGGAGAACATTAAGCAGACACAAAACCTAATAGCAAGTATTTTAAAATGCTTCTTTACAGGGTCAGCCCAGCCCCCAGTTCTACAGAAACCCAGGAGCCCTTCCAAGCACAGTGTTCCTGGGCAGCACTGCCTGTCATTCCTAGGAAGTCATGGTCACACGTGGGTGTCCTTCACAAAGGTTCTGTCAAATCCTCTCACAGCAGCTGCGCCTTTGAAACATTTTATTAAATCTTTTTCTAAATATTTTCTTCATGGGAGAAACTGATAGTAGTATGCCTGGAGTGCAAATGATCCTGGTTTTCTTATTAGGATTATTTTCTATCCTGAGTCAATCAACTTTTTTTTTTTTTTTTTTTTTGTAAATGCTTTTATATTCAGTTTGCATATCTTGATTAGACTGTGATAATTTCCATGGCTGGAATCTCCAAAGTGTGCTGTCAAGAAATTATAAATGGTAATGAATTCACTTAATCAGGACTTCCAGGAGTACAATCAACATGAAATCTAGTCAATTAGAAATAAATCTGTTTAAAGTATTTCTGGTTCTCCAACAGTCTCGTTTGAGGCCTTATGTTACCTGGGACTGAATTAGAGACCTACACAGACAGCTAGAAAAAACACTTTGCAAGAAATCACTGTAAAGGGGTATAAATGAGTCCAGACATTTAGGTGATGCTGAAATTTGCTTGAATCTCCATTATAAACTAAGTTACACAGCCACCAGAAGTGTATGGTGCCAGCTGTGACTTGGCACTCTGCAGACCACATCTTGCACCTTGTGTCCAGTTTTGGACCCACCACGGTACAGGAAAGATATGGAGAAACTGGAGCAGGTTCTGTGGAGGGGCACCAAGAAAAGGGAGCTGGAGTGTTGTCCTGCAAGGAGAGGGACAGGTAAGGCTGGAAAAGAGCTGGCTTCAGGGAGATTGTCCAGCAGGCCTGGATAAAAGCATGGACAGCCCAAGCAGATCTCATTGCTGGAATTCTCTGGGCAAGAGGGTGAAATAAAGACCTCCAGAGCCCCCTGTGACCCAAATGACTTGGTGATTCTCTGAGTCTCAGGCACAGCAAAGAATCCAGGTCGTTGTGTTCAGGGAGGCTGATTTTATTTTGGTTCTGCATTGAGAGAGGGCTACTTCAGAAAAACAGCTTTGTTGTTATCCTAAGCTGCCTCTAAATTAAAGGTATTGTGAGCAGATAACCCAGGGTGATTTAGTATGCTATTTATTCTTAATACTAAATTCCAAACTAAATCTGGCATTTAAATAGCAAAAGCTGGAAGAGTTTATGAATCTGTATTTTCACACAATGACATTCTTTCTATTTTTTGTTTCCCTTCTTTTGCCTAATGGTTTCAAACACGGATCTCATTTTGTTTTCTTCCTGCCTAAGAAGTGATATTTTATTTCTTGCACTGTTTACTGAAGGTAATTATTAAACCTTGGTAGTCAATGAGGAAACTGGCTCTTTTAATCAGTTTAATTGGGTTGATTGCATAACTTTTGGCTGGCTATAATTTGGTAAAAATGAGTTTTTTATCTGTATAATGAATAAAAAAATCTCAAAGGTCAAGAAAATAATTTATTTCTCAGTTATTCTATGGAGTCACTGTGCTGCCTGGGTCAGTTTGGCAGGTCATTTAACCTTTCTAAGCCTGCAAATATTTTCTCCACTCTGTCATCACCATCCTTCACCTGCACAACTCTAAAGAATGTCCTTGGTTGTGCCATGAGCACAGGCTGGAGTATAAAGCCCAAAATATGCTTTGCTTGGGTTGGAAAATAGCTGGGGAAGATGCAGCTAAGGTCAGCAGAGCCCCTTTTTCATAATTACCTGTGAGAAAGGAAGAAGTCAGGGAAGTTTTTCTGCAATTAAGGGAAGCCTGGAGACCATCTGGGAACCAGGGTATTTGCTGCAGACAGACACAGATGGGCAGAGGGATGCTGAGGACAGGGCACGGGGCTGTGCCTGCCCTGCAGTTTGGTACACCAAGGGCTGCTCACCTGCCCTGCTCCTCCTTCTCCTCCTCCCTTTCTGGGTCACCGTTGGTTTGTTGCTTCCCCCTGGACTAAGGGAAGAAGTGAAGCTGCTGTGGAGGTCAGGGAAAATCTCCCCCTGCAGGCTCTTGGCAGGGGACTGGCCTGGAACTGCCCACCTGGAGAGTGTGAGCTCTGTGCCCCCAGATCCCACCTGCAGACACCTGCAAACCTCAGCGCGTGTGTCCCGCTGAGTTGAAATAGAAAATAATTTGTTGAAATTAAATGAGAAAAAAACCCCTCAGCATACACAAGGAGAAAGGGTAATTGATTTTATTTGTTGTGCCTGCTCTCAACCAAAGATAACTCATCCTTTTATAAGAAAAGCAGAGCATCTATTTGAAGTTTTGCTTTTTTTTAACTGGCATGTTATTCCATTGATTAAACTAAAGCAAACAATGAGACTATTTCTGTCAACACAGCAAATCAAATGACACAGTAGTCCCCACCAGGATCACATCTGAGGAAAATTCAGGTTAAACTTCATAGCAAGCTCTAAATGCTAACCTGTGTGCAAGGAGGAGAGGAAATCTGCTTTATCTACATTCAAAGCTTGATCTAATCTGCATAACAAGACACCAGCAGTACTTCTCTGTTAGCATTTTATTCTATTTGTATTTGAATTATGAGAAAAAAATGTTCTATGGGTAAAGAGGAAAGAGGTTGATAAACATCAAATGCAAATTAACAAGCAACAAAGCTGCTTTGTCCATCAGGGATGTGAAATTGAGGTAAATATGTTCAACAAGCTTTGATTTTTTTTTTTTTTCAGACTCCTGTTGTAAATCTTTTTAAATTCTCCTATGTCCTTTTCCTTCCAACATATAATAATCTTTTTGATATTTACATAGCTAAGTGCAAGCAGAGGCTGGCAGCAGAAAGGCTGGAAAATAAAATGCCTTGCCCTATATGGTAAGAAAATTTGGTGGGCACCCCAAAATGACCAGTTAATCTATTTTCTTAGAAACAGACTATTAAAAATTGAAGTGGTGTAGTTACTTCAGTATTACTTCAAGAACATGTTGTAACTACTCACATTGTAGCATTCTTGGTTTGGATAAGTGAAGGGGAATTTTTCAGTCAGTGAATCTGCAGCCTATTTTGTCATAGAAAACTTCCAGGATGGGGCACCCATAGGTGCTCTGGGCAATCAGTGCCTCCCCACTTTCACAGTAAAGAATTTCTTTGTGATATTTTATGTAAAAGCTGTCGTGTTATGAAAAAATGCCTTTCCTGATCCAGAACTGCATAATTTTTCGATGTTTCTAGTTGTCTTTTCATACCTTGACTGTTGTTTTGCTCATGAATACAGTGTTGAGTCCAAGAAGACATCTCACTTTTTGGGTGCAAGTTGTGTATCTGGGACAATGTGCTTGGTGCATTTCTGAAAACATTTTGTTGCTTTCCATCCTATTTGGATTAGTTATTTAGATGCTACTTATTTAGCTTTTATTTTTGTTTAACATCTGTTTAAAGTGGTTTGGAATTCTGGTTCAATACATACTAAACAGCTGAATTTTCAAACTGAATGTTGCTTTTACAACAAAGTGCATGCAATTCTTGTAAAGATCTTATTTAATACTTCAAAGTGATTATTATTTTGCCATAAGTAAACTGTAGTTTCCACTGCAAGGAGTATTTAAATAATGTCTTAGGAGCACGGTTGTCTATCTGTTGGAAAGCAGAAGCTCTAATAAATGTGAAAGCTAGAGGCCTTGCTAAAAGCAGCTGTAGAAATGAGCAGAGCCTGGAAGGCAGCTCTGTGGGGCTCATGGGGCTGGGCCTAATTCCTTGTCTGGAAGAAGGACCTTTATTTAAAGGTCAGCCAGAATTGTTCTGGAAACCTTGCAGGGGCTTAAAAGAAGCCACTTAAGAACTTATATTGCCACTGGGAGTTGGCCTTTACTGCAAAGTTCCCTGTGCTGGTTAACATTTATAAATACTTGCTATGTTTCCCCTATTAATAAGTTTGAATCATTTTTGTATCCATTCTATCCAATTTTACTGCTCCACCCTGTCCTAAATCTTTACACCTGCTTCCTCTTCCTGCCAGCAGGTTCTGTTTTCTCATGTTGAAATCCTACTTCAAATGATTTTCATGTTGAAATTCCACTTCAGACGTTCAAAAGCTTTTTCTACATCTGCTTCTCTGCCCGTCTTCCAGCTTTCCTCATTCAGCAGAAGTTGCTTGTCTCTGGTATTCTCTGTACTTATCCTTGCCCAAAATGTCTCTTTACATCTGCCTGGCTGAACTTCAGCTTTTCCATGGAGATAACATGACCAGCTGAATAGTTTACAGGGAAAATAAATGCTAAGTAGAAGAGACAGAGAACAAAGGGGAAATTTAGCTTCCAAAGCTGCTTGGTAACGAAAGGAACTCCAAACTACCCTGTATTTGCAGGAATAGGCTGCTGGTGTAGATTTTTGTGTGTGTGCAGCAGTGATAATGGGGAAGTATCTATGTTTAAAAATACTAAAATTAAAAAAAATTACCTGCTTACAGACCCACTTTAATCATATGATGTTGGCATTTAAACTCTAAATACCAAAAGTTAATGGGACTTAGCTGCTTCTTAACAAGTCTGTACAAATAGGCATGAACATGAGAACTCAGAAATAAGTGGCAGGTTTGACAATTTCTTCACACAGTTTTCTTCTTTGTTTCCTTAAAAAATAAAAGGTGGGGTGAAGTCTCACTCATGAGGCCTTTTGCAAAACAATTTGACCCTTGTGCTGGTCACCCAGCAAAGAAATCAAGGGCTGCTTAAATCTGCTCTTTAACAGGGCAGTGAAAACAATCTCCTGGTGGTGCTGATGAGAATCAATGGATATGACCACTGATTTTGAAAATTGATTTCCAATCAATAATTCATCTTGGAAGCATGAGATGCCACACTGATAAACAGCAGCTTCAGAGAAAAGTACAGGAGGAATTTTTGCTCATCATTCTGGTACTGTAGTATTTGTGTCAGCACTCATCTTCTAAAATATTTATCTGGGTGTTTCAGTTATTTAACAGAAAGATCAAAAATACATCATCACCAGGAAGTGAATTTAAGTGAGGGGCAGCTGAATGGGGAATAAAGCTGTAATTAGGGGAGTTGTTCCTGTCTGGTGGAGCTGGGAGAACAAGGGAGCTGCAAGTGCTTTGTCTCCCTGAGGTTTTGCTGTGGATTGCTTAGCACTCCTTGTGCATGTTCCAGCTTTCTTCTTGTAGATATTTTCTTTTAGGTTTTGCCTTTGCCTGGCTGGGTTTGGTGCCTGTGCCCTGGCTGGAGTTGTGGAATTTGGGTGCTGATAACATTTCCCTTGGGGTTAATCAGGTGCCTCTGTTTGTGGAGATCTCAGTTTCCTGTCACTCAGCAGTGGTGTCCCAGCTCCACTCTGTGCTGGCGAACATTAATGCTCACTTTGGATGAAGTGGTTCTGCCCTTTTCAAGCCCTGGCAGTTCACTTCTGGCCCTGTGCCATCCTTCTCCTGCTGCTTCTGCAAACATTTGCATAGTGTCCAGTTCAGAGACATGATGGGTTTGGAAACTAACCTCTCAAACAAAAAAAAAAGAGCTGGAGTTTGACCTGGATCAGTGCTTTGATTTGCTTTACTGGGGACAAGGGTGGAGTGCTCTGGGGTCACAAGGAAGGTGGGCTTGCTTTTTGGGAGGCAATGCTGGTTACTGCCAGCTTTAAAGTTGGAGTGCAGAGGGAGTGTGAACCCATCAAATTGCAAATGGCCCTTTGGAATTGGTCTTCAATTCAAATTTTCCTCTGCATGACCTTTTCTGCCCAACCAGGGGGAGGTGTGAAATGCATGGTGTGCTGGGACTCAACCCTCCCCACCTTCAGCTCTGTCTGAAGTGCATTTTTGTTTTAATATTATTATAATTAGAAAAGAAAATGCTTGATCTTCTCCAGCATTTTAATTTAGCACCTCATCAAGCTGGTTCTTGAGCTGATATGTATAATCCTGAATAAAGCCACAGAATCCAAGTGTTGGAAGCTCTGGCAGGTTTTACACAGAAATCCCTTTCCTGAATAGTTTTCCTTCAGAGTTAATGACTAAATACCTCTTTCTAGCAGTGACTGTTCCTCTCCCAGCAAACTTTTCTCCCAGTCTGGTTCATGGCATTACTCAGCCTGTGACAATGCCCACTCTGTGTCCCAGATATTCCTGCAGGTAGGTTTGCAACTGGCCTCACTGCAGCAGTCTGGAGGGCTTCCCTCTGCAGGCAACAGGGCTGCTATTGTGCAAATGAATGTTTGTATAAAAATAGATTGGTCTTATCTTGACTAGGAGTCAGTGACCCCTGGATTTGAAACCTTGCTCTGAGACCTGGCCTTGGACAAGGCATTTGGTGCTTGGGCCTCAGCTGTGTTTTAGTGACAAACAAGACCAGGAGGGTTTGGTACTTTGCAGGGTCAACAAAAGTCACACAGAGCCATAAGTAAGCTGAAGATTTTAAAATGTGGTTTTTATAGTGGATTTATCTGATAGTACCTGGATGTTCAATGAAGATCTCCTGTCTGGTGTGTCTCTCTATTGGTGATATTTCAAACCCTCTCACATCAAGTTAAAATATCTAACTTACAAATGAATACAAATAAATATGTATATTTATTAAATTCCTTTTGTGTGATGTTCAACAACCTTAAGGCTCCAAAGAACAGATTAATCTGTTGCTGCTCTTGGTTTTTCCCCTGCTGTGTCTGTTTGCACTCTCTGGAGCACACCTTTCAGCCTGAGAGTGAGCTCTGGGAAATGAATTTTTTCCCATTTGGTAACCTGTGCACTAATTCCAGCCTTTTGCTATGTCCTTGTAGGGTTTTAAAAAAATATTTTTTAGAGAAAAAGGGAGTTTGATGGTCATGGCTTGGACTGTTTGAAATTCTCCTTAATGGTGCAGTGGCAGAATAACAAATTCCAGCAGATTTTGTGAAAGCTGTGGGCTGGACTGGAAAAAAACCAATCTAAAAATAGCATCTGTAAAGGGAAGGCAGCAGTCTGAGATATGCTCCTTTCCTCTGCCTGTTGGTCTGAGGAACATCACCTGGCCACAGCCCCAGAGGCTGGTGCACATCCTGCTGCTCCCGCCGAGCTAAAGGGCAACGGGCTGGGGGAGGAGTTCAGTAACATGGAGCAAGAAGCCATCCTTTCACTCTCTCATCTTCCTGCTTCCTTGTGGCCTTCCTCTGTCAAAATGGGTGCACAACCAGCTGCAGCTCAAGCTTGCTTTGCTTAGGGATGTGCAGAGGCCAGGGCAGGACAGTGCCTGGAGCTGGGGCACAGTCAGTGCCCAGGAGTTGAGAAATGTGGACAGACAACGTGAGGTGGAACAAACCCTGTTGTGGTGTGACACTTTTCATTGTATGCTTATTGTCAAGATAATGACATCTGCTTTTATTAATTTACAGAGAATCTTGTCAGTACTCCTCTACACCAAAAGCAGCCACAAACAAAACACAATCAGTTTAACTGTAGGAATCCTATGATCTATTGCTTTGTTTTTTTTTAAGAAAAGGAAGAAGGCATCCCAGACAACCATGATAAACCTAATCTATGTTTCAGCTGTGTTGAACCAATGAATTGCCAAGTAGGAATTAGGAATCTGGGATGCAATATTTTCATGGGTTATACAAGTATTAATTAGTAAGCCAGGCAACTTGCCTTTTTTTCCTGGTGTAGTAAGTCTGGTTGTGGAAAAATCTTTTAGGATATCCTTGGGACAAAAGTGAAACAGTTCCTAAACAATAACAGCTTCTCTGTGGGAGCTGTGGTAGCCAGTGGCTCTGGTTAACAAGTGGTGGGATCTTCCATTTCCACACAACTCGAGCCAACAAATGGCCAGTTTCTCCAGTATTCAAACAGTCTTGTTTAAAAAGTGGTGTTTAAATGATCTGTTTCCCAACTGTGCTGGTGGGGCCCATATCCTGTTCATCTTGCTACTGTGGATACAGACTCTCATTATCCTTTCTGTGCTTCCTTGTGCATTATTTTCCAGAAGATTAGGTGTCTTATGCCTTGTTGACATGTCTCCAAGAAGTGTTTTGTCCCAGTATTTATTAAACTTGAAGGCTCGATTCCTGGAAGCTGGTTTTTCAGCTGGACGTTTTCCTTTCTTATTATAGAATGAGATATTCCTGGGTAGTTTTTGCATGAAAATCCACTTGCCAAAACCTGGGGAAGTTTTTTCCTCTTAACCCAGCTCTTATTTGGCTGCTGTATAACTGCAGTTTACTGCTCTCTGTCAAATCCACTGCCCTGGAATGTGTTGCACTCTCAGATGGCTTTAGGGACAGACAAACCATGTGATGGTCTTTATGTCTTTCTGCTCACACTCACTGGCCTGTACCACTTATGCCCTTAAATTCTGTGTATTGCCCTGCTGTATTTTGGGTTCACATGTTTTAGCTGTGGCAGACAAATAGAGAAACCACAGAAATGTTTATGCTTTTTATTGACTTAAGGTGCTTTGGAGAGCAGCATTAATCTACAGTTCACTGAAGCAGCAAAAAATGAAATACTCCCTGCAGAGTTTTCCTTTGTAAATAGAGCCTTCCATTAAGCTGCTGTGAACTGGCTTGCTTTCAGGTTTCTGAATGCACTGGTTTTGTCTTCATTAGTAATTATAGCTGAGGGTAATAACAGTAGAATTATCCTTCATCAGAAGCAACAATAAGGCTTGATGATGTGGGGGTGTGGTGTGGTGTGATGTGATGTGCTGTGGGAGTGCTTGTCCTTGACCTCCAGCCCCAGGCCTGGCTCTCCACTGCCCAGCCAACCCATGGGCACCTGAAATGGGAAATGACAGTGGCAGCCTTTGGTCCCTGCTCTGGAGTCACTGCTGGGACAGTGACCGGGCAGTGAAGAGGGAATGATTTAAACCAAAGTGTTAGACACAGTGGTAAGAAAGGCTCTTTTATCCCTTGCTGTTGTTTGACTTGTTTACTTGGGCTGATCTGGCTGAGACATC
This sequence comes from Zonotrichia albicollis, assembly GCF_047830755.1. NCBI lineage: Eukaryota > Metazoa > Chordata > Aves > Passeriformes > Passerellidae > Zonotrichia > Zonotrichia albicollis. The sequence goes on from NC_133824.1 coordinate 49,544,102, forward strand.
AGTATAGAAAATGTGTACTTGGATACCACAGTACATTCACCTGGGTTGAGTGATCAAGTCACTTCACCCTTCCATGTTTCACTTTTGCTTTACTGGCTCTTTTTAAATGTGACCTGGCAGTGGAATTGCTTGTTTGGTTCATTGTTTCTTTCTTTCATGCATTCTTATTTTATTTTTCTTCTAACTGAATTTTTATTTTGCATTAAAATGCAGAGTAATTGTATGGGAGGATTACTCACAGGAAAAAAAGGAAAATAATAATACATTTTTCTGGCCTCCTAAATCTGATAAGTTATATGATGTCCAAGCACTGCAGAGTTTATTGTTGGTCTTTTCAGTTTTTTCCACTGTAAATGTTTTCCTCCATTTGTCCACAGAATAATAATTTTCATATCCTGGAGCAGCTTTGAATTTGTGGGACAAAACCACAAAATTCATTTGCTCTTATAGGTGGAAAAGCCCAGAAGGAAAATGTTCTGCTGTTCTTAGTGTGAGGCCCCTGATTACAAATGTCTGTAGTCTGGAATAAACATGACTTTCATTTTAGCCTAAGCTATATCACAGATTAAAACTGCTTCTAAACTCAGAGTACGTATAATGGCCAGATTTGGGTGGTGCTGGTTTAAAAGGATGTTGTGTGAGCCACAAACCACAGAGCAGCATCTGTGTCTGTCTGGATCCCTGTAGGATTTTGTTTTTTGGTTGGTTCCACTATTTGGGAATACTGACTTTTATGAGAGCCTCACCTGTGCAGATTCTTGATGTACAGGATGATGTTAGTTTAGCATTTGCATTAATTCCCTGAAATGTCTTTTCACTGGGAGGAGGAAGCTTCAAAGCCAGACCTAGCTCTTAGTACAGTTTACAGCAGTGCTGGTTATCACAGGACTGGGTAACTGTGCTGTTTTTTCTGGATCCTTTGGGAGCCTGGGTGTGCCTGGGAAGGAAGGTCATCTTCTTCTTTACTACTCTTTTGTTCCTTCTCCTGCCCTTCCTCTTTTCTAGTAAATTGGTAGCCAGATTTATTTCCTTTACTGTCTGCCTACCCACATAACTGACAGAAAGAAATAAAAGAGGGATAAACCATAAAACTTCCTTGTTAAATGCATGTTATTTCCAAGAAGAAAAAAAAATGCAGCTGATTCATTTTGAAGACTTGAACTGTAACTGATTTTTTTTTCTTTTTCTCCTTTGTATTGGCAGGATAAAAAACTTTAACATGCCTCGTAGCCCTACATCAAGCGAAGATGAAATGGCACAAAGCTTCTCTGACTATTCTGTTGAGTCTGAATCAGACAGCTCCAAAGAAGAAACTATTTATGACACAATTAGAGCAACTGCAGAAAAGCCAAGCAGCAGAATGGAAGACAGTCAGAGCAACACTTTAGTGATTCGAATTATCATACCTGACTTGCAGCAAACGGTAAGGCAGAGTGCACTGTAATTAAACAAAGTGAAATTAATGATTAGCTTTGCTGGCTTCAACCTGCAATACATCTGTTCCCTTTTTTTTACTTTCTTTTTTGACATATTACAGAAAAAATTAATGTTTTGTTTTAATGCCTATGCTTTGTACCCCAGTGGGTTATCTGACTGATTGCCTCAAGTAAAGGCACCATCCCTTCCAGAGAGAGAGAATTTAGTGTGTTGACCTGATGAAAGCCATGTTCATAAAGCAAAATCTCTCTGATCTGCATTCAGAGATTTTGGGTAAAAGAAAGAGACTTTGGAATCCATAGCTTTATAAAAAAATCACATGTTAACTCTATGAAATCCTCATATATATACATATATATATGGCTTCTCTAGTTCCTTTTCTCATGAAATAGTTTGTGATTGACACTAGACTGGGGTCCTGCAAGAGGTCATCAAATTCTCTTTACTATATTTGTTGTTTTTCTCTGTCAACCTGCCTCACAAAAGATATCCCTTTTAGAGAGCCTGTGGCTTTTAGAGTGTAAGGATGAGGAAAAAAAGCACAAATAAACCTTTCTTTCCTCCTTTGCTGCTGTGCCTTTACTACAGGGTGTCGTTTCTGAACCTTCCAGCCAGAGAAACCAACACTAGTGCTGTGATAGGAATAACAGTGTTGTGCTGGAAAAGGTCCTGGGAGAGACTGATTCCATCCAGAACCACAATTTGTCTGAGTTTGCTATTAATTATCTGAATTATCCTGGGTCTCCTTGAATGCTGCTGTCAGGATTTTCAGTGGTGGCACCAGCCTTTTGAAATTTCCAAGATCATTAAAACACATCCATTCCATGGATGTGAGCCGCGTACATCACTCTGTGCTGACATGTAATAGCTACACCATGCCCTGCTGCTGTTCAAGATCTATCTCATGAAACCCTTCCTTTCTTCTTAATTAAGTTCATTTTTAGGGTGATAGAGATGGGCTGGATGCAGCCTGACAGGGAAAAGCTGTTTTGACAGTGTGCCCTCAGGTGTGGTTCTGGAGTTCCTTTTTGATCATCTTACCAGCTTGCTCTATCTGCGACCCCTCGATGAACAGATCCATGAAAATGGAATAGAAATACCAGCTTTTCTGCTATGTTTACTCTGCTGTTAAAACCACAGGGATAGTAGCTTCCTGAAGTCCTCTCATTTAATTACTCTTTTTTTTTGTTATTTATTGACCTTATCAAGACAGATTTAAAAATTAATTTTACCATTTGTGCATTTTTATCACTTTACTTTTTGTATTTCTTTTTCCTTTTCAATAAACTCTTCATGAAAAGTAACTGAATTAAGTGATTCTAAAGCAGCTGATGTATTTCTTATTTAATTTATCAGCCCACAAACTCCTTGTGCAGGAAAGTGAAACCTGGATTCAGGTTAGCAAACAGAAATATTGGTGGATTAATGTAGTGAAGAGTTTGAGCTGTTGTACAGCTACAAGCCAGAGCAAACATAGGCCCCATTTCCTGTATAATTATACTTAATTTAACATATGAGGTGTTTAAAATTAGTCTGTTTAATCAAAGAAGCATGAAATAACATAATTTAGTTTTCTGCTTTTTTTTTTGTTTTTTAGGGAGTATGATCAAGACTGTATTTATTCTAAGGAAGATAAGTTTAGGGGTTTAGATAAAATTCAGCCCACTGGGAAGGTTTAAAGCCAAACTCCCAGGAAATGAAGTTTGCTTGTCTGCAGTGTCTGTGGTACAAACTGCCTTTATTCCACTGTAGGTGTGAGATAAGCGCCAAGCACCACGAGTAGGATGTGCTGCCATGGAAAGCTTTATAAATTACCACACATTGTAGGAAGTCTGTCTTGTTGCTCTTTTATTCTCATTTGAAACTTAGAAGACAATGTGAACCTTGACAAGTTCATACAGAGCCCTTAAGAACAATTGCTTTTCAGTTCTTGTATCAGTTTTTTTTTTGTCTCTTTCTCAGTTTGGGTGATAACCCAATTTACTGAAACACGACTTGGTAGAAATGGGAATTTCTCATTGCCTCTGTGCATGACCTGTATTCAATAAGTGTCATCCTTCTCACAGGAGGGTGGAGAATATTTAAATGAATAACTAAAAGATTTTCTGAGCTCAGTAAAATTCCTGAGGGAATGGAGAGCATGGAAAGCCCTCCAGTCTCAAGGAGCATGGGTAAAACAGCTGTGTTATCTGGCATATATTATTTTGTCTGAATCCAGGCCCAGTCATCTTGTATCCATTTCCTTTTCCAGCCTATGTAGGAACTAATCCCAAGTGATGCTGCCTCTAAGTGAAATCAGTCTGGTTCTTCAGGAGCTGTTGTCAAGGAAATCTTCTTTACCTTGGTATTCTGACAGCAATGATGTTTTGTGCTTAGAATTGCTCTTTGCCACAGACACTGAGGACACTTCTGTCAGCCAGTGGTTTTAAGGAATGTTTGCATCATTTTATTATCAACACATGGTGCTTGTTCCACTCTTGTTTTACCCTGTACTTGTGCTCCCCCTGGGTTATGTTTAAAGTCAAAATGCTCAAATCCATACATTTTATTAAATTCTGAGCCTGAGATGGGTTTGAGTCTGCTGAAGACTTCTCTGAGATACTTTCTGCCCAACTGTTTTGCTGCTCCACTGCAATAATGAGCATTTACTGATTCCTCCCTCCCTTGGGTTTGGTGTTTTTCAAACTATATTGGACTTTCTATGCAAAATAGTGTTTGGTAAGTGGCAGTTTGGTATAGCAACAGCTGTAGTTGGAGCCCCTTCTTGGTGTTCTGTTTCTGCATTTCTTTTTATACTTTTGTATCCTTTCTTTAATTTTTTAAAGTTATTTGTTGGGTTTTAGGATTAAGAATATTTTCCTATACTGTTTTTGCTTCTCAGATAAAACACTTTATTTACTTTGTGCACTTTTTACTTTTAAAAAAGTAGGAACCCAGTTGTGACAACTGCAGCTCGAGTCCCATTTTTCCTTGGGATGCCTCCAGTTTCACTTGTTTCCAGACTGTGCTGCCTCATAGATACTCCAGATTTTCTTTTACACCTTTTCTCAAGTATTCTTCTGTATCCCCCTTTGTGCCTGATAGTTCCTTGCTGCTTTCTGCTTGCTCTTCCTTGTTTTATCTTCAGTTTGGTAAGAGAATTTTTGTGCTGCTGGTATCTGTTCACATGCCCTTGATGTGGGCAGGTGATCTGTTGACAGCCTGGCCAGACTGGTTTTTCTGACCTGCCCTCTCATGAATTCTGTGTTTCCTGAGTGCAGCCTGATGAAGGAGAGCAGTGTTTCAGCAGAGAACCAAGCTGAACACAGCACAAACCAAAATGTGGGACTTGCTCCCTTTTCTCTCAATGCCAAACTCTCATTTGTGTTTCCCATTTTTTGGCTGTCTCATCTTTAATATCAGCATCTCCCATTAAAAGGAATAATTCATATTTTGATATCCTGCAGTACAGGCAGCAGTACAAACCATTTTGTCGTGTCCCTCAGTCACAGCACAGTTTGTGTGATTGACAGCTGAGCAGAAAGATGTGTTTGCTGATTGATTTTAAGCAGATAAATATTATCCCTCAGACATTTGGTTTGATAAACATTATTCCTGCTGAATTAATATCTTCCCTTCAGCAGGGGGAGTTGTGTTTTCCCTGGCTTCCCATCCTGCCCTTCACTCAGGGACTTGCTCTCACCAGTGTGCAGGAATGCAAGATTATAACTGACCATGTCTGCTGTGATCCAAGGAGCTTTCACATCCCAGACACAGGCCTTGCATCTCAGCAGCCAGTGCTGACGTGCTGTCTTGCTGCTACACTTGCATTTTGAGGGGCCTGCTGTGGTTTTGACAGTGACTTTGAGCCACTCAGGGCTTTTTTTGTTTTGGCTCTTCTTTGTGGCTTTTTACAGTGACTGTATCTGTCAGTGCAAAACATCTTTGTTTCATGTGTTTCTGTAGTTCCTTGTCACTGAAAGAGCTCTCTATTCTTTAATATTTTTTCTTGCCATTGAAGATTAGGAAAAGTTGTCCTTTTTTTTTTATTTTGACTCTGCTGGTGCCTCCTTTCCTTGTGGCCACCACGCCACGTGTGCCTGATGAATTGTTCCTTATTTCATAACTGGAGCAGCCTGTGTGTGGGTCCTGCTGTGACTGAGCTGATGTTTCCTCAGGATGCAGAGTGTGGCAGTAAGTAATGACTTGTCTGCAGGATAGAGGGGGTGGCTGTGGTGCTCCCTGCCTGGAGAGCTGCCAGGAGGACACAGAGGCAGCACAGTGCAGTTGTTCCAGGGGCAGGCTGATGGAAAATGCACCTTATGCAGCATCTGAGTGGTTCTTTTTATCCTCTTGGTCAGCACCTGCCTCTGAGAGAGTGGTAACAGCCCCACTTCTATCCTGCCTGGCTTCATGGAAAGCATAAATAATCACTTTTCTCACTAGTTTCACTTCTCCCAGCCTGAAACATTTTGGTAGCAAAAAATTCTCCAGTTATCAATTTATTTTTTACATAACTGATCTTATTTCATTCTAAATTGCTAATGGAATCAGTTTTTTTTACAATAAGCCTGCTTTTGTTTCTTATGAATCACTGGAAGAGCTGGAGCTCTCACTGAATTAGTTTGTGAAATATTTGCCTGCCATCAAGAACAGAGAGAACACAAGAATAGACTGAACAAAATTGAATATGTTGGATTCTCCAGGTGCATTAAAAATGATTAGATTTAATTAAACTGTGATCAGAAGTATCTGCTTTGTATTTTTAAAATCAAAACAGTGTCATACAAGTCCAAAATTAGTTTGTTTCATGTAAGAAAGAATTTCCTTGGAGAAAAAAATACGTGTAATTTCAACATTATCTTCCCATTTGAATAACACTCACTAAAATCTTTCAGATGTGTGGGTAATGTTAAAAGTTAGGCTCATTGCATATCTAGTAACTGACAGTTTTGCTGAGAATTGCTGATGTTTGAGTCTGAATCTTGTACTGAAGTTTGAATCTATGTAGGAGTCGTGGAGCAAGTGAGGTTCAGAAGGAACACAGGGATTTCAAACAGATTTGCCTTGTTGCTAAGCCAATGCTGTACCTACTGGGATGTTTGGGGAGGAAAATACTTATTACAATCTGCTTTGTATCCCTCTCTCCTTCCCTTCAGCATATAAAACCCCCCAAACTTTTCACAAAACATCTTGAAAAATAAAATAAAGTCAGGGAAATGAAAGCTGCTTCCTAGCCAGCTTTGTGACAAAGTCTAACATTTCATTTTATGTTGGAGACTGTAAAGGATTAAAGCAGAAACAGCATTGTGTGTTCAGGATGCACATCAGAGGCACCAAATTGCTTTCTGGGCATTGCCATCTGCTGGTACTTTGGAACCAGTGACTGCAGTGCAGGCAAAATCCCTGAACTCCTCAATCCCTGAATTCCAGCTTGGTAAGAAGCAGGGAACTGCAGGAGTTTGTCAAGGTTTTCAAGTCATTTGCTCCATGTTGTATCATTCCTCCCATAAACTTACCCTCAGATAAATGTAGCTGAAATGGAAGTAGAATTCTTGCCCGAATACCAGTTTTTGGTGAAATCCTTGTGGATCTAACTGATACTAGAACAGCCAAGAATCAAGTGGATAGTTAAGCACCTTATAACATCCCTTTTGAACATGTTTTCCATGAAGGTGCTCTCTCTCTGAGGAAGGATATGTGTGTTCTCTGAGCTTTGTAGAAGGACTTGAAATGTCCTGTGTTTTCACAGTACTTGTGCATTAGGTATTATCAATACACAGCTGAAATAGAATTCTTGTTGAGCATGTTTTGTCATGGAGTCTGTATATTTATTATGCATATTCCTACTATTCATGACATTTGTAAATTTTAGAATGTAAGACGCTGTTGAAATGGGTTTTTTTCCACTAATTGGGTTTCTTAACATAATTTCTCTTTGCAGAAATGCATTCGGTTTAACCCAGAAGCTTCAGTGTGGGTTGCAAAGCAGAGGATTTTGTGCACTTTGAACCAGAGTTTGAAAGATGTCCTGAATTATGGGCTGTTCCAGCCTGCAAGCAATGGGAGAGATGGGAAGTTTTTGGATGAGGAGAGACTTCTGAGGGAATACCCACAGCCAGTCAATAAAGGAGTTCCTTCACTCGAGGTATTTTTAGATCTGGCATCTGAAGCATTTCTATTCTGATACAAACTGTGAAGGAAGCTGTATTTGAGGTGTGTGCATGCACCTGAATTACATCTGGGAAGTGCTTATCAGCAAGTCTGAGCTTCAACCCTTGCTCCCAGAAGTGCTGGCATTCCCTGCTCATGGAGCTGGTCCATCCCCAAAAAGTTGCAGAGTCAGCCCTTCTGGGACAGTGGATTTTGGAGTTTTCCTTTGCTGAGGGCACAGGACATGTATCTTATTTAGAGATTTAATAAAGAAATGTAAGTCTCTAGTGAAGCTGTTGGATCTGTGATGAGGTTTGCAATAGCAGTGCCGTAGTTGCTGGATTACCAGCCTTTGCCTTCTCCCAGAGAGAAGTTTCTGTCTCAGTGCAGCCTTTTTTAACCCCCACCTGGTTCCCTCTGTGCCATCCTTCAGAGTGCACAGGTTACCTCTGTCTCCTCCTGGGACAGCAGTAAGGGAGGAGAGGGTGTGTGCTGGGATTTCTCCCTCTCTGTTGCTCCTGCAGAGAGGCTCCACAGTTGGGGATTAGCTGGGCAGAACTTTCATGGTGCTGAACAAACTTGGAGCAGAGCCAGATCATGCAGCCCAGCAGGAAACTGGGGCATGAAACTGATGTTTAATTAATTTTGATATTGCCTGTATGGTAGCAGATCAACCATTAATAATGTGTGGTTAATAGACTTACTCCACTATAACACAAATCCATGAGAAAAAAATCAAGGTCCTGAGAAGGCTTCAGGAGTTTATTTCAGAGTTTCAGTCACTGATGCTCACATTACAGCTGTAAGGAAATTAAACAGACACTTTATTGTGTTTTGTCGTTTTTCATGAGTGTTGACTGCAGCAATTGAGGTGTTAAAAGTGATTTTGTGGAAAGCTGGTGTTAAAGCCTCATTCAGTGCAGTCCCTTGTCCATCAGACAGGCTGCATTCCTGGAATTCTGCATGGGACGATGAGAGAGTGGTAAATTATAGCTGTGGAAACCCCCATGACATTTGCTACAGGTCTTGCTTCTGCACCCAAGCTGCTCAGGATAAAATGGGACTGAGTTTCAACCAAAAAGAGACAATCCTTAGAATCTCATTCACAAGCCAGTCCTGTTCAACATCAGAACTATTCCCATGTGCAAGTTCCTCTTACATTACACTAAGGGATTTTCAGGTGTACTTTTTTTGGTTTTATATTTCAGAAATGCTAAGCTGCAATTTTGAAATCAATATTTTTTTATTTAACATGCCTTCCCAGCTTTCTGCCTAAGACTATAAATGAAAGTGCACAGGAATCCTTGGGGAAAAGTGCTTTTCAGTGTAATTCTTGCTTACTTCTATAGATTCTAGAGGCTGATCTCATTTCTCACACACCTCCACTGATCTCTTGTATTCATACAAGATATGAATTTTGCTTAAATGATGTAAAACTATATGAAATACTGAACCTATTTCTAAAACTTTGCCTGAATCTACCATCACAGTAGATGGTACTTCCTGGTAAGATCAGAAATTGATATGATGAATTTTAAGTCTAAGATTTATAATTTCTTCTTCTCTTCTTCCCTCAGTTTTGCTACAAGAAAAGAGTGTACAGACAGTTCAACCTTGATGAAAAGCAGCTGGCCAAGCTTCACACCAAGGTATCCCAATTTCCTGCAGGAGTTAGCAATTACCCACAGTGGGTGTTGACATCAGTTGAAAAAATGTTTCATTTTTAGTAAAAATTTTATTTTTGAAATCAAAGGATGATTAATTTTTTGCTCTTTGTTTCAGGCCAATTTGAAAAAGTTTATGGATCATGTCCACCATCTCTCTGTAGAAAAAATGACCAAGATGTTGGACCGAGGACTGGACCCAAACTATCATGACTTAGAAAGTGGAGGTCAGAACAACTAAACTAAGCAGCATACAGGAGTACCTTGAGTTAGTTAAACTTAAATTGATTAACAGGGTGAATCTCACACATTCCTTCACAACTCTGAGCCTGTGCAATCTGTATGGCTTTGCTGTCCAAAGGAGATCATTGATAATTTTATAACAGTATTTTAAACTTTATTTTATAAAGTAACTTAAATTTATTTTATAATTTTGCTCACCTTTTTCCAAATACATCCTCTTCTCTTTCTTAGAAACACCCCTAACTTTGGCAGCTCAGCTTGACAACACAGTAGAAGTGATAAAAGCCCTGAAAAATGGAGGAGCACATTTAGACTTCAGAGCCAAAGATGGAATGACAGCCCTGCACAAAGCAGCCAGAGCCAAGAACCAAGTAGCCCTCAAGGTAAACACTTTCAGAAGCAAATTATGTGTTATCTTGTTAAAAAAAAAGGCATAAGTGAGATTGTTTTCAGTTAATTACTGTGTTGTCCTCCATGGATCCTTTAGGATGTGCTTGTTCTAGCACTTTCTTGTGGCTTTCAAATCTTAGCATTTGCCTTCAATAAGGAGCCTTTTAATTTCTGATCTATCTTTTCCTGGTAGGAAGAAAAGTGGTGAAATTTAAGCTTATTCATTGATACACTGAGATCTGTCTGAGGAAATAGGAATAGCATTTATTGTTTCTTAATTCTTTGAAAGCAGCTTCCAGTGGCACGGATTGCACATTATGCTTTAACACAATGTCTTCTGTTTTCTTCTGTATTTTAACAGCTATTCTTAATTCACTCTGATGGTCTAGATGAAGTCTTAGATTTATGGGTTTTGCTTATTTCCTTTTGACAGATATTTAAATTGCATGACAATTTTGGTAAAGCACCTTGGAACTGAAGGTGAATGTGTTGCAAAGGTGATGCAACATTTACAGAGCTGACATTTCTGAGCCTAGTGAGAGGATGGAAACTGGACATTGCCACTCCTTCCTGTGCCATCCCCAGAGATTCCTTTAGATCTTAATTCACCCAAGGTCATTTCTTGCTTAACTTAGTCTGTGCTGTGGCCCACTCTTAGAAACTGATAAACAGGTGAGCAAAAAATGTTATGTCAATGATCAACCTTACACATACTTTTTCAGATTTTATTTTCAGGTAAAGACTCTTTATATGGAAGTCCCTCCCAAATCTATTTTTCACAGTCTGTGATTGCTTTCAGACCCTTTTAGAGCTGGGAGCATCTCCCAACTACAAGGACAGCTGTGGCCTGACCCCACTGTACCACACAGCTGTGGTGGGAGGGGACCCTTTCTGTTGTGAACTCCTACTCCATGAACATGCTACAGTCAGCTGCAAGGATGAAAATGGATGGCAGGAAATTCATCAGGTAGGAAAGATTTGCTTTTTGTTTGGAGTTGGACTTGCATGAGGAAGTTGTTCATGGTTGTTCTAGGGTTAAGTGCTATTTTGAAGTCCCTGCACATTCAAGTATGAAATTTCTTCTTTTTTCTATCTGCTTTTTCTACTTGTTTTTATTTATTCACTTTGCATCCTGCTATGGTGAATAAGAAGTAGAAAACTATTCTAGTGGTGCTCTGTAACTTTGAAATCCTCTGGCTACTGAGGATTTTGATGCAGAAATTGCACTCATCATATTTGTGCTGTGAACTCTTGGAAGTTTAGATTCCTGTTTGTTGCACTTCAGTAGGAACATGTAGCTCTCTCTTTTGGTTAGATGCCAGTGTCAGTGTCCTTGGTAATGCTCCTTCTGTGTTTGTCAGGCTGCTTTTTCCTTTTGTCTGCTGAACTTTACAGGGAGGTTTGGGTTGAGGATCCTGCTGCTGAGGTCCATCAGCCTCTCCCTGTCCTCTCCAGAAATGCCTGAATGCTATCCAGCAGTTGTGTAAAAATGCTTTATTGATTTCCCTTTGCACAGTGATAAAGTCAGTAATATACAGAGTTCAAAGATTCTAACAGTCCCAATGTCATTGCTGCTACTTTGTCATGTCTCTGTATGGATGAGTTTGGAAAACTACAAAAATTGGAACTGCTGCAATATGAGATAAAGATACAAGTAATCAACCTTACAGGTCTGCCTGGGTCATCTTGACTCAATTTATTTTCTGTGCACTAAATTCTTTAGTACACAGATGTTTTCTTTTCTTGGAAAGAAATGGGTGGTACCTTTGGCCCACATTTGGGCAGGAATTGGAGCTTTTTCACTAAGTGGGTCTAGGTCAAGGTTGTTTGGATCCATCTCTAGAGTAGGGGAAAAGAAAGGAATTATTTTTTTACCATATTTTCTGAGGATATGGAGGAAATGGATTGTCTAGATCAAAGTATTGCCCCATCTGGACTTGATAAAATTACAGAGAAAATCTCCCTCTTTTTAAACCCTAGCCTCATACACAAAGGGTTATTATTTCTCATAATGAAATAGAGCTTTCCAAACTCCCTGTGTTGGTTGTAATCCTAAATAAATCAATGTTTACATCTGGGTTAGAAACAATCTGTTTTGACTAATCAATAATTCAAGCATTCCTCAATGAAATAAGAAGGATGGGGAGTTAATTTGTGCACTGAGCAGTCCGCTTAACTTTTCTCTTCCAAATTGTTGATCCATGGCAGGTGTGTCAGTCTGTACCTCCCACTGAATTCAGGAGTGACTGAATGGATTTCCATACCTCTATGTCTTACCTTAAATTCTGATTTATGTAGGAATGATGATGATCTAAGATACCACAAAGTTCAAAACATTATAAATGGGGAGATGCTAATCAGTGGGCCATAGAGGAGAAGGATGTCAAGTAAAAGAGGCCATGGACTAGAATCACTGTGATTTTTCTAAAGCTTATTTGCTAATCAGGAAAGCTTCTAATTTCTATGAATCTTCTTCATAGAGGCTTATTTCCAAAAATCCGGGGTTGAAACTTTTATTTGTGTGACAGATAAGGTAACTCTTGAAGATTTCCCCCTGTTTTGGAGCAGTGTCTTGTGTATGTTGTGTGTCTGTTTGACATCACAGAACCAAGAAGATTTCCTTGGATTTTGGCCAGATTTTCTTTCTAAGGCCTCTAAGCAGTTTGAGGAAAAAGCTCTGGCAATTTGATCATCTTCAGTGCCATCTGGTGGGCAGCGTTCCGGAGTGTAGCAGGACAAGAACTTGTCACATTTGAGTCATGAATATTAGTGGATAAAAAGTTCCAAAGGGAGTATTTTCCTGATCCCTTGGGCTGCCACTCCCAAAATATTTAGATGGTTACGCTCAAGCACAGGATTGCTGTACCTGAAGCACCCACATTGGAGTTGGTGCAGGAATGCACATCTGGGTATCTGTGCTCCCATCAGAGAACCAGGTGTGATTCTAAAAATTAGACCCTCAGTAAAAACAGCACCTTCTCTGCTGAAAATCTTGCCTAGCCTTTGGTGTAATAACCAGAATATTGATTTGTCCCTGCCCAGGCTTGCAGGTACGGCCACGTCCAACACCTGGAGCACCTCCTGTTCTATGGCGCTGACATGTGCGCGCAGAACGCCTCAGGGAACACGGCCCTGCACATCTGTGCCCTCTACAACCAGGTGAGAGCCCCTGCAGGGACAGAAATGTCCCCAGCAGGAGCTGGGAGCTCACAGAATCACAGGATGGGTTGCCTTGGAAGGGAACTTGAAGATCATCCAGTTCCAATGCCCTTCCACTACACCTCATTGCTCCAAACACCATCCAACCTAGCTTTGAACATTCCAGGGATGGGCCATCCACAGCTTCCCCAGGACTTCACCTCCCTCTCAGGGGGGAATTCTTTCCCAAGATCTGATCTAAACCTGCTCTCTTTCAATTTAAAGCCTTTCCCCTTCATCCTATCACTACATTATTTTATATGCAATGAAGTGCTTCAGGTATTAAAAAATGATCTTGCAATCTGGAAAGAACATAGTTGAAATTATTTTAGTGCTGTTTCATTCACTGATTACAAATAAGGCTGCTCATTGTAGGTAGAAAGAGTATGGATATTAAAAAATAAAACATTATGCTTTACCAGCTTTTTTGGTTTGATTCATATCTAGGTATTTGTTTCCTGTACAGTATTTATTGCTGTTAGTCTATAATTTAACTTAGAATTAAATAAGAAAGTTATAAAATACTGTGGAGTTGTCTCTATACAGAAGATACTGGATTCTTTGTCTACAACTTGTGTACTCATTTACAAGTAGCACAGCCTTTTGATTTGGTAGCATTTTATGCTCTCTTTGCAGGGATAGAATGGGGAGGGGATGAGTTTTAGAACTAAGTTAAAATTCAGCACATAGAATATTACATTGAATTTGGAAAGCATGAGATGTGACTGTAAACAGTGAAACATCTGTTAAAGGATCTGCTTCTTAATTAAATTACCATCTTAGTTTTTTTTCTAAAGTCTTGTCAAGACAGATTCTTCAATTAGGTCTAAAATGCTCTCAGCTTAAAAAAAAAAAAAAGAATTTTGGAGATAATTGGACATTTTTCAAGACCATACACTTTTAGCAAAGTTTATGCAGTATGAGGTGGGAATTAGAGTAATCCTGTAGAATTACAGCATTTTCCATGAAGAGATGTGTTTTCCTGACCTCAGTAGAAGTTATTCTGCAGGAGACTTAAACTCTAATTGAAACTGCATCTACAAATTTTCAAATATTACACAGTCACTAAGCTTGGCTTGGTGAATAGAACTTCAACATATTCTGCCTGCACTGTTGTCCTTCTGTTTTCCTTCATCCCAGTGTATGTGGAAATACAGAGTTTCCCTTGGGGTGCTGTGAACCTTAACCTGTGCTGATTTTGCCACTGCATTTTTTTTTTAATGGAAAGTTGTTATTGGTTCACGTGGAAGGAACGGTGCTGCCTTTTCCAGCTGGAGAGGATGGGAAGGACGGCAGTGCCCTTGTTACCTCCAGATTCCTGTAGATGGAGTCGTTACCCGTTTGATCTTCCCTTCCCGTTTCCCTGGGGAATTTTCTTTGCTTACTTTCTGAAGTTGGTAAATTTGTTTTCCTGGATGTCAGTGAAGTCCTGATCTGAATAAACTCTTGGTTTTGAAAGTTATTCCATGGCCATGCAGTAAGTCTGTTTTTTGCTGGGATGAAATGTGCCCTCTTTCACTGGGAGGACTGGATCTGCGATGAAGGCTGTTGTAGTATTAAAATTGAATACAATCTGACAGATGGGGAGGAAACAAAAAGGAGCAAACGTGAAGTTAAGAATGCTTCTGTTTGTTTCAAAATACTAAAACTAAATAAACAAACAAATGCAATACTTAACCTGAATAAATTTTCTTGGATTTTTAAAAATATTGAACAGCTCTTTGACGACTTTTGGCGAAACCTTTCTAGTCACAATCATTTAATTAATAAATCCCTTTGCATGTTTTTGTTACACTGCAGGCGGCTTAGTTAAATTTGTAGAGAGTTTTTGAATGTATAATTCTTTTGGTGTTGTAATGTTGGGTGATTTATTCTGATAAACAAATGAATAATCACCCAATAAATACAGTATGTTGTACAATATAATTATTTATATCTTCAAGTTCTTGATTAAAATTGGGCATTGATCAATTGTTTAGAGAGAGAAAATGCAACTACAGTGCAAATTGCTGTGCAAGCAAATAAGACTATCTCAGTTAATTGTATATCATTAAAAATTATAATCTAAGAGATAATTGTTAATGTACCATCTTGATCCATTCTGTTGTTTTTCAGTTGAGGAAAAGGTAGGATAACCTCCTTTCCAGATATATTTAGGGCAGCCCTGTGATGGGGAGACTTAATGGGACCAAGAATCCATGGTGAGAAATTAGACAACACAATGACAATAATGATTTTCAATCAGAATTTCTGCAAATTAACCTGTGACTCAGAGTCTGGTAAATAAGCTTCATTTCTGTCACTAAAATATCAAAATTATGTACTTTCTCTTCTCTGACTGCAAGTTTGCTGTTCAAAGTGAAGGGTAGCACATCCAAATACCTCATTAGGTAGAACTCCATAACATAACGTATCAAGACAACACAGAAAACACAAGAAAATTAAGAACAATGTTTGTAATGAGGGAATATAAAACTCTTTTGAAATGTGAATTGATTTGCGTAAGACCCTAAGATAAACATTTAAGATGACAAGTAAGAAACAGTGTCCATACAGGAATCATCAAAAATTCTGAGAATCCACTCAGAACCTCCAAGAATTTCTACCAGATTGTGGGCAGTCATATTTAACAGCCATGGAGAGCAATGATTTAACCAATGCATTGTATTGGCCGAATTAAATTGTTTTTAAGTGATTTCCTTTGCAGATTTTCTCAGTTTGGAGGATCTAAAGCCAAATTTTCCTCCTTGTGCTGTAACTCCTAGCATTTTTTAGGGGAAAAGAGAGGCAGTAAGGCTGGTCAGTGTAGTGTGTATAGGCAGATCAAAGAATTTCATGTGTACTGAGAAAAAAAAAATCATACATTTAATATTGAGGATAGGTTGAAAAAAGTCCCCAACAAAATAAGTGGTAGAACTGCTTTGTTTAACTTTTAGCAGGAGGGAAGGATATAATTCATCCCAGTTCTGTGAACAATACTGGTTTTGCAACAATGTACGCAAAACCCCATATGGGAGTTAAATTTGTGCAAAATTTGATTTGTCAAATATGGAACTTTGTCAGTACAGTTGCTTAGAAATTTAATAAGGTATTTACTAGTTGTATTCCTGCATGTTTCTTTACACTTGCCTAGTGTTCCTAATATACTGCAAAGCACCTGAAGCCCTGACATTTTTAAAATGCCGTTTTAACAATTTAAGTCCTAAGATAATTTATTTGCTTTATTTTTATCATGAAAATATAGACCAAACACCTCATAACCTCTTAGCAGCCACAGTCTTTTTAGTGCCAAAGGATCTTTATGAACAAGTTTCCTTTTCCACCATTTTCAGGAGAGCTGTGCAAGGGTGCTGCTGTTCCGGGGAGCCAACAAGGAGATCAAGAATTACAACAGCCAGTCTCCATTTCAGGTAAAAAAGGAAATACCTCTTCCCCCTGAAATATTGGGAAGAAAACATCAAATGAACTTGGGTCTGGGGAGAAGTCACACCATACAAGGCTGAACACAAGTGTGGAAGGAGTGAGTGAAGACTTTGGTTTTTATCTAATTCACTAAGTGGAGATGTCCTGGAATAGTTAGGAATGAGAGGGACACACCCTTAAGTGACACTGTTAATGTGTTTGAGAATTCTGTGAGCTGTTGGTGGCAGAAGATGAAATCCTTCTGTGTGCCTTGCTCTTTACTGATCTCCAGTATCATGTAAGAAAGATCCAAGATTTGTGTAAGAGTGGTCCAAGGATTGTCTGAGCACTTTGGTTTGCTTGCCTTCTCTTGATTTAGCCAAAAAGAAACTCTTCCTTCCTTGGATGTGAGGCCAAAGAGATGGGCTAAGTTTCAGGGATGGGATTGACTTAGTGCACTGTCAGCGTTAGAGGCTGAATCTGCCATCTGTTATCTCCAAAAGAAAATGGAAGTCTTGCTTTGGATTAGTCAAAATTTTGTCCCCATTTTCTGATATGAAAGCACTTTCAGTAAGCCTAGTTAAAAATCCAAATGGAGGAGAATTGTTTGTCCAAAGGGTTGTGAGGTATGGCTGACAACCTCAAGCTCTTATTTCTGAAGGCTTAATTAGCTTGGATGTCAGAGAAACATTCCTAATGCAAAGTGATGTGAGAAATCAGGATGGAAACTGTAATATTAAAAGAAAAAAAACACAGGGAAAAAAAAACCAACAAACAAAACGCAGAAGAATTTTTTTCAAGTTACAAAAATCAGTGCTTCTGGAAGAATGATGACACAGTGCCATTAACAGGAACTGTGCTGTGGTGAAACAGAATGGGGCTGTTTCTCCAAACCAAGGGGTTTTTCAACTAAAAGAAATCCTGATTTGTCTTTCCTTGGTGTGTCTTCCCCATTGCCCTTTTGACCCACTTTGGATAATGCTGGCAGAGGATTTAAGGGACAATGCTTTGACAAGTGAAACAGTTGGAATTTTTGCTGGATCCATGTGAGTCTCTGAGTTAACTCCTCCAAGTTTGTGTAGTTACAGGGCTTTCAAAAAAATCTCAGCCAAATATTTCTGTATCAGTTTAATTCCCTCTATGTTTTGAAGGTTTTCTGGGCCTAAGTTATGCATCTGATAAGCTTAAGAGTTCTTTTTATAAGTCCCAGCCAGATTATTGTTTACTTTTGGGACCACTTTCCTCAAACTGGGGAAATGGTGCATTAATGATTTAATTTTAGACACCATTTTCAGTCTGCTAATAATTTTCCATCTAAATATATGTTAAGCACAAATTCACTAAGTACTGGCTAATACTTTTCTCTGCACCTCAGAATTATGAAGTGATCAGTGGAGCAAGAGAAAACCCTAATTATTGGAGGGATGTGTTCCAGGGTAATCTCTTGGATTATTGTGTTACGTTATGTTTTTGAAGTTAACTTTCCTTTTTGGTTTAGGATTTTTTAGGAAAGAGTAAATGTCACACAGAAGACTTCTCATTTCTCTTCCTCTTTGTGCTGACAGCTCCAACATTCTTGCTCTTAGAAGAGAAAAAGGTGTAGGGAATGTAGAAAAAGTTCTGTTTAATCCCAGTGGAGTGAGTAGAGGAAACCCCAACGCCAGCCCTGCAATAAAGCAGCCTTAGAGAATTAATTCTTTGCCATCTGTCTGTTGCTGACCCAGTCGATCAAACACCACAAGTGGAGCTGTTATAAAATTATGCAGAATCCCCTTGAGTTAATAGGATTTTGCATACTAAAAATGTTTGCTCATGTAATCAGCAGGCAGGAACATTGAGGCATCTCATATGTACATAATGAGAGTGGTTGTAGCTGCAGCATCTATTCCTTTGAGTCACCTCCATTATGTCCCTTTCTCAGAAACATTAAAAGGATGATTCTTTGGAGTTGCTGCTCACAAAATTGATGATATGAAAGCTGGGCTATTCTGAAGAAACACCAGGATCCAGACATTTGTAGATAAATTTGTGTCCTGTTTTCAAGGCCTGCCAAGACTTTGTTTCTTTTGATGAAAATTAGTGGCAGAGTTTGTATCAGGCATCAGTGTCCAATGAATGTGGTGCAGTTTTGCCACCAAAAGAATAAATGTGCACGTGCTCACTTCTCACCAAATCACAGGGCTTGTTAAAGCAAGCATAGATACACTAGATGGCAGGAAGTAAAAATAATCTGGTCTGAATTCTGTGCCACTTAATTCAGGGATCCCACACCCTGCCTATGTGGGATCTGGGTGTCCTTTTTGCCTTTTCAGTGTCCAGCAGAGTTAGCATTGGAATGGCATTACCAGGTGCTGAGGACACACAAAAAGCTTGGCTGTATTTTCCTGTTAAGCACCTAACCTTGTGTTAGCTGCTTTTGCAGGGATGTGTTTCATCCTGACCCATTCCTGGGTTGCATTGAGTCAGCAATTGGTGTTGGGTACAGCTGATGTCACCCAT
Organism: Zonotrichia albicollis; assembly: GCF_047830755.1. Classification (NCBI taxonomy): domain Eukaryota; kingdom Metazoa; phylum Chordata; class Aves; order Passeriformes; family Passerellidae; genus Zonotrichia; species Zonotrichia albicollis. The sequence continues at coordinate 49,563,067 of NC_133824.1, forward strand.
TGCTGAAAGTCTGCAGAACGTGGAGTCAGCAGAAATTTTCCTGTGTTTCATATTTAGCAATTTGAGGTGAGATGAAACTTGTGCCACATCGTTATATTATATTGCCAATTCTGTTTATTAATCACTTACTCAGCCCATCTTGGCAGGGCCATCTAAGTAACTTACATGCTATTTTATTAGTTTTTATTTTATTAGTAAAACCTCCAGAAACAGCCTTTCAGAAAAGTCGTGGTATCCACAGTTGCTGTCCACAGTTACTTGGTTTTCTACACATTTCTTGTGCTTCTACGTTAATGTAAAATAACTCATTGCCTATCTAGCAAATATTAATCCAGTCTGAGTTTTGCAGTATTTACAGGCTGTTGAAATGAAGTCAGTTAAAAGGACCATACACCTTGTTTATCAAGTCTTTCTCTTTTAGTGATCAGCAGCTCCATATGAATAATTCAAATGGGCAATAAAATACTATTTTAGCTAATAGTGCTAATAATTAGTCAGTGTTTTTAGAACAAATGTGTTTCCATGTACAGAGCAGCTATTCTGAGGTGGCATTTAGTGCCACCTTTTAAGGGCAGAGTTGTACCTGAGAATGGTTTGTGTCTCAGGTGTCCCTAATAATTGGCCTTTGCTGTCCCAGACCAGCCTGAATAATCCATGTGCCCTACATCCCATGGATTGCAGGAGGAACAGCAATCTTCCAGCTCCACTGCAGGTAGAATTGCTCCTTTCAGTGTGTTGGCCCTGCCTCTATTTTCAATTGCTCACTTTTTTTTTTTTTTTTTTTTGCCAGGTTTGAATCATTTGAACTGAATTTTTTCATGCCTGCTATCTCTGTTATTTGGAAAAACAAAATGATTCAGCTCTTTTGGAGCCTGGGCAAGGGAAAACATGTGTTGTTTTCCTCACACTGAAAAGCTCTGCTGACCCACCCCTCCTTGTGCTCTCTCCCCTGTTGTGTTATGTTGTGGTGTTTAGTTTTATTTTCTTTTATTGCCCTGTGTGCTGATCTCCATGTTAACAACCTGGCAGTGGGAACTGGTTTCCAGACTGACTCAGACACAGGGGCTCCAAAAAAACAGGAGTAGGAACTAAACCCATGGATTTGGAAGCTGAGCTGGCTGTGAGGAACACAGACACAACTGGGCATATCCAGCACCTCACTAGAATGGCTTCCCAAAGGCCAGTTTAGATTTAGATTATTGGCATTTTAAATTTCCCTCTCTTGGGTGAAAATTACAGATGAAGGACAAAAAGTTCTTCTCAGGTATTTTTCTTTTATTTTTTTTCTTTTGGAAAGGGTGTGACTAGCTAATTTTAAACCGCAAATCTTCATCAGGTGCCTCAGAAAGGCATCATCACAAATATAAAATAATGCTTCCTGTCATGATGTTCAAGTATGGAACCATTGTGTTCATGGAGCACTTGAATTACACAAAGACTTTGCTTTTTCCACATATTTATTTCCATCTTAATTCCTTTTGTGAAGCACCTGTGTGAACAATGAATCACTGAATATTGGGTATAGTTGGCAAAAAATACAGCTATGAGCTCATGATGCATTCTGCCTTTAGTCAGACTTCAAGCTTTTTCCAGCTTTTTCCTGATTTCAGTCAAATAATGGAACTTACTCATACTTAGAAAAAATAAATCTATACAAGTGATCACCCCAGAACAAACCTTTAAAAATCAAAAATGTATGTGAGTCTGTATATATGTAGGCACACTCAACATAATTAAAAAAAGGTAATTAAAATAAAAATAATAATAATTAAAAGGAAGTGGAATAACTGAAAGGGTGGAAATTCATATTGGGGGAAATAGTGGCCAATGAAATATTCCTGAGAATATTAGGAGATACAGGAACAGAAAAATACATATGGAAACAAAAGAGAGTTAAATTGATTCCTCCTGACTCAGGGATGGTTTTCTTAGTGCTCGCTGGTCCCTTCTGACCTTTGTTTTAACCCTGTCATTTTTTAGAAAAGCAGCCAAATGGAAGTAAAGCATAAAAGAATGAAATTGCATGATTACCTTTTATTGAGAAAGGCAAAATATTGCCATGCTAGGAGATGCTAAAAATACTTAACTGCAGGATGTGTCTTCATTTTTTTAACCAAAAGCAAACTCTGGAGGAGTCTCCATGTGACCATCTGTTGTGTTGTGTTCCATGTAAATGATCCAAGACCCCTCTTTTCCCCTTTTCCCCATTCTCTCCGTGCTTAGTCAGGGCTGTCCAGCTGACATGCCTCATGTGTTGCCACAGGCAGTCCAATTTCCTTGGGAAAAGTGCACTCTCTCAGGTAGCTAGAAGCCAATCTGTTAACCCACCAGTAAAAAGTTCAGAAGTTACAAAAGGGGACAAATAAACAAAGTAAATTGTAAGGGTCACCACCAGCTCTTGCCTTAAAGTAAGAAAGGCTTGAGTGTGATTCAGACACAGTTAGTTGTCGTGGGTGAAGGTACAAGAGGCAGTGGGGATTTGTATAATCCTAATTTAAATCATGTTGTTTTGAGATGTTAACACCATTCAGTTTGTCTGGGAGATAAAATAATCTGTGAGTGGGACTCATGGGCACTTCAGGCCTGCCGGAATGGATTCATGCTTAGAGTTATGATGGTTGAGTGCTGTGTAGCATCATCTCCTGCTTTTGCATTTCAAAACAGGCTACTCAGCATTATCTTCTGGCTATATCCAAGTTCTTGCTCCTTATAGAAATGTAGAATCTGTGCCTGAAGGACAGACTTAGCATCTTCTTCCACTGCCATTTGGAGGGAGCATTCCTGGCATGCAGTTGGCAATCCCATCTCCATCAGAGTATGTTATTGGCATGGACTATTGCTAGACTGCTGTTTCCAAAGGTTTTATTGTAGTTAACCCACAGAGTTTGGAATGGAGCCACCAAATGTATTAGGTAAAATAATCAGTCTTATTCACCGATGCATTTTATCCTAAGGGCTTTCCAAAAGGATTTCCAGCCATTTGGTTTAGCAGTTGAAGCAACACTATATTATTAAGTGTTTGCAGAGCTGAATCCCTGAAAGTTTCTGCTGTGAAATAGTGGGAAGTGTCTGTCTGCTGTGAGTAGGAAGACTTTTTTTCTGAAAGTCTTCTGGGAAGAAGCTGCTAACGTGGTGGGTTTTGGCTTTTCCATGAGGTAAGGCTGCCTGGCAAGGTGGAAGATTTCAGTCTACAGCAGCACAGACCTGTAAACCCTTGAGCTGAATTCTCTTGAGCCAAATGTTTCCTGTGGCACCAAGGAAAACAAAGCCTAGCAAATAACACACATTCTCAGCCTTTTTCTAGGAGAGTTCAGCTGGAGAAGATTGCATTTCATGGCTTTTTGATTTAGCATATTATTGGAGGGGACAAAGAAAATTAAGTCAATTTTGTTGCTGGCTGTGTCTTATCTGATTCATCTGATGCTGCAACCTGGCTTTATCTGCTTTCAGTAAATACTCCTTTGGAACCGCTGCTCGCCCATGTAGCAGTAATAAGGATTATGTAATAACTGGCTTTTGATGGCTCTTTCCAGCTTGAGCTAGATTTTCCTGAGGAATGAGTCTGTAATTGTAAATGTGTGTGTGCATCACACTTGGCTTTTTCTGCTTTGTTTTAATTATTAAAACACGAGTGCAGGAAAATGCATCTTGCTTGAGGATAACTTGCTGGGTGGCGTTTCAGCAGAGAAGCAGGAAGAAGATGGAGATTTTCCTCTACTTTTAGAATAAATAGAAACATAATATTTCCCAATAGAGGCCGTGACCATGGAGGAGGCTCAATACAGCCTGAACAAAGTAGGAGAACTTAAAAATCTGGGTTACTTCTTCTTGCAAGAAATAGGGGGAAATAAAATAATGTCGTGAAGCAGTGAAGTTGTGCCTGGGATTGGATTTGCCTGTGTGTTCCTTTTTAGGCTTCCTGACATGTTTCCTTGTAACTCTGCTCGACTTGCTGGTGTATTCAGTTCAACACTTCCTGTCAAGCTGGTTCTTGCATAACAACGACTCCTTTTGTCCTAGGAGTTAAGTTTGCATTTCAAAGTCTAGGGAGGAGATGATTTAAAAGTGATTTGCTCCCATGTTGAGAGGAAAGGACTTACATTTTTTTATCTTGGTGTCCATGCAGGCTTAGTTTTAATCTGAAGGTATTCAGTCATGGCTAATTCATGAAGAGTGGTTAGATTTTAAGAATGCAGTTATGTGTATTCGTGAAAGGACAATGGAGAATAAAACACAGGTTCTGCCTTTTAAATCTTAGTAAGGAGGACTGGAGAATGAACAGAGATGCCTGCAGGCATTTTAGGCGCTGTCCAGTCCTGCTAAAACAGCGCTGCAGGACCTAAAAGAGGTCATTCAGAATGATTGCCTTCCTCATATTGTGACTGGAATTTGCTCAGCCCTGGCACAGCTTCATGGCTACTGAGTGTATTCCAGAAGACCCATGGGGGCTGTCAAATCTCTTGCAAGCAAACCCAGCATTTTAGCAAGGAAAATGTGCCAGCGCTATTATGCTTGCAGCGTCCTTTTTTTTTATAAAGTCCAGCTGTATTTGGCTGCACTTTGTTGTGTGTTTGCTTGTTTTTAAAATATTAATTGCTGAAAAGTATTTAGGGTAAAATCTCTGTTCCTTTGAAGTGGACGAAATCCCACTGATTTCGCTGGGGTGAAATTGTGTTCCTCACACTTGAGACAGTTCCAAAGCCATCCTATCAACTCTTCCTATATAATATATTCTACTGAATATGATTATTTTTAATTAACATTTCCTGTTCCTATTTAATTAATATTTTTAGTACAGCACTATTCTTTTAAGTTGTACAGAGCTGCACAGTGCATTGCCATGAATAACTTGGGTTACGCAAAGTCTTTGCTGCTAAGAGTTAACTTGCTGCAGCTGAAAAGAAGATGCTGTATTTTCCGAGGGCAAGCTTGCTAAGAGTTTTGGGAGGCAAAAGCAGTGCTTGAGAGGCTGTGGTTGTAAATTTTCTTCCCGAGTGTGGGATATTGTTGCTTTTCCTACAGCAGAAGTCCCTTTGTCTTCACCCAGCTGGGACACTGACCTTGTCCCACCTATCGTGGGATGCTTCCCATGAGCCTGAGGCTTCCAAGGGTGTGAAGAACGCTCGGATCTCAGAGCTTGAAAACCTGGTCTTTGATTACTATTAAAAACAGCCTGAGTAGCAGTGTGAGGGGGTCCTCACCAGGGAAGCCTGGGATTGCTCAGAGGGTTACGTAAGCGGTGCTGTCGTTTGGAAAAGTGCGAATACTTTGCCCTCGATATTGAGGCGAAGCGCTCGTGGCGAGCCTTTGTTTAAACAGTGCTGAAATGATCCAGGGAATGCTGAGGAGCCTCACAGAAATATTGGCCCTCTCCCCACAATTTATATTTTCAGATGCTAAAACTAGTTGTTGAGCAAATGTAAGGTGCCTATTTTAGGATGCTGCATGTCAATATCTGACTACAGATGGCTCCGTGAATCATAGTTGGAAGAAGGGAAATGTTAGACACTAAGATATTGTTGCTAAGAGATTTTAGTACACAGTATGCTAACATGTGCTGGCAAATTTGGGAACAGTAGCAGCAGAATGCTCTTGGAGGAAAAAAAAATTCAGTGGTGAAGAAACTGTCTTCAAAGGACTATTTAAAGGATAGTAACATTATTGTGCTTTGTTGTATCGAGACCTGACGAAGATGAAATTGTCTTTCAAGCAGATAATAGACAGAAAACATCCAAAAGGTAAAGCTAATCCTGCTCTCCAATGAAATAGAAAGTGGATATTGGAAACAAAAAGAAAAAAAATTACTTTGGGGTTTGAATGAATCAAGTGCCAAGATTAAAGGTGGTGATTGCTGATATTTTGCCATCTACTGGACATCAGATCTATTAATATACACAGTTAATTCCTTTCAAAATGCATAATATTGAGCTTGTATTACATTATATAATTAACAAAATGTTGAGTTCTCTTCTGTCCAGGAAAGAAGCATGCAGAAAAATGCTGAATATGATTTTTTTCACTTGTATTTCTTCATAACATTACTATAAAGTAATGTAGGAAAATTGTCAGCATTTTATTGTCCTGGTAGAGAAGAATGTGGGTTATTTCTGCAATTAATATAAACCTTTACTGGCTATTATTTAAAGAAAATAAATTCAATTTTACTGCTTTTCTTTATTCTATCGTACCTTACATCAGTGAGTTTTGCCTGATTTTGAAAATGTTACACTTGAAAGGGAACTTCAAATGGATAAAATTAACTTTATTTTATAAAATAAAACCTTTCAGTTCTGATCTGTTTTCAACAAAAGCATTGTTTTATTAAATGTACAAAATACTGCACAACAATGAACTTCCTAAAGTAGTGATTTGCTTCTGACAAATTTCTAAATAGATGTATTACATCTCAGCCTCAGAATTGATTATTTTTTAATATAGTTTTGAAGTGTAGATGTGTGTCTCCATAAGGCAAGAATATGTATCTCCTTGAGGTCATGTTTTATGTCATTCATATTCTATGTATTCAGCAGCACTGTTAGATAAAGACAGGGAATTAGTGATATTAATAGAATATTAATCAAGCGTTTGGTTTTATTTTTTAATGAGATGAGCCAAGAAGCTTCTGCTACTTTTATTTTGCTGTGTCGTAGCCTCAAAGTCAAAAATCAACTGCAATCCATGGAACTACAAAATGTGGGGTGAAACTTTGCCCTTTGATTTTTGTGACGTGAAATAAGGAATTCATGATTGTCCAGCAGTTCTGTGTTAGGTTATAATGGCTGTGGCAATTGTGTAGGATTTTCCAGCTGTTTCAGAGAAAGACCCATTTGGAATTCTTAACATTCTGATGGCAAACACCTGAGGTGTGCATTGTGGTTTGAGCTCAGAACAATGTTTTCCACATTTTCACGTTTTGCTCAGGCGTTACAAGAGAATGCCTTTCCTAAGGACTCTGAGTTCCAGGTACTTGTGGTGCTCTTTGAATCAATAAGCATCTCTTCAAGTGCAGGCTCCTGGAATTGCATAAGGAAACAACAGTGGGTGATCGATACATTTCCATCCCACACCTATGGGAAAGAAATTCGGAACACAGATTGCTTCCTGCTTTTCCAAACTGAACTCCATCTGTCCCGCTGAGAGAGTTATAAAATCCACACGCTACATGAGAGCAGCTAATGCAGATCCATTTAGGATGGGGTTTGTTTGAGTCTGCTGGGTGTGCTGGGTTCTTTTGTGTCACCATTTATCAGGGACGGAGCCTCCCGCTGCCGTGTCCTACACGGGCACGCATGGGAACAGGGTCTTGGCACTCAACAACGTAAATTTAACTTCCTGATGTCCTTGGGGATGACTGCTGTGGGCTTGATGGTGTGCTGGGACTAAATTCAAAGCGGCTTTAGACTCCAAGTACCTCTTGGCTTTATTAGGGAGAGCTTTTCTTTCCAGAAGACATGGTAGAGAATAAATACGTTGAAGTTTAGCTATGTTACCTTTCCATTGCCCCACTGTAAACACCATTGGATTTTTGTATCAGATTAAAGAGGTGTCATCTCCAAAAGCTGTGGTTATTGGAAAGTGGTTATATATTTTTAATACTGAGCAAACACATCCTGATTATGATATGTGGAAGAGCATTTCTGAAAATCTTTTAATTAAGGAAGTGATTCCAACACTTCCTTCTAAATTCCCTTGTGTTAATTTCTCACGTGCCTCTGCTGATATTCAATCCTGTTGTGTGATGGCTGTGACTGCTTGAGTGGTGTTTTATTCATTTTTAAAATAACATAATCCTTGCTAGAATGAGAAATAATTTGTGGTTTTGTGAGCCTGTGGTGGAAGTGGAAGGCAGTTTCTGGAGTCTGATGGTTACAGTCTTATTCACAGGGTTGTGTGACCTCTTTCTTGTGGTTCCCACTGAAGACAGGGACCTGTAAGGAAGATTTACCTCAGTGTCCTGTCTGTCCATCTGCATTTGCACTGATGTAATTCACATTTTGTTCTGGGCTGGAGTTACCTCCTTTAATATACAGCACCATGCCTGAGCTTACTGCCAATCCAAGCTTTCTGGAAAAGCCATCATTTAATAAACACTTCTGCCTGGCAGAGACAAGAGAAAGGTGAAACATCAGCCCTGAAGGAAAGAATAATGAAATGCACTTTCCTCAGGAAAAGGAAATTGTCTGGATGAGAAGAGCAGGGGCACAAAAAGCAGGTGGCGAGTGGTGATGTTTGACGTGCTCACTGTGAATGGCAGCTCCAACCCTGCTCCCTCCAAAGGCTCTGCATTTCAGAGCTTTGGCTCTCTCAAATGTAAGCATGTGCAGCAGAAATGCAGAAGCCTGGACTGAGGGGAACATAAATGGACTAAGAGGCTCTCTTCAGTCCCACACAGAAAGGTTGTCAAAGTCCTTTGTCTTGGTTTGAGAGGGGACAGCTTCAGTTTGTCTTTTTTCTGTTGTTTGTCCTTGGGCGCAGCAGTTTGTTCCCAAGAGTGGTAATGTAATTTAGCTGTGGTGTTTGCCTTTCAGGGGCTAGCCCATAAAGCTCTAAAGTTGTATTTGTTAACAGGCTACAAAATCATGCTCTAATTTAATATAATCGTTATCTGTGATACATTTCAAGAGCAGGAAAATACCAGTTGTGAAAGGTTAGTGCCAGGTAAAGTGTAAATACAACTTCTAATTTCCCAAAAGGAACAAAAAACTGCATTAATCCCCACAAAAAATGTAAATACTTGACTGTAAGTAAATTGATATCTTTAGAACTGCATTTATGTGGCTAAACAGAGAGATGGTGGTGAGTCAGTGCTACTTCTGTCTGATGCAGAGTCTGAAAACACTGTAAAACTCTGTCACACTGAAACCTGTAACAGGACATCTGGCCAGTTTCACTGTTTACACAAAGTACTTTTATTGGCTGTGATTTAAACTTTCTTTGGAGAACGCGATTCAGAAAAAGCAGTACCTCAAATACGTCTCAAATATTTAATTTCTGAATTTACTCCTGAAAGGCAACTTAAACAGTGCCTTTATCTGTGGTGGTGTTGGCAGGGGTCCTAGGACCAGGGAAGAGATGAGGATCTCACTCCATGTTTCAGAAGGCTTGATTTATTATTTTATTATATATGTTATATTAAAACTATAATAAAAGAATAGAAGAAAGGATTTCATCAGAAGGCTGGCTAAGAATAGAAAAGGAGTGATAACAAAGGCTTGTGACTGACTGAGACAGTCTGGACAGCTGGGCTGTGATTGGCCATTCATTAGAAACAACCACATGAGACCAATCACAGATGCACCTGTTGCATTCCACAGCAGCAGATAATCATTGGTTAGTTACATTTTGTTCCTGAGGCCTCTAAGCTTCTCAGGAGAAAATATCCTAAGGAAAGGATTTTTCAAAAAACATGTCTGCGACATTTATCCAGAGGGATTGTTTCTGACTGTGAATATCAGAAAGCCAGGGGTGAGAATGATCTGTCAGGAGCAGGAGCCCACTTGTGAAGGTGCCAGTGTTGAGGGTGTTGCTCCTTGCCCGGTGCTGGAGTAGGAGTGCTGGGATGCTCCCACCTCCTGCCTGCTCCCTGCCAGTCCCTGCCTTGCAGCTGCTTCGTTCATTCAGGTTTCCACTCGGCTGAGCTGTCCCTTGGTTACCACCCCTAGCAACTGGCCAAGTGTCGATCAAACTCCTTCCCTTCTTCCTTGGCTTGGCAGGAGAGCATCTGGCACTGCCTGCCATGGCAAGCAGCAAGGTCCTGGAACCTTGCATCGTTTGAGAGAAACATCTGTCTGTGAGACACTGGGGTGTCTGTGACAGCTCTGCTTCTCCCCAGGCACAGGAAATGTCTCTGTAAACACAACATTTCTGGTCAAGCTCCCTGTTACACACCCTGAGTGACAGCCAGCTCTGCTCCAGTGAGTTGTTCACCCATGGCTTTGTGCTTCAGTGTGTCCCAGCTGGGACCTGGTTTGGGCATTCCATTAAGTTTTGTCATGCTGGAGGCAGACCATTGTGGGAATAGGAGGAGGTACCACTGTCCAGCAGCATGGTTTTATCCTCTCTTTTTATTTTATATCAGTTGCCTCCTACCAAGATCCATCTTCCTGCTTAGCTTTACTCTCTGCTTGTTTCCCTGTGGCAGACTTACCCAGGCCAGACATCAGTGTTATCAAAGGTAATTTGGTAATAATTAGGTACCCATGTTAACAGCCTTAGTGGGGTCAATTAAGCTTGGGAGGGAGCTGATAAGTGATTCACTTTGGTTACTGTCACTCATAAAATTGCCTCTAATGCTGATTAAAAAAAGCCCAACAAGATAATTTCTGCTTTCTGTACAGTAGAATATGGCAGGGCTCCCAACCAAATGTCTGCAGCAGACAAAAATCCTGGTTTGGGTTTAAAAGCACTAAATTACTGAGTCAGGATTTTCTGCTGGGCTTTGATTGACACCATACTGGGACCCTGCAGGTGAACTCTTTCTGATTCTGGATGCAAAGTGAAGACATCCTTTAAAATCATGGCAAAGCACAAAGCAGGTTTTAGTGCAAATTGTGTGTGAGTGATGCTTTTATTTCCTACAAGATGCAGAACCAGGTTTTATCAGGTTTGCAGAGTAATGTTACTGAGGACACGCAGACTTTTGATGTGAGATAAATGTCAAAAGGATGACATGAAAGGACATTTGCTGCAGGAATGTAAGAACCTGAATTATGGCAAGACTGCTGCATATGCAGTTTTAGAAAAGCTGCAATTTTTGAAGCTTCAGCATGAAAGAGTTGGTAGATAGCCTCTAGTTGTAAAGTGCTACCTCCACCCTTTCATGGCAATATTTCATGTCTGTAAACACGCACGTGATGCATTTTGATGACTGGAATCCAGTTCCTACTTGAATTGGAAGCAACTTTTACTGCAGTTTTGCTGGCTGTGCTACATTTTCACTGCCAAGAGGAGATGTCTTGTGATCAAAAGAAAATTCAAACAAAACCTTCTTTCCTGCCATAACCTCTTAATTTTAAATCTAGCACTTGTCTACAGAACATCCTGAAAAGCAAACTATGGCTATTTAAAACCATGTAAATTATGAAGCATGGAGAGAATCAAACTCTAGTATTTTCTGCCAACATGCTGCATTACTATTTTTTTTCTAAAGTACGAAGAAATTTAGTACAAATATAGAGCTTCAGTTGGTCTCTGATTTAGGTACTTGATCAAGGAGAGAATTTCTACCACTTTCACTTGATTCTGACTCTGGATCTTGTGAAGACCATCCACTTGTCCTAATGTGTTATTCACATTTATATTTTCATGTGAACTCACGATAATTTTGGTTTAAGACATGTTTGTATGGAAAAAGGGTTAAGGTTGCCATGCTTTGTGGCTTGTAACTGTACAAGTTGAATGAGAATAATTTTATGTCTTTCTGATTTTGCTCTGACTTCATTTTCTCCCACACATTTTACCCATCAAATTCAAGTGAAGTACATTGATGTTATGCCAAGAAATATTTGTACTTTTTAACTTTTCCTTGCTTTCCTTAGATCTTAACATATCATTCCTTCATTTTGCTGTAAGGATTTTTACATACTGTTTTTAGCGCATTGAAGTGAATTAAATTGAGAAAAATGGTTCCTTGAGCTTGCTGAATCTGCTGCTTGGTTCATAAGCAAATACAGGAACAATTCCCTGTCAAGCTGTCTCTTAGTTATCTGGAAATATCTTTCTCTCTTTTTTTCCCAAGTAATAAAATGTGTTTATCACTTAAAGAGCATTTTTATACTTGAGGTTTAAAATCTGCTTGGTATCAAAAATTCTTTCATTTGAGTACCATGGCTGCTGTCTAGCAAGCTGCCTGTCACTGCTGAATTCCACCTCTTGCTGGAATTTTACTGCTAATTAGGGGTAACATCAGAGAGAAGTATTACACTTGCTTACAATGCAGAGAAAACCTCAGAGCTGTGCACAAATGTTGCTGTTACGAACCTGGAGCCAGCCAGGCTGCAGAATTGGAAGTTAAAGAGAGAAGATTGGTACAGCTTTGCTGTTGGTTTCCTAGTGCTGTTTGCCAGGGAGACTCATGGGCTGCATTTCAGGGCTGTGCAGAGGAGGCTGGGGGCCAGGTTCTGATGTGTCATCCATGCTGAGAAACTGTTTCTGTCTGGAGGGGCTTCTGGAATAAAGGCTGGCATACCAGTGTTAAAAATAGTAATTTTCAGATGGACGGTGTTGAGGTGTGCGTTTGTGTCCAGCCTCCCTGATCACAGAATCCCAGAGTGGTTTGAGTTGGGAAGGACCTTAAAGTCACCCAGATCCTCTCCTTGCCACGGGCAGGGACACCTTTCACTATCCCCAGCCCCATCCAACCTGGCCTTGGACACTGCCAGGGATGGGGCAGCCACAGTTTGGGTGTAAAGTCTTCAATTTCAGGGATTTCTGCATTAGTTTGTTTTGGTTACTGGTAAATAAAGTTGCCCATTCAATTTCCTAGGCTGAGTGCAGAAGCAAAATCTTATGCTTCTTACATGCCAAGATACTGCTGACATTAACTGTACTTCCTACACTCCCTTAGACCATTGCAGCATTTAAGTCTTCCTTTGCATCATTCTTCATATGTGGAGAGGCACAAACCGGCAAATAATTTTTCTTGGTCATTAGCTCAGAAATTTGCATGGAGTTTTTAATAATTTCTCATATCTGACACTCTTGGAGACAGTCCTATATCCAAGAGAATTCTACAGCAAGTTTTTTTTTTTTTTTCAATTTTTTTTAAGCTGCACCCTGTAGATGCAGACGTTTCTATGAGAAAGGCCAGCCCAGCTTATGCCTTGCACATACATTAGGAAATCTGCAGTGCCACTAGAGAGCAGGATCTGTCAGAGCTGCAAAATGGGGCCAGAAAAGACAATTCCTTGGTATTCAGGGCAAAAAGAGAAGAAGAAGAAAAAGGGAGAAGCCAGCAATGGCAAAATTGAATTGCTTCCCTCACACCCGTTGGAGATGTTTTTCTTTAAAGTCTGTTGAAATGAGAATTCGCATCTGTGTTCAACAATCAGTAAATAAATGAAAAAGAAAATTATTAATTTAGAACTCAATGTATTTAGACATTTTAAACTCTATGCATATGCATAAACTTTGCCAGTCTCTCTTTCAGTGTGATTTTTGGTGCCTTAGTGGAACCTGAATATTTGTAGCTCTTGGTCCTTGTCTTTCTTGTGTACTTTGCGTTTCAGCTCCTGTTTTTATTGCTCAGGTAAGGAGCGAGGCAGGAGCCATTAAAGGGAGATAATGTCTTCAATGTGTCTCTCCTGCAGCATTCCCCACACACCAGTACAGCTCCCAGAGCTTTGGGGATGCTGTGCTTAATGTTCACTGCTGCCTTGGACTGCCACCACGAGAAGAGCAGCAGCTCTTCCAGCAGCCTCCTGAGACTGCCACCATGCCAGCATTCCTGGGAAATGGGCAGCTGGGGGACTGGCAGTGCTCTTACAACAGATTAAGATCTCATTTCTTGCTGTTTCAGTGTTGTATTGGTGTTTCAGATACCAATATCTGTATTGCAGAACGAAAGTAACAGAATTGCTCCACTTAGTGAAATGAAAATAATCTGCCTGATGTTTGTCAGTGATGTGACATGTTTTCCTTCTTAGTAAGTGATGACAACATATTAATTGTGCCTGTTTTACAACCCTTTAGGTGGCTATAATAGCGGGAAATTTTGAGCTTGCTGAATACATCAAGAATCACAGGGAAGCTGATATTGGTAAGCAAAATATTTACAGACTCTGAAAATAAGTTGTGCTTGTTTGTGCCAGGGTTTTGCAAAGATGTTAAAACTGATTCTATGTGAGATACAACCACAGGGCTGCTGACATTTCAGGGAGGTTTGAAAAGTAACTCTTGTAAAAAAATGCAGATGGGGAAAAAGCTGAAATATTTTCAAAAATATACTCTGAAGAGGAAAATGTGGTAAGTGGTAGGTGCTTTCTAAGTATAAATCAGTAATAAACTAAATACACATCCACATCCCTTCCAGATTGGCTCTTGCAAGTTGTTTTGGCCTTGCCTAAAGCAGCTCCCAAATAGGAATAATTGATCAAAAGATGAAAATGGAGAAAGGTACTTCTCTATAATTAAATGAATATATAGTAGAAGCCAGCTCCCCATATCCATGGAAATGTTCCCTCTCACTGAGTTTGGTGGGATTAAGGGCCTTAAGGACCCCTGACAAAAAATTGGAGGCTCTTTCAATATCTTTTTATGCAGAGGAATTTGCCATTAAAATAAAAGCCAGTTTGATACAAGTGATGCCTAATACAGTTTAACAAAATGGGTTGAAATGCTTTAATTCAAGTTAATTTAAGTTCCAGAGAAATATCCTGAAGTTGAACAAAAAAAGACATTTCTTTTGCAGCAGGAGGCTCTGTGTACTCACCTGCACTGATTTAACTCAGTGAGGCAAATCTCTGACTTGAGTATTTCATTTATATGGGAAATAAGGCCAGCTCACATGAAGTATAAAACTAAGGATGTGGATTAAGGACTACTTTCCCTCTCCCCTCCTTGTTGCATATGATCTGCAGGGATATGGTTGAAGGTTCTGTGGTAATGTAAGTTCTTGTAGCACTTTCAGCTCTTGCAATGTGCACTGAGAAAACTGAGGGCAAAATGCACCAAAGTCGTAACTTCTGCATAAAGGTTCAGAGACAGTCTGGAAGGGTTTGTTTTTTTTTTCCTGGGATGATGGGGATGGTTCCTTTCCGTGTAAGAATTCTTCATCAATCTATATTTATTATAATCTGTAAAGCATGAATTAAAAATGAACATGTTATTCTTATTAGGTTGAGCATCTTATTGTTGTTTATATTTACATATGGGTAATGGGGTTTTTTTGTAGGATTTGGTGATTTCTAGAAAAGTTCTTAAAAAATACTTTCTATGAGAAGATTCTCCAAATTTTTCTGATGCCTCCATCTTTGCCACTAAAAAATAGAAATATTGGTGCTGCCATTATTTACTTGCCATTTTTGCAAGATGGTGGCTTGAGCATGACTGTTTAAATTAATAGATTTGTCTTAAAGAGTAAACATTACATTATTTTATTTCCTCCCACCTAATTTAATTGCGCTGACCATTTGTCTTTTAAGTTTTATTACTTATGAAAAATGAAGTTGTTGAAATGTCTATTTTTGGAGTGTCTCCCAGTGGAGAAAAAAGAAGAGTAAATCAAAGAACCAAATCCTGAGCAGAAAACCTGAGAGCTGCTGTGATGATGAATGTGCAGAGTGATGTCAGCATTTCAGCTTCAGCAAGTTGGCTTTTGCTTCTTGTGCTTGTCTGGTTACCCACTGTGTTCCTATAATTTTGGATGCATTCCAAAATTTACCATTGAGTAATGCACCTCCTTAGAGGCAGCAGAGGGGGAAGGAATAGTGAAGAGCTTGGGAAGTATCCTCAGGAAGATGAAGACTATTCATACTGTCAAGTCTCTTGAGAAACTTTTAATCACACATCTCTCAGAAAGTGTATTTTTGGTTAGATTCTGAATTTTGATATCGAACCCATTCATTAAAACCTGTTATTATTTTAAGTTCATTTATTAATCCAAATCTTTTTGCACTTTGTAATTATTTTAGACTCTGTTTTAGAAGTAGAAAATTCTGGTTTACATCAGAGCCACTAAATATTTCTCCTACAGATCAAATCCCACCAAGATTGTTCTTCCTTATTCTTTTAATTTAATTGTAAAGCACTTTCACATCAGATGGATGTGAAAATTAGGCATATATAAAATTAGCTTGTTTGCAATAATCATAAGACTTCCCGCTATTCTGGAAAAAGAAGAAAAATATAAAAAATATTTTAGAGCCAAAAAAGGTGAGAATAACGTCCCATGGAGTAATGTGAATAAACCTATAAAGAAAAAGCCTTGCAAGGGATTCCTGTGGCTTTAGTCCAATAAAACCCCCCTGGCTGATTCTACCAGCAAAGTTCTTACTCTGGACTGGGATGAGGCTGTTTTGTAAGACTGAATCAAACAGAAAAGATAAAGGAATCCAAGGACAGGAAAAAAGAGATGCCCACAAAGGATTAAAAACAAGATCCAGATTTCATTGTATTTCTCTTTTATGAGGGAATCCCTTTTGTTTTCATGGCAGATGTTTGAAAGGTGGATAGAAATTGCCATATCGTTTAAAAAGTAATCCTATTTGAAACAAATTACAATAGTATTTTTCATAAGGCAAGAAACCCTATTACCATAAGGTACTTAGAAACTTGTTTTACAAGCAGTATGAAATGCTCAGTGTGGCTTGTCATATTATTTCAATTCATCATACCCCCAAATTAGTTTTGTTTTTTTTTTTGAAGAATAATAGCACCAGAGTAGCATATTTTAATTATTGGTTATTTTGGAAGTCTTTGGGACCCAGAAGTGTATCCCAGCTCAGTGACTATTGTTGCCTCTTCTTTTCTGCTTTGAGGAAGACCTTACACATACCCCTGATGTACAGCAGTTGCACACCACTAAAAATATTTAATAATAATAGTAATAGTGTCGCTTTTAAACTTCTTTTTTCTTTTAACTAACCATAGCACATTTATAATTTATTTAACTTTATGCATTTATTTATTGCAAACTAAGAGAAAGTAATGGATTAAAAGATGTGATGAATAGAAAAGTTAATCCCTGATTGTTTTCATCCAGCCTGCAGCTGTCTGTGAGTAAATGAGCACAGCAGATTTAGGAAGCATTTGCTGTACAGAATTTACTATGGCTTCTATAGGATGGAGGTACAAAACCCAATCATATATGTAAGAATTTTGAAGCTTTCATTACATACAGATATGCAGATATTAAGTATGTTGCAAGCTGATAATCCTTTGACTTGGATAACCTATTTTTAAATCTCTCTTTTGCCTTGGTTCTTTGTGATGGGATGAATTTTCAGACGGAGTAAATGACATGGGTTGTTCTTCTTCAAGTGAACAAGGTTTGTTTTCTATTGTGCATCTTGTCCTTCAGCAGCTCTGGAGCCAGGACTGATAGGATTCTTTTGTCTGGTTTTTGTTTGCTTTAGGAAAATGAAGCACATTGAGCTGGTGTGTGAGTTTTTGGTAGTTGATTAGCAGACTAACTAATACTTGGATACTGTTGCTAGGCTTCAAGTCAGAGTTCCTGTATTCCTCTATAATTATGCAGAGAGATGTGTGTGTATGATGGTTTGTCTGTGCTTTCACATGGGTGTTTTTATTTTGATAATTTTGAAAATCTGCTAATACAGTCTGTAGACACATTCCACAAAGAGAAATTGCTTTGAAATTAAACATTTTTCAAGTATGAGTAAAAATGTGGGTTTTTAAACTGGCATTGTGACTGTAAACATAAGGAATGTGTATTTTATTGTGGAATAAGCAGAACAGGTATTTCAGAACACGAGGATATTAGCTGGTTTGTGGTAGAATTGCTTTTCTAACTAATTTTCTTTAATTAGATGAGAGTGATTGAGGTCAGCAATCTTGGTTTTTCAGCTGCAAGTGTTGCTATTAAATGCTGGCCAGCCTAAGGAATATTCTGTTTGTTTACTTATTTATTTGGGTTTGGGGAATGGTTCAGTAATTTTGATTTTCATCAATCAAATGCCTGCAGAATACTCTTCAAGCTGAGGGAAATCAGATTGAGACAGATAACATAAGAAAGAGGAAAAGACAGCAAAGCAAAGAAAAATCTACAAAACTGTCGGCAGCGTGCAGTGACTTGTTCTATTTTTATCACTTGTTATTTAATAGAAGCAAAAGGGACGGAAACATCTATTGTAGCCCTGTGCAGCTGTCATTTGGGAGTAGCATTACCTGTTTCAAATGTTAGGGACCATTTAACGTGGAAAAAGAATGA
The DNA here is from genome assembly GCF_047830755.1 of Zonotrichia albicollis. NCBI lineage: Eukaryota > Metazoa > Chordata > Aves > Passeriformes > Passerellidae > Zonotrichia > Zonotrichia albicollis. The sequence goes on from NC_133824.1 coordinate 49,580,954, forward strand.
TATCTGTGTAATCTGGGTGGCAAAACCACTGAGGTGTGAATTTCCCACGTTTTAAGTTGCATATTGTGTGGTAGAATATCATAATCCTGTGTTCCTTTTGCAATTTCTTTCAAATATCTGTCCTAAACAAATAATTACTTCTGTGTTCATAGAAAAAACACTCCTTTGCATTAATGATGTTTAGGCTGGGTTACAAGCAAACAAATACTGATTGGTATGAAATAAATCTGTTGCTATTATTTCTCTGTTTTCCTCTGAATGGTTGCAAGAAATAGAATTTCCTGTACGCAGTCTTGCTATGTGGCAGCAAACAAATTGGAAAACTGGGAATTGTGTGTTAATGTAATTACATACTGAAATGTAGGGCAGAGCTTGAAAAACTTACCATGCTTTTCCTTTTCCTTTTGATCACAAGTTAGTTATTTCTGTGTGTGCATTGGTGCAAAACCATACAGTAATTTGCTTTATTTCAAAGTTTAAACTTCATTTTCAGAAGCTGGTTGCTCTTGGTCTTTGAACTTGGGTGTACTCTGTGCATATAACAAGGACTGCAGGCTGAGGTGTGCAGGTTCTGTGGTGTGGCCATTGCTGAGGCTTACTTGAAATTCTGAGCAGGAAGGTGAGCAGGGAGCTGGTGCCACGTGTCAGTGCTGCTTTGAGTACAGCTGATTGCAGAATGCTCTGGCTGCTTTTGGGGATCAGCCTGCAGCCTGTCCTTGCCACCTGCCAGGTGGGCCACGACTGCCACAGCTACTCCTCCTAGGCTTTATTTTACAGACTGAACCAGAAGAGCCTGGCACTCGAGCCAAAAATAACCCACTGAAGGGATCCCAGGCTGCTCCCAGGGCCCTTGAGCTACTTTTGGTCTCAGGCAGAACTCTGGGCTGAGCAGTGGCTGCAGAGCACGCTGGCACATCCCCTGCAGGTGCCTGGAGGGTGGCAGGGGAAAGGAAAGGGGGATTGCTCTGTGTTTGAGCCTTGCCCCAATCTTTACACCCAGATCCAAAGGGCTGGAAGTGTTTCCAGGGCCTGTAGCTCCTGCCTCCCCCAAATCTGGCTTCCAGCCAGCTGCCAGCCCATGGCGGCTGCTCCTCAGCAGAAATGTCTCTCACCTTCTCTGCACCTTCCAGGCTGGGACCATTGTGTCCAGCAGTTGGAATGGGCTGCTTTCAGCAACATTTCTGTCAGCAGAGCTGTTTCCTCAGAGTTGGGTCAGAAACCTTTCCCAAGCCCTTCAAGGGTTTTCGCTGGCTAAGACACCATTCTTTCACTAATAGTGGCTTTTTTCCCCTTGGTGTTTTTTTTTTTTTTTTTAAATAGTTTTCACTGTCTTGACCCCCACAAGGGAGACTGTACAGGAAAATAAAATCAGAGGCCATGGCCAGAACTAGTGTAAGTCACAGAATTAGAAAAAGAAATAGGGTCATAAAACAAGGAGAAAAAGTGATTTGAAGTTCCTGGTGACAGTGGCTATGACAGGGACAAAAATGAAATGTACTTTTGTATGTCAAACAAGTTATCAAATGAATAAGGTTAATTTCTTGCTTTACAAAAACAAATTTAGTGGATTGTACTGTCCTCAAAATGCTGGTGGAGTCCATAAAAGGATAGTGCCATTGAGCTCACTGTGCAGCCAAGGGTCAAGCTGGGAGCAGACAGCAGTGCAAGTACCCCAAAGCCCTCAAATGCTGCAATTCTGAACTAATATTTCAGCCAAACTGGAACTTCCAATCATGATTTTCAGTTAATCCCTGTGAGTGAAACTCACAATGTTGTTCAGCCTGGATCCTTCTGATCCCAGTAGCTCCCCCTGGAAGCACTGGAAATGGTCAGCAGACGACCCATCCCTCAGGAATCTGCTTTCTGATTCAGCCTGGTGCCTGATCCTACACCAGGATGTCAAGGGAAGCTAGAATTAGTTAAGGAGTTGCATTTGGCTGAGGGGTTGTGAAAAGAAAATAGCACTTTTGAGTTTATCTCTGTCCTGAAGTTTGTTCAGTCACCTCTGTTTCAGTTTTACAGGTCATAGGTGACAAAATAGGAAGAGGTTTATATGATCGTGCTGTCTGACCTTCTCATGGTGCAGATTACAGCTTTTATATTAACTAACTCCTGTTTCAACTGGATTAGAAGCAGGAAAAACATTTTAAAGACCTGCAATACTGTAAATGGGATTTGGGAAACTGTGTCCTGATCTTGTGATCTGATGGGGCTGGATCCTTTTGTTGTTCTGGAGTTGATCACCCCTTCTTAGAACCGGCATGTGTTTCTGAAATCTCTCTGGCTGCTGCAGCTGGACCCTGAGTGTGGCTGACACTCCTCAACTGTGCTGTGTCAGTGCCACATTTTCTTTCCTGAGCAACTCAGAGCTGGAATACTGGAGAGGAAAATCTCTGAGGTTTAAATGAGAGCTAGGAAACCACCACATTTATGATGGGGTTTATTTCTACTGCAGTTTGATCAGCATTATCTGAGACACCCTCTGCCAACTTTTCTCAGGCTCCACTAAAATCAGTATCCCTAAATTTGCTGTAATTGTGCCTTTTTAAAGAGGCTTTGTGTATTGGAAGTATGTGATCTGTGCATTTCAATCAGATATTATATCTATATCTATAGATATCTAGGTCTCAGTGTAACAAAACAGGAGGGTTTGGATGGCCACACCAAAATTAGGATATTAGGAAACCAACGGTTGCTGAGATAAGGGATGTGTCAATGCAGCTCTGAGATATCAGGCTGCCCAGTAAAGGATGCTACAGAAGGCAAAGTGTTTGAAGAGCCTCCCAGAGAGTTCTAGTATTCCTCAAAAGTTAATGTGTTTTCTTTGAATCATTTTTCCACATGAGCCTCAAGAGCTCTCTACGACGGTGTCAAATGCCATGCAGGATTTCTAACAGCGGAGCCAGGTCAAAAATGGAGGTAGGACAAGTGGGGAAAGAGATGTGAGGAGGCTCCCAGGGCTCTCTATTCCTTCCATTTACAATGGTGAGAACACAGAAAAAAGAGATGAAAGCACATGAAATAAATGCTACTTAAAAAAAAAAAAAAAAGGGAAAATAGAGAATGTTAAAAATAGTCAGGAAAACAGGAATGATTCCTGAAGAAAATTCCTATGCTTCCCAACGTAAATGAGCTTCACCAAGTACCCCAAAACCTGCCCCAAAAACCTAAAAATCCCAAAAGAAAAAAGGGAAGAGAAGGGAAAATTGAACCCCATGAAACTCTGAGTGTAATGTAGTTCCTTATGCTGAGCATTTCATCACAAATCTCTTTATGCGCCCAATAATTTCCTTTCTGTAATTAGGCTAAAAATAGACCACAAAGTTGAGACTGATGGCACAGGATTGGGTTTGTAACTTGTGAGTATGTGGATTTTTATGTGCCATCATTGCTTTGTGGAAAAGAATTAGGTTCAATATAACTCCCATTTGGAGAAGGCAGGAACATGCATGGAAAAACTGGATCTGGATGAGGAAAGCCTTCCAAATATAGATGTAATTTTATTAATTTTCCAATTGTATGAAACAAATATTTGTATTTAAAAAAAACCCTTCCTATGGCTATAAAACTAAATATTTGCATGATTTCAAGGCTACTATCTGACTTTTAGATTGGTTCAAATAAACTTGAAAAGGCTTAAGTTGGACTATTCAGTTTTTAATATTGGACTATATAATTGCTAATCCCTGTTTGTATGTATTTACATTGACTTCCTTACTTGCAGCTCTTCTTTCTATTATGCTGAATTTATATTGACATCATTTTTAACAGTTCAACATACCAGTTTTCAGTCAAACTCCATTATTTATAGAAATGAAGTTATGTTTTCTGTTCAATATACAATGGTTTGACAATTTAAAAAGTAAAGCTTCACTGAAGAAATTTGTTGTAATGCCTTATACTCTCATTTTAATAACAAGATATTACTGTCATAATTTTGTGAAATTGATCCAATAATATTCAGCCTCTTTAAAAGGAAATAGTATCATCCCAGGAGCCTGTTTGTTGTCAAATTCTAGATGAGGCTTGATAAAGGGACAGGCTTTGGAGCGCAGGGCTTTGTAATGAGTGTAATATTTCACACTGTATTTCACACTGCTCACAATATTTCACGCTGCTGCTGTCACTCCATTTATATCTCAATCTCCTGGGCTGGCTCTGAGTCTTTCCTGTGGAGTTCAGGGTAAGATGCAGCTTCTGCAGTCAAGGTCTTGTCACACTGTGGAAGACATTTTCGGAGTAAACACTTTGAGTATTTAAAGCAGGTCTGCTTAGGATCTTGGACAGAGATTCCAGAGAATCCAAACCTAATGATGATACTTGAACCTTTTATGTCACTCCCTCTCCCTTTTAATGAGCTGGTGTTTGGAGGTTTTTATTTCTCCCATTTAATTTCACTGCTGGATGCCTTGCATGGCCTGGGATACCTCAGGGTGTCCAACAAGGTTGTTCCCTTAGCAAATCTCCATTCTGCTTTGATTTTTTTTTTACTTTTCCATTCTATGCATCTTCATAATTTCTGATATTGAAGCCAAAAGCCTGTTTTTTCTTCTTCCGTTTTCTAGGTGGTGTTGCTGAAGTAATTGTTCAGAATTGTTCATTAGAGACAAAATTATGATGCTTCCTTGATTCAGAAAAAGTTGCAAAGTAAATATCAACCAAGTGGCTCTAATTGGGTGAAATCTTTGCTGAATGAAAACAACAAAAGATTTATTGAAATGAAGATTTAGAGCATTAAGATTGTATTATCTGTGTATATGTAGAGGTATCTCTGGTTTCTGTTACATACTTCTGCTGACTCCAGAACCGGATTTGGTTCCTCCTCCTATGTGTTCTCTTACCAAAAGCCCCATTACTTGATAAGCTTGCATTCTCTCTGCATAATCTTTCACATTATAGCGTTTTCATCTTGGGAAACAGCCTCTTACATCTCGTTGGAACATCTGAGGTAGCAAAATTTTACATAAACTCTGTGATGCGTTTTCAGTTTTAAATGTGCCTCATCAGATCTGTAATTCAACACAGATCAGTTATTTATCCTGAAGAATTTATTTGTTGCTCCTGAAAAAACCCTCACAAGTGCAGGCTTGTTGATTTGTCCTTTGAGTCCTTTTCCTTTCTTTTGACTTTCCCCTCAGCCATGAGCACTCCTGGGATTGAAGGCATAGGGGGTTTTTGTAATTTGCCTTCAGGGATTATGACAGGCTAAAATTAATGTTTTCATGTGTGCTGCTTGTCCTCTTCCTGCATTTCCCTCCTATGGTCAGCCCAATCTCTCTTCTTGTCCAGATGTCTGGGGTCACACCTTGCAAGAAATCAAAAGACAGATTTTTTGTGTTAGTTGAAATTTAGCCTTCTTCTGAGGGCTAAGGTTTTTATTTTGGGTCAAAGCCTGGCTTATCTTGCCAGCTTCATTACCACTCTTGAGAATGCCAGGTGCTAAAGAGCTCTATTTTTGCTGTGCAGATCAAGTGTGTCTGGTTTCTTGTGGCCTATTTTTACATAATTCTTCATTCCATGGCTTGGAAAAGCTGTGAAGGAAATGAAGAGATTGTAAATAGCTAGAGAAAACTGCTATGATATTATTACAGGAAAATGAAGGGGAAGATCTGTGAGATTGCATTTCTTAGAGGGTATGGAATTAAAATTAAAGGCAGGAAATGATGCATATAAAAACAAATAAAATAACAAATAGAATGGTACATTTTGTTAGCTATATTTCAGCAGTCAATTGACTATTTCCAGATAATTCCATAAAAAATGCCTTTGAATAAAGGATTCTCAAGTACTAGTGGCTCAGAAATGCCCCCCCTTATCCAGAGGTGTTCCAGGGCAATTCTGTTCAGCATTCAGTTTTAAGCAGTTACCTGAAGAATGTGAGATGCTGAGGAGCCTGATGCCTCTTTCTCCCTGATCTACTCAAAGGGGTTGTGCTTAAACCCTGCCAGGGGATCCCTTACCTTAAAATAATCAGGAGGTAGGGATCTTGGAGAGAGGAAAGGAGATGTTCTGGTCCTTTGTGACCCACACAGGGACTCTGGCACTGACCTGGCTGCAGGGGCAAGCACTGTGGTCCTGCTCCATGGCAAAGCTGATTTTCCTGGGGTGGAAACCCAGAAAAACCAGCAAAGAATCACTTGCAATGACCTGCAGTGTAGCAAAAAGGCAAGAAAAAGTACCTTGAGCTGGGACCAAGAAAAGATTTGAATACCAGAAGTTTTTTACACATACTCAGAGGCAGCACATGGGAGGCCACGGACTGGAAGCCCTGAGCTTAGTTTTGGACTGTGTTTAATTTTTCATTCTGAAAACTTCACAACCGGGAGGTTGCTGGTGTGGCCTGACAGCATCAATGTGGCTTGAGGAATGCTTGGAATGAGGTCATTGGTCTGCCCCAGCAACGCAGATCAGTCTGTGATCAGCTGTAACATCCAGAGCCTTTTATTCAACACCTCTCACTGAAATCCTGCATTTGTCTAACTACTAATTTTCCCCCAAATAAAGATATTCTAATTTTTTTCAGCTGGTTGCATCTTGTCTGTTTTGGATCACTTTGCCATTTAATTGTGTTTTTTTTCCTGTTTCTTTTTCTTGTCACCTTCCCTCATTTTTCTTTCACTTCTACCAGTGCCAGCTCTGTTCTGTATTGTACCTCTGTGCTCTCCCAGTTCTTTGCTGGGTTATCCAGCTTCTGTTCCCCTGTAAGATTCCCCTTTCTTGCATCCGAGGAAGCTGCAAAATGATTTCTGCATATGTTGATTTTTGCTTCCCTCAAGCAATTCTATACAAAACTCTAAGATAACTGAGATAAGAAAAATCATTCCCCCATCCTAAAAGAGAGCAAGGCTGAATTCCAGCCCTATGCAGGGTAATCTCTACCACCTTTTCAGAGTTTGACTGATCCAAAGCTACAACTCTTTTTCTTTTGCTAACACTTTTTTGATTAGATCCAGGAACTTCCACATTTTGCAAGGTCTGTGACATTGAGATTGGAGTTTGGGAATTAAAAGTAGTTATAAGTGATCCCAAGAGTCTGGTGACTTTATTCCTTTCCACTCTGTGCTTAGGACAGAGTATTTTTGATCTTTTGATTCATTAGCATAGCAATGTTTATTCAGACATCTTATCAGCAACAAAGGAAAATTCTTATGTGTAAAGTTAACCAAGAGAAAGGAAACAAAAAAAGGAACTAGTCTGATATTGTTTATTTCAACTAAATGAAAGCAAATTTCATTAGCTCGATTGCTAATATAGGACATGCTTTAGGTTTTTAACACAGGACTGTGTTTTCCTTTTTGTCACCTTTTTGGGTGGGGGGAGTAGGAGGAAGGGGCTTCATTGCTGCTTTGTCTGTGCATAGTGGGAGGACAGAAATTTTCTCATGATGGTGGGATGAGGTTTTCCCTTTCATCAACTTTCCTGACAAAAACTGAAGCTTGAAGCCACTCTACCTCCAAAGCTGGTGGAGCTTTCTCTCCATATGCCTGCACCAAAGGATTTTTTGTGGTGTTTTTCTTTTAAGTAAGAGATGATCTAGTTGAGTCAAATTCCCTATGGACTAAAATTGCTTGTCATCCTTTTGTGAAGTCCAGGCTCTTATCTTAGAAAGTACATTTCAAAGTTATGTACTGGCAGAAATTTTATGCAGTTAAATATAATTTTTATCATGTCCAGAGATTTGGAGGGAATAGTGCTTGGGAAGAAATTTTTGGTCACATAGTAGACTTAACAGATTTTGGGATTTGTTTGTTATTTTACTTTTATTTTCTTATTTCTGATTAATAAAAACCCTGCACTGTGAGATTATCCAAACACAGTTTGTGTTTCTGTCCACCCATGGCTGTGTCCAAATCACCAGTTGCAGTTTGTTCTGTGCCAGCTGAGGAGAGAGAAAGTTCAAATGACAGGGGGAGTTTTTCTGGTGTCTGAACTCTGTTATGCAAGTGGCAAATCGAGTTCTGCATTAAAGAAGGGTAAATCTGGATAAAAGCCACTGAAATTATTGCGGATTTAGGCTAGGGCCTTATCTTAGGGTGTGTTTGGGTTTCCTCTTGAAGAAGAAAAACCACAAAATCTTTCCTTTTTTTTTTTTCTGGCAGCTGCTGAAGTGTGTCCTATGCCATCTGAAAGATAACTGTGCAGATTTAAAAAAATCTGCTTCTCTTCTGGTCTTCTGTTCAAGTGAAAAAATAATTGAGTAAACTGGGTGTAAGGAGTTTTTTAGTACCCATTTATTTATATTTATTATTTGGTAACAGCGTGTTCTAGACCCAGGAAGATGAACTCTCATGGACTTCTGATATCCAAATGTTGGTGATGATCTGCACCTGCATGTAAATAGAAATGTAAAATTTGGGGATTATTTCTGCCATAGCTGCTTTCTAAAGGAGCAAGTTGCAATGACATAAGCTTTGTATCCAGTTTGCCTGTGTTACACCAGCATATGGCTCAGACACTTTGCTCCCATCCCCAACAAAATGGGCTCCAATTTTAGAATGTCCTTTACTGCATCTCCACTTTTTTTTTTTTTTTTAATACTTCAAGGTTTTAAAAATTCTTTTTTATTTGCAGCATTTTAATAATCATGCTCAAGTCCATTAAGCTTTGCAGGAGCTAGAAAGAAATAGGAAAACAATGAGTCATTAAAATACATAATGTGGAGGATTAAATTCCCCATTCTGGTTGAATTCCTCCCAGGCAATAAGGGAAGGTCAGGCAAGTATCGTATCATGGTAAGGAAATTTCAGAATTCTAGCAAGCGTTTTCTAATTTTTGGGGGGTCAATACTCCTGAAATTTGACTTTGAGAATGCAAGGTCACCTCTGCTGGATGTCCTTAACAAATAGCTTTGGTATGATGTTAAATAACAATTTAGATTTTTTTACTCCTGATGTGGCAAAATGAGAATGGGTGGCTTTTACAGTGATCAAATCCAGATCAGTCTTTTCTCATTAGATAAAGAATATTTTCTGCAAAGCTCAATATCATTTAATCACATAAAACTAAACACACAGAGCCAAGATTTACATGTTTATGAAATAAACTATTAGGGCTACCTTTTTGTGTTGTTTTCTTTTCCCTGCAGACATGTTGAAAAAAAATCTGTGTAATTAGCACTGGGTCCATATGAAGCTTGAAATCAAATTCGGATCTCTCTCTGCTTTTCTTTCTGTTCTGCATAAAATTTGGGATAAGGTCATTTTAGTTGAAATGTGAAGAGAATTCTGAAGAATTTGCAAAATACTTGGGTACATATTTCAGCTCCTGTATTTCTGGGATGCCACTGCTTTGTATCTTGGGTCAGCAATTGAAGCAGAGGAGATTTTTAATTATTCAACCTAAATGATCAGTTTAATTTTAAGGATGTGTTTACAATGTACCAGTGACATAATAAATAGCTTATTGCAAATGATTTTTTAGGCTTTCAGTTGATCTGAAATTTAGGAGCAATTTTTGGCAAGGAAATACCTCCAGTTTGTGGAATATTTATTATAACTCTAGTGAAAGCATCACCTCTGAAGGACCAAATTAGAGATAACATTCCATGGGAATGTGCTTGGGCTTCCTGGGGCAAAGTGGAGATTTCTGTGGAAATTTTCCAAAAGGCCCCATGGCAATTCTGGTCTGGATTGTATGAACATTAAAAATGTCTTGGTTACTTTCCATAAAGAAGGGCCCAGCCCTGTTCTCTCTGTCCTGGGCTCCTGTTTCCCTTGGCTGAGTTGTATCTGTTGCTGCAGAATCACTACAACACAGGGACTTTAACTCAAAATCCATGAAGGGAAATACAATTATACTCACCAAATTCTTGCTGGAGTAGTTTTTCATCACAAATTCTGTGTGTAGGAACACGTTTTTTCTCATCGTACTTGCAATGTCTGAAATTTAAGATTTTTTTTTCTTTAGGCCTTCTGATAGTCAAATATATTTCTGAAAGGACTGAAAAAAATATATAACCCTAATGGATATTTTTGTTACCTGGAGTGAGGCCTATTTAATTTTTTTGTGCATTATTTTACACTTCATAGTTTTATGGTTATGACAGGAAAGTTTTCTGCTATCTGTCATTTTGTAATTTCATTTTGAAATCAGATCTAGAGTAGGCAACTCCATTGAATTGAGAACTTCTTTGCTGTGGAAGATCTGTGGGGAAGAATTAAGCACAAACAAAACTGTAATGGTTTGCCTTAAAACCAGAGGGGTTAAAACTATTGAATTCTGATGAAGAAAACATTAATGCATGGAGTTTACAACCACCTGAGTACTTACAACCACTTAGATGATAATAAATTCAGGCACATGGAAATACTTCATAATATAAGATTTATGTAGATTTCATGGAGAATTTATCCAGAGTAATTTGTATAAACTTACAAGAATTATTCATCTCACTCCTGTTTACATTAGCCTGTAAGTAATGATGGAGAGCTTCAAAACAGCTGACTGGGATGGAGGCAAAAAATTAATTTATTCCTTCTGATCTTCATGTATATTCCTAAAGATAAAAAAATAATTGCTGTAAATCATGGCCTAAGATATTTCCCATTAAATCTCAGTACTAAAAATGAAGGTGGTGACAGCAATAGCTTCTTCCCTCGCTGGAGATTTTCTTTTATATAACTTTATATTGCATGCCCAAAGTTTCACAAGTCAGATATGGAATGAAGAGGATGGTAGCCAGTGCTAGAATTATCTTTAAGGGATGATGATAATAATAATAATAATAATACAGACTTTCTCAGGTGTGTGCCTAAGGACACACCTTCATTGCCAAGGAGTGAGAATCTACTGGAATAAAAACGGAGCAAGTTCGTTTTCCAAGCATGGCCACAGGTCACTGCTTGTGGCACCAGGACAATTCCCAGGCACGGCCGTGGGGATTTGGGTTGTAATGATTTGGCTGCTCCCACGGGAGGCTCCAGTCTTGTGGAGGAGTGTCAGGAGTTGTGAATGATCCTCGTTCTCAGCTGCTTTCCCTTGATTTGCATTTCCTTCCGAGCTGCTTAACCACGGGTAGATTATTTCAATTTTCTTGGTGAATAATGCATGAGGGTGTATAAGTGGATGTTCCTTGGCTGAGTGGGCTGCAGATTAGAAGTGTCAGCTCCTTTGCAGCATTAATGTGCATTTCTTTCTCAGGTTAAAGCTGGAGAGAGCCTAGATATGCTTTTTTTGGAGAACTCCTACAAGTGCCAAAATATTGGCAACGTTTGCTTTTTCTCTTCTTTTCCCCTTGACTACCTGTTATTTGAATGAAAAAGCCAGTTGCCAATTTTCCAGTACAAGCTTATTTTCCTTGAGACTCCCCCTCAAGATTTCAATGCCACATTGTTGTACCTGATGCTTGAGCTTCCTGGAAACTATCAGGAACAGGCTTTTTTAAAATTTATTTCTCTGTCACTCCTGTCAGCTCAGAACACTGATGCCTTCTCACTCCTCCTTCTTGCTCTTTAATGTGTCCCAGAGGGATAATTTGGAGTATCCTTTCCTGCTCTAGCAGCCCTGGGGCACAGACAGAGGCAATTCTTGTGTGTAACATGTGGAATGTTTCACGGAGGTAGAGCTAAACACATTAAATGCTGTAATAATTGAAGTAACACTTCAACCCACCATGAGCCACTTGTTAGAAAAACCTCTTCAAGTTTTTCCTTTATTAAGGGGCATTTAAGTACTTTACTGTACACTTGTTTCAGTCCTGGATTATGCAGATATTTTCTTCTTTTTCAGCTTATTGGAGAAATACCCTTTGATGCTCCAGAGATCTAGAAAATTAAAGCACAATAGTTGTCCTTGTTTGCTTGCGGTTAGATTGTATTTATAGGGCATTTATTCAAGATCATAATTGGATCCCTAAAATATCAAAACTCTGAAACTTATGGGCCCTTCTAAACAAAATATTTAATTGGAACAGTGAAATGTGAAACCTTCCAGGGCTGCTTTAAACATAATAAATACTTCAGATAATAGTGTTCAATGTGAGAGTCCTGTGGAGTGTGGCTAAAAAGAGCTTCCTAAAATAACTGAACAAAACAGTCTTCTAAACTAGAACTCTTCCAAACTCCCCAGCTGTAACAATATTCCTTGGAATTACAGACATCAGACATGAAGTAGAGCAAAGTATGTTTCAAACGTGCTTTCAAACTCAGCTTAGCCTGATGTTTTATAAGATAAAAGATTGAAGGAGTGTGAAACTGTAAGGGCTGCATAGTAAACTAGGCACTGAATAGTGCAGCTGCTTAAAAAGCAGATGCAGATTAATAGCTACAATAACAGAATGCAATAAATATTTAAAACCAGTCCAACAAGTGCTTTGTGAACTTCTTACAGTATTTGATGCTGAAAATTTCAGAGAAAATACTCGGGCTGTAAAATATGAATTCTCAAAAGCCAACCAAAGAATTACAGAGAAGAAACAGAGGGGAATGATGTTGAGGTTGTGATTTAAGTTTGGAATAATTCCAGCACGTGCTTTGCGAGCTCTTTTTGTGCCGGTGCTGCTGCACTTCCAGGGCAGGGGGTGGTGCTGGTGTCTTGTCCCCCACTGCAGATGTTGCTCCCTGACCTGCCCATTTGTCACTCGAAGCAGTGTTGGCTCCAGGTATATCACTAAGATATTCCAGGCTCCCAAGTCCTGTGCCACCTTCCTGTGCCAGCCTTAATCCCATTTAATGCTCTTCCAGTCACTCATTGTCATTTCCTCATTTCATGCTTAGAGTGACAGGAACAGCAGAGCAGGAGGAACTAAGAGGAAGTGAAGTTTCTTCCTCATCTCCTCTAAATGTTTGTTCTGTCCACTTTTCCATTTTCAAATCGTGCCATCAGAAGAGCTTTGCTTTTATGGGTTTCTGCTTTCAAATTCTCCCCCTAACATGGAATTCTGACACCTAACTTCTTTTTGATGTTGCCTTCATTCCTTTGCCCTTCTTAAAGGACCCAGCTTCCCATATCCAAGTAGAAGTCCCTGGAATCCGTTGCTGTCAGGTAAGGGTTAAACCATGGTCATTTTTCTGTTTGGGGGCAATAGTAGAAGGTCTGATTTTGGTGCTCTTGTTCCTGGTAAAGGTAAAACAAAGAAACATGGAATACTTCAGGAGTATACAGCTTTCCCAAAAGGAAAGGCTTCACACACCCATAATCTGTTGACCTGAGCTAAACTTGCTGGTAAGTAAAGAGAATTTCTAGGAAGAAACTCCTCCCTGTGAGGGCCCTGAGGCCCTGGCAAAGGTTGCCCAGGGAAGCTGTGGCTGCCCCATCCCTGGAAGCATTCCAGGCCAGGTTGGACAGGGCTTGGAGCAACCTGGGCTTGTTGAATGTGTCCTTGCCCATGGGAGGGGCGTGAAACAAGATGATCTTGAAAATTCCTTTCAACCCAACCCATTCTATGATTGTATTAAAAGTTTTGGGCTCAGAATGACTCTGAACTCCATATATGGCCTTGAGATGGATGGAATAAAGTGGGTTTAGTGTATTCATTGTGATTCATAGAATAATCTTCCTTAAATGTTTTATATTGCACAAATATATACAAAATTATTTATCTCATGAAGCAATTAAATGCTGCATGTCCCCATTCCCTGTGCCAAAGGGGCTGTGACTTCTTGAGATGTTTGAGACTAAACACTCTCTTATTTTTAAGTGGTGTTATTGCGAGGAATACTGGATGTTTAGGTTGTTAAGGAAAAATAATGCAGTTGAGCACCCTGTCTCCCAGTTTTCTTGCGGATGACACTTCAGCAAGGATTCTGTGTGCAGGTAGGCTGCTCCATGTGGTCCTACCTTCCTTTTTATCTGGGAAAACCAGTAAATGTGAAGCAGAAAAAGGACAGCTGTTGTTGGAAAACTTCTGCATAAAAAAGGGAATGTTTTATTTCCATTAATGCAGATAGGATTTTTTTCCAGTCTCATTTAATGTAAAAGGTTATTCTTAATATACAGATTTATTTTACTTTGTTTTAGTGTATTGATGTTTTAATGTGATTTGCAATGACTCCAAATTTCACTGAACACTGTAGGCTGAATTTTTTTTAATTATTAAAAAAAACCCTCCTTTTTTTTCCCTCAAAGTCAGCTGAATTTGGGCATGGATATCCTTTTGATCATCCCAGCTTTGGAATTTAATTGAGCCAATGGTCTTGATGCTGCTCTGGTTTTGCAAGGTGTGTGCACAAGCCATGCAGAATTACAGAGAAGATGGTTGTAGAATATACAGGCTCGAATTTATTTCTGTAAAATGTTTATCAAAAACACTTTAGATGAGGAAAGCTTACATAAAGAGTTCTGTGGTATGCCTACAGCAAGCCCACTTTTCCATGGACATGTGTCCAGACATCTGGGAATGTGCATACCCATTTTTCATGGTGCAGTGAGTGACAGAAGCCATTTTAGAGTAATTAAGTTCTCAAAACTTGGAAGAAAATCCTTCCTATTCTCTAAAATAGAAGAGGAAATCTGAGGTTTTTCAGTATGCTGAGTATTATCAAAAGCATAAAGGGAATGTTAAACACACTTTCTGTAGTTTTAGAGGTATTTGCTCTTCTGACACTTTAAATCTACTGTATGACTTTGTGGATCAGAGTTTCAGAAGTGAGTGGGACTGAGTGTTTGATTCTGGATCAAAGGAATTATTTCCAGGATTTAAATGCATGTTGGAGCATCAAAAGCCCCACTAAAGAGTTCTCTTAAAACCCAAATAAACTTTTAAAATCAGCAGAGATGGATTAGCTAGTATGCTTTCCATCATGAGTGTAAGACATGATTCAGATTCCTTGTTTTCCTTGATGCTTGTACAGTACATTTTGGAGGAATAAATCTTATGGGAAAACTGTTCTGCATTACGGTTTAATTTGCTTCTTTATTGTTTGAAAAGAAGTCACTTAAAATGGGGAGAGACATTTAGTTAGAAAAAAATTAATTATTATTGCTTGCCACTCTTATGCCTGAAAGAAGAATAATTTCTCAGTGTTAGTTCCACATTGGTTTAGGAAATTGTCAGGATGTAGATTCCTTTGGACTGGCGTTCATGAAGAGTGACAGTGCCTGGAAGCTCCAGTATTGATAGGGGTGACAGCTTTTAATTTGCCTCTGCAGCCTTGACCCACTCAGAGCTGTTTAGATATTTCAAATAGCACTTTTCTTGATTTTGGTGAAGATGAGGGAAGTCTGAAGAAGAGTTTGGTGAAATCAGCATTATAATGAAAATATCTCAGTTTGTTGACCATCTGAATTCCTCTGCAGTGTCCTCTGCCCCTTGCCCAAGGTGGGAAGCTCTTCTCCATCCTGGAGACCTGGTAGTCAGTCCCCAAGCTCCTGCCATTGTTTGTTCATAGATCCCCTTAGAACTTCCTTCTCTACTCTTCCCCAATGTATTTTCAAGGCATTTAATGTTATTTCAGCCAAAGTGGTGCTGTGCTGTAACAGGAATGTTTGAAGCCTTGCCCCCTGAGCCCCAGCTAAGATGAAGTTTTCAATGCTGTTTGATTAGGTTTTGTGTTTCTTGGTTTAAAGTTGTAATGTAGTGGCCCTGCAGATTTTTAAAAATTTTATTCAAACTGTGGCATAAGGAGGAATTACAGGTTGTCAGAATCAAATTGTGCTGCTTTTCCTACCATGGTTACAGGCTTTGTAAAGGAATGTATAGGTGTACCTGCTTTGGTTTTATTAGAAGGTGAAAATTATCTTGACTGCTAAGCTCTGCTTAGTTTTATGACATTTTTCTGTTCTTGTCAGAAGCTGCCATGACAATTACTTAACAACGAATTAAAATCTCAGGGCTTTCTAATTCTGCTCCATCTTTAACTGATAAATTGTTCATAAACACACAGTGTGTGGCATCACCTTTCATCTCTAAAAAAGGGCATTGAGAGCTCATCTAGTTCTTAAAAGGATGAATGTGCAGAGGAATTAATACAAAATACTGAAAATGAAAAATGCAAAACAGGTTAGAAAACCAATCTGCAAAACTGCTAGTCCTGCTTCCACTAATTTATATTTGCTTGCTTGCTTTGAGCTGATCTAGGCTTGCCTTAGCTGGTGGTTTAGCAGTTCCCTGAGCCCAGCAAGCTCTTGGATCAGCCCTCCCTGTCTCAGGACACAGTGACTGAAGTGTGCCCCTGTCCCAGGCATCCCTGACTGATGGGATTGGAGCCCTGGTTTAATTAGCACAGCTTTGAGCCAGGCCCCCAAAGGAAGGAGCACAGCACTTGCCTGGAGTGGATTTTGTCCTCTTCTTTTCCATGCCCAGGAGCCAGGAATTGTAACAAATGGAAGGAGAAGGATGAGCCTGGCAGAAGCCAATGGAGGCTCAGTTTCATAAGGAAGAATTTGGCCCCACTGAGGCTGGGCACTGACAAATCCTGCTCAGTTCTTGAAAACAAGTGACAACTTCCCAGTGACGGCTCCCAAGCTGTGAAGAGCCTCCTGCATTTTCAGGAGCTTCTCCCTGGGAGCGAGGGAGGTTACACCAGGACACATCTTCTGATATCCTGTGACATTATGCAATGCACCCATCACGCTGCATCATCATTGAAATGCTGCTCAGATAATGTCTTTGCCTTGCATTAAAGCTTAATCACAAAAAATTTGAAATTGTACCATGAGAACAAACTGATTTCTACCAGCCTTCCTTCTATACTGGTTTGAAAACCTTGTCTGGAGATGGAAACATTTCACCAATCCATTGGGCTTTTTTTAAACCTTTTTAACCTTCTCAGTGTTTATTTTTTCAGAATTTGGGTGGAGAAATGACATTTCCTAAAGAGCTGGAGTAGTACAATGGCCAGTTAAGTCTTTTTTTTTTTTTCTTACTCTTTTCTTACAGAGTTTTGGGTGGGTGTTTGCATCCTGTTTAGCCTTCCATCTCTCATTTCAATTTTCGTCTGGAAGACTTTTTGCATGTTCCAGTGCTCCTCATTGTTTAAAATTTAAATAAATGGCATTTTGATGCCATAGAAAGATGTAATAGGATTACCAAATTTAAAAAAAAAGTTAAATTTTGAAGTCTTTTTTTCATGGTAGTCCTTTTATGCTTGAATGGAGACCACATTCAGGACAGCAGCCAAGCTCCCAGGTGGTCACAGCAAGTCACAGGGTGGTACAAATTCTTCTTCTGTGGGTTTTTTTGCCACTGCTTTGGTGGTTTTTACTCCACTCTGCCTTTCTCTCCATTTTGCTTCTGTGTAATGCCTGTAGGGAATTTCAGTAGTGACTTGCACAGTGAAACAGCATCAGTGAATTATTTAAAATAGGTATAGTCACTTTAGTGTGATTTAATAATTAAAAAATCCTTTTAAAGACAAAGTCAGCTCCACAGAAGGCTGAGTTAAAGAACTGAGAACCTTTGTTGGAGAACTGGTGGCTGTGGCCAGGAGCCCTGAAGTTTATGGATTACCATGAAATTGTCACCTCTGACAGCTACAGGAAGATCCTCTCAAGTGGCTTGAAAGTCTCTGATGGCTTATTTACCTTCCTATCACTCAGTAAATTCAGACATAAATTATCATTGCACCTTCAGACTGTTAAAACAATACCTCTTTCTTCTTTCCATCACTCTGTTCCAGATAATTGTTTAATGATGTAAATTAATAACTTGAATCTGTAATTTTAAAATAAGGAAATGCTTTTTTTAAAAAAAAAAGAAAAACTTTATTTTAAAAAGGCTTTCTATATAAAGGCTTTCTATATAAAATGTAAAATTTTAACTCTTGCTGTGGACATGCACACATATATACAGTTAGAAAAACCTCTGGCAAGCAGTTTATTTTCTACATCCATAGATATAAATCCTTGAGAGGATCAGTTTAAATTGGGATGTTAGCTTTGGATTACAAACAGCTTCATTTAGGGAACCACGCAGAGAAAGGTATTGCCTGAGGAGGCGAAAATATTTTATTTCCCTGAGAAAACAAAGTGGTTGCTATGGGACAGAAAATGATCTAATGATGGCTTTCACAGAGACAAGTAACTGGACAGAATATTCAAACCACAGTGAGCAAAAATGTTGGTTTTTCCAAGATGAATTTGTGGAAGATTTTTCTTAGTGTAGATCTGGACACTTTCAAGAAAAATGAAGAAGTGGGTATTTTTCCATAGGGTACAATTTAATTGTTTTTTCTTTCTTTCCAGTCCTCCTACAATATTCTGCAAATGAAATATATTTATTTAGTCAAACTGCTTTTAAATACATGTGGAGAGAATCCCAGTCCTTTTGAGCGCTGAATGATGATGTTTTGAGGGGTCACCAAGTACAAATAATGTGGGAGGTTTTGTGTGTGTAACAATATAATGAAAAATCTGAGCAATGAATAAAACAAATGAATTTAACTACAATTAAGCACCATGTGATGAGAGGCAGAGAAATGCCAGATCTGTACAGGTAGTTGGTGCTGTAAAAAAAGTACATTTTAGAATGTTTGGGGTTTTTAAAATTGTTTTTAGGCCTGTGCCCTAGTAAAGTTTATCTTTCAGAATTCAATTAAGTGGACTTAGAGAACTCCTCCAGCAGTGAATCCAGAATTCACACATGAGCCATGTTCCCTTTTGCTCCTTGGTCTGGGAATACACACAGCAGTGCTTGCTGGATTTTGCTCTAGCACTAAAGTGCTTTTGTTACTTACATGAATTACTTAGTACTTGTACTCTTCTAAATATTTGAATGTCCTTCCCAGCTTATTAAGGACACTAATTTTTAATGCCTGTAGATTAGTAATGAGTAAGTGCCTTCCTAAAAAACATTACTCTGTTCTTGAAGGAATCAAACCCTAAAGTTGTTTTATAATACTTGTTCTCATTCCTTTCATCACTTTATTCCCCATACTAGCTTGAGGACCTTAGAGGTCTTTATTATCCAAAGAAATTTCTGCTGTGGTCATGCTTGAAAGTCCCACTAGCTGTGTGTGCCTTGCATGACTGCATGCAAAAATTGCTGCTTTAGATCATCCTGCTCTTGGCAGGAGTAGCTGAGGATGTCATCTTGCAGTGTGATCAGCCTGCTGGGATCCTCCCGTGTTCCCTGGGAGCTCCTAGCATGTAGTGTCAAGCTAGGTAAGTCTTCCTTCTGCTAGTTAAGAGCTTTTCCTCAGTTGCTGTGTTTTGGAAAGTTCCTGAAGCCTACTGGAACAGGCACCATTTCCTGTTGGGCACAGTGGTAATTTCTGTCCCTGATGTGTGCCTGTGCCTGTTTGCTCAGAAATACCCAGTATTAAATTGCTTCCTTGTTTTGATATCCTGTCTCCTTTTCCATTTATTTTTGGGTTGTTTCAAACTGTTCCCTAAATTTTGTCTCATAGTAAGGCTTAGACTCCTGTTTAACTACTTCAGCCCTCCCCTCACAGTGTCCTTCCTCAGTTCCTTCATTTCTGGAGCAATGGTGTTATTTTCTGCCAGCCTGTTTCCTGAACTTTCTGCTCTTACACTACCTTTGCATGCAGTTAAATGCTTATGGGGTCTATTCATCACTGCTAACACAGTCCCTAGACCCTGGGGCTTCTTTTCTCTTCTGCTTTTCTCCTGTGTGTGTTTGCATGTCCTTTCTTTGCAGACCTCCCATTAGTGAAGATGTGTTTCTCACCTGGCATTTACAGTGCTGTGTTGGGAGGTTTGTTCTGTCCCTGACTTTAGGCATCGCCTGCTCTGGGTACGCACTGAAAATGCAGAATACTGAGAGATGTCAGGATGTAAAAGCCAAGAAAATGGTTGTAGTTAGGAGACAGCTGCTTCCCCCTCTCCTTTTTCCTCTAATGGAGAGTGGCAGAAGAGATAAGAAAGATCAATTAGAATTACAAAGGTTTTCCCAGCTGTAATAGTGGATAGCAACAAAATCCCTGACAGTTCTTCCTTTAAGGAACAGAGAAGAAGGTTAAAACTGGTCAGGGAGGCTCAGTTAGTGAGATTCAAAACCCAAATGCACACTGAGGCAGAGTAAGGTGTTGGTAAATGGAGAGGACGTGTGGTTTGTTTCTGATGTTGTTTACCACTCAGCAATACCCATTTGCAGGCAGGACTGTCCACTCCTGGCAGTTAATGACCAGAAAATCTCCTGTAGTCTCTTCCAGCTACCCTACCAATGTCCATTTCTCTGGGTCTGGAGCAGTCCTGGCTTGTGTCATTCATAGGGTTCTTTATTTCCTGACTGAAATTCCAGTCCCCATTGAGTCCAGAGCAAAAAACCAAATCCCCTTTACTGGGGCTAGAATTTAAACAGTTGTGTCTTTCCTTTATTTATTAATTAACAACCCACAGAGTAAGAGGTGCCTCTGTCCCAGTGTCAGGACTCTCTGACTCTCTCACTGGATCCTCAGAGCCTTTCCTTTTCATAATCTCCTGCATAAATGTAAATCACTGCTTACTCCTGCATCTTTACTATTTCCTGCATTGCTTTTGGCTGTTTTGATTAATCCTTGAACTGGTGCCTGGTGCTCAGACCCTGAGTCAGGTTTCAGGGCTTGCACCTCCCTCCCTCGTGCAGCACACTCTGTCTCCATGTGCTGCTGACATTCCCTGAGTCATGGAACAGTGGCATTCCCGAGCAGCTGACAGCAGCAACCCATCTTCATTTGTTCCTCTGGAACCTCCTCCAGATTATAGCTCCCAGATTTGCTGGGAATCACTGGAGTTTTGGTGTATTTTCTTCCTGTCTTTCAGTCCTTCCACCTCCACTTGTACTTTATTTCTTGATCTCAGATGTGTCCTGTGAGCCCCATTTATTTCTTGTCCTTTTCTGCTAATAATACCTTTGATGTTCCTTCCCAACATAAAGTGAAGCATGGTCCTAGCCAGGGGGTCTTAGGGTGAGTCATCTCTAAATTTCTTGCCAAATTCTTGGCCAGGAAAGATATCTTAAAACTCCATGGAAAACTGGCTTGAGGGGATTCTATAGAAGTTTTCCTCAGCTTTTAAATTTTTATATATTCTGTTTTACCACCCTCTACCCATCATCACCCAGCTGAGAGAATGACTTTAGGCTTTTCCTGACCCCCACTGGGAACTTGACACAGGGAATGAGAATAATCTCTGTGTTTCTGTCCCCTGCTGTCCTGGATTCTGTGGTCACCTCTCTTGTTTGTAGCAGTGGCTCCTCAGAAGACAAAGCTGATCGGAATTCCTGCAGGATTGTTCCTAGAGAAACTCTCTGGTGTCCGCTGGTGGAGCTGAGGGCTGGCTGTTTCCTTTGGTTTAGGTCTCTAGCAAACAAAAAATATTGCAAGTGATTTGAATTCACTCCTCAGCTGAAGCTTCCTAATGTAGTATCTGAAATGCATATTTGATGTCACCCTGTTTTATGTTTTCTGTCTTATCCACTTTTTTCTCTGGATACACAGTGTATTCTTCATGCACTTATTTTTGTTTATAAAGATGTGTGGTTTTGTTCCTGAAACGTTTAATGCCTGAATTGTGCCCTTGAATTTGTGAGTGCAGTCATCATCTTAAATTAGGTGTGCTTCTGTAGATGGCCACAGACTGGATCCTAGGTGACTGGTGCCAAATGATCCTTCCTCCAGTGGAAGTGCTGCTGGACACATGGAATAGTCACACACATGTCACCAATGTATGGGTGTCACCAAAGTGAGAATGATTCCTCTCCTAAACACACATTCTGCAGCTACTCAGAACCATCAAGAATCTGCATCTGGGATGCCATGACTTAGTAGAGAGCAACACAATGCAGTTCCCATATTCATACAATTCCTCTCCTTTCTCTGATCCCTTTCTTTCTAAGGGATGTGCATTAGCACTATTTGCATCAGTTCTTGTCCGGAAGAAAACAGAGTTATTTTGAAACTTGAACACGGAAGTCAAATTTCATTGTAGTAGTCATGATGTCCGGGGGTGGGATTGCCAAATAATATCCAGAACTCTTTTCTTTTCATAGTAATGTCTTGGATGTCAGCCATGCATTTTCCACTGAATTAATGAGCATCAGATTTATGCCAGGAACAGAAGCATAGATGACACTGCTTCTGAAATAGTTTATACATAAAATTACTTTTTGATGATGGTTTTAAAGCCTGCACCTTCTTTATTCTTTCAACTGATCTTATTTACCTGCTCTGACTTACTAACCTATTTAACAACAGCCCTTTTTTGTGTTCTTGTTACATAAAATCTAAACCCAGTTGTCAGTGCGAAACTTAATCTGCTGGAAGCATCAAGAAACAGGATGGGAAAAGAAATCTTTCCTCAACATTTTCAAATATTGTAAAACAGATGTGATGATGTCTTGAAGCAGAAGTAGGGAGAGTATTGTGACATCACTTAAATCATTAATCCACCTCAGAACCCCTTCAGTGAGCAAGCTTTCCTTTCTCAATGGGATTCAGCACTGAGAACATTATAAATGCTGCAGACACCTACATATTTGTACAGAGATAACCCCCTGCCTCAGCGGATGCAGGCTTTTTTTATCCTTTCTTAGTGGTACCAGCATGATTCATTAGCAGTTATTTTTGAGATGAAGAAATGTAGGCTACTAATACAATTTAAAATACTGTTATTTTAATGAATAAGTCAGCAATGTTTTAGTTTCTATTTAATACCAAATGTCTAAATGGAGCTAAGGATAGCGAGACAATTATCAGCTTAAATTATTGGGTTTTATCTTTTAAAGATCCTGCTTAATAACATGACTTTGGATAGAGCTTGCAATCCCCTGTTTAGGAGAGAAGATATTTTGGGGGGTGAATGGTTGTGTATCTCCCATCTTTAGCAGAAAAGACAACTGGAAGTTTGTAGTGGGAGACTCTCTGCTCAGGTAACCCAAATGTTCCTTTTCTCAATAGTGTCAGTGTGAATTACTTGGTTCTGAGGTCCATTTTGGAATTGAGATGATGAGAATAAGAGCAGAGGAGTAACTCTTGAAAGTCACTTAGGTAAGAGGGGAATAACTGTGCTGAGGATAATGTGGGGTGCCATAATGACAGGTCTCACTATCTCAACATTTGAGAATCTACAATCACAGAAATGCTTTTTGCTTTCCACACCCACAACCCCACCAGGATTCTCTCCCTAAATTCTCTTCTCACTTCTTGCAGATTCCTGGGCTTCAAGGAGGCTGCAGAGTCAATAATTCAGTTCTCTTGGTGCTTAGTTTCTGGCTTACCAATGCTTCTGCCAGGATAAAAATGGGCTCCGCTGTAAAATGAGAATGAAAGTGGCAATGCAGGTTTTTGTCATTAAATACATCATAAAGTGGCAGTACCTGTGGGAAGCCAGCCAGCAGAGGGAAAAGCTCCCAGAGTTTCAGTTCCTTTGCTGACAGCTCAAGCCCAGCTCTGTCTCCTCAGTAAAATGCTGTATTCTTTACTCCATGAAAGGATTCCCCCCAAAGTGCAATAAACCAGTAAAAATTTACAGTAATGTTAAGTATTTACTGCTTGATTGTTCCCTCCTCTCTTCACAATTAAACTTTGGCTTATTTCCACTGTTGTTAATGCATTTGAACGTTGCAACCTCCCATGAATCTTCCTCTTCTAGTTGCTGTTTTCTTGTGTCCAGCTCCTCTTCTATCCCCATCCTTTTGTCTTGGTTGCCAACTTTATGTAACTTTGCCATGATGTGATATCTTCTAGAAATTCTCTCTCCTGGCCTACTCTTACATGCCATTTATTTCCTGATGGATCTGGGTGTCAGGAAGATTATCCTTAGGGGATTGGTGAGGGAAGCAGTGAAACGCAACTGTAGCAATGAGAAGAAGGGGAAATGGGATTGAAAAATGGCAGTCAAGCACACCAGGATTTAAGAGCTGGAGAAGAAGGAGGAGCTGGAGCTAAAAGAAAATGTTATGAATTTCTTTCTTTGCTGTTTTCTTACCCTACCTGCCTTGGCACACTCACACTCATGCATGAACTTTAACATCTGACCAGTTATATATTTGAAACTTCTACAAGAGTCCAATCTTTTTTTTTTTTTTTCCATTGAGAGCCAATATACACTTTTCAGTTATGAAAATGGTGTTATTCTAAATAAAACTGACATGATCCACCAACACTTTTGGAAGCACAGATGCTTTGTCCCACTATTTACTAAAGAGGTTCACACTTAGATTAAAGCAGTGAAATCAAATCACTGAATAAAGCCTGGAACAACATAATGATTTAAGGAATTAATGCAGAGCTTCTGGTAGGAAGAAAGTTACACCAAGGCAAAATTAGATTGTTTTCTGTACAACACCAAGACAAGGATGCGTGGTGCAACCCAATATTGGTGCAGATAATTTGCTGAGCATCTTGTGTAGTTGCATTTGTCCTTGTTCTCCTCTGTGACATTGGGCTGCAGCCACAAATTCAGATGCTGCATCCGAGGCCCATGAGTGTCAAATTCAGGGGAAGAGTCTTTGTTACAGGAGCCACCAGCCATGAAATTCTCTCTGAATGACATGGCTTTGTTATTTTTTTTCCCCAGCATAAACTACTTGGGTTGGGATATGCACAGCCCCCGGATGTTAAGTGATGTTTTTTCCCAACTCAATGTATACATAATGCCAGGAATGAAATTAATTTGCGGTGTACTTCAGTCCTTCTGAGTGATGTTGCATCAGGACAAGATTTCCCTGTGTGTTATTAGTGGGGAAAATTGCACCATCCTTTCACCAGCTTGTTTGGAGAGCAGAAGAATTTGTAGTGGGATATAATTATATTTCATTCCTATTTTCTCTCTTCTTGTTGGAAGTAAAAGAATGCAGCTTCAGGGGTTCACAACTGACTGCTTTCAGTTCAAGTTGATTGTCTGAGCTAAATGGATCCTTCTATCCAAATACTCTGCAAGTTGTTCATCTATTGCTTCAAGGACACTTGTAAGGAGCTGGTTACTCAGAGTTTGCTGCTGTGTAAAGATGAATCACTCTGGAGGAGTTCTATTTGCTGATGAAAAACACACCTTGAAATAAGCCCAGTTCATATTTAAAGAAATCAATTACGACAAGTAGTTTTGTGTTTTATTGACTGCAAATCACCTATTGCCTTTTTCTGAAAGAGTTCACAAAAACTATTTACTTTTTAAAAGATTCTATTTTTCCTTGTCTTCATGGCCAGCAGAGAAAACTCTTTGTTATCAGAGTGTGCAAATATTTATTGAAGTTATTTGTATTATTCAGAGTAAAAGTGGATGTTACTTTCAACCCAAACAGGAATTATAGAAATGAGGGGCTGTGAGTGCTCTGGGAGCATAACATCTTGAGAAAGCCTTGTCAGAGCTGGTCTTCCCATTCCAGGGAGAATGTTCTCTAGAACTACAGAAAATACATGGCTTTATTTGGATAACTTGCTTCTTTTATAGCAATATACCTGTTAGAATGAAAGCCAGCCAGCCATATTTTATTCAGATTGGCTGCTTGCTTCCACATTGCTGATAGACTTCAATCTTGTTTTTAAATTCCCCTTCAGCTATCAGAGCTTTCTGTCACTGCTTTTGCTTTTCTCTCTCTCTTCAAGCTGCTACTTGCAAGACTTTTCCCTCATTATTGGCCATTGTTTCCTCCCCGATTCCAGCCTTTCCCAGAGAATTGGAGGGTTTCATTTCCCCACCTTTTAACCTTCTATTGTTCACTTCTCTCTGCACCCCTGACCCAGATTCCTCACACAAAGCCATCTCTCATCCTTGGGGACAGAGGTTTTATCTCTATTCTCAGGTAAATTCTGATCTATGTAGCTGTATTGCCACAGGCAGAGCTTCAGATATTTGCAAGTATTGCCGCATTGAGCCTGGTAATTTTTCTTTTTGAATCTTATTCAAACTCTTCTGGATCATAATTTCTCCACTTAGTACCTTCCAACCTCTCAGAGAGATGTCAGACATTTGCTCTGACATGTAGCAAGTTTTGAAGCAATACTTACCAATTTTTGAATGTAATCTAACAAGAAGATCCTCTGCCTCTCCTTGATGTGTGAGCATCTGCAAGTAAAGCCCTGAGGTGAACTGGTTTCCCTTCTCAGGCACATTCAGCTCTTTGAGTGCTTTCCTTGCATTACTGCTGTAATCTTAGTGAGGGCTAATTTATAATCAACTGAATATGGCAAAAACAAAAAAAGAAAAAGAAAAAAAGAATTGATTTTCACTTCCTGTGATTTTTAATGTAATTTATGTGTGGCAACTGTGGATTCATCAGCTTTTAAATTAATTTGGGTTGTGCCATCAAACACATACACCTCCTATGCTTTGTTATTAAAATGACTAAAGTGTTTTCTGCAGAATTCTGTGGCCAGATCTCTCCACCAAGCAAGAAATTGCCTGTGATTAAGCCATCCCCAGAGCTGTGCCTGAGCCCAGATCCTTTCCAAGTCCTTGTTGTTGGTTTTCCAGGAAGTTCTGGGCAGGTTCTGGGTTCCTTGGCCCTTGTCACAGCGAGCACAGCCTGGAGCGGCAGTGCCGGGTGACGGAAGGGGTGTCTGGCACATGGCTGTGCAGCTCCCACTGCTATTTTTTGCTTTTTTTCTAATTGATAACTCCTGCCATCTGTTCCTGAGCCATCCCTCTGCTGTCCTCTCCTACTCACAGTCTCCTGCCCCTGTTCCACCCCTGAGCTCAGGCTGAGTGCCCCAAGGCTGCTGCCAAGAGCTGGTTGATACCAGGGGTATCTGGGTGCTAAGATGCTGCTGACAGAGATATAACAGCAGGTCAGCCCAGGCTGGGCTCTCCCAGCAGCATTTCAGTGGGCTCAGATGCTTCTCTCTCTGTGCTGCTTTAACTGCAGCTCCCTGAGCAAACACCACAGATTTTTTATTCAGAAAAAAATAAAAAAAACCCCAAACACTTTGCTTTATAAAATCGGTTCAGTTGTTGCTCTGAGGTGGGGTCCCTCTGAATCTGTCACCCCTGCCTGGGTTCATGACCACTTTGTGGCTTTCTGGAATAAGGCAGTTGTCTAGAAGCACTGTAGCAGCCTAGGTTGGGTGGGTTTTTTTTTTCCCCAAGAGCCTTTATGTTCTTTGCAGTCTATATTTGAATCTCTCTTTTCTTGTCTAACTCCCCATTTGGTGGCTTAGCATACGGGAAGCCTGTTTTATGGTGCAGAGAAATGCATTTCTATATGCTAAGGACTGAATTTTTAACAAGAACCTACATGTATGTACCAGCTAGAGGGATTTTTCTGACAGGAGCTCCAAAATGGACAAAATCAGGAAAGAATAAATCATGGCAATCACAGCTGTGGTTGACCATTATCTAAGAAGCCTTGGACCCTAAAGGTGTGTTGGAGAGATGATTAAATAAGACATTGGGCATCTAAGTACCTAAAAATAGATCCTCAAGAGTGTGTAAGGCACTGATTTTCCATAGATTTCTAATGGGGGTTATGGATTTAAACACCCATAAAAACTGGTGTTAGAAATGCACAAGAAAGGTTCATCAAAAATAACCTGAGAATGTTTAGTTTCTGTTTAAGGTGGCTTTTTTCTTTCAGAGTCATGGACGTGCAGAGCTCCCACACGTTTTTCTGAGCACCTACCAAAGGAGCAGGGAAATGAGGGTTTACCTCACCTCTATTTGGAAGGTTCCTCATGATTTTTAGATTAAGGATGCTAATGGCTTGTGGGTTATATTATGCTTGGGTATGGGCACAGTCAAATTATTAAGTTTTTGTCCTGAGGTGATAATACCGAGGCTACAGTTGTGAGGCAGAAATCTTTCAGGAAGGAGTGGAAGCTGCTGGAATATTTTCTTTTTTAATTTGCCAGCACCGCAGAATTTGGGACTTCTGTTAAAATAAACAAATTCTAATAAGCTATTAGTGAAAATGAGAGAAGCTCAAAAATTGCAGCTGCAAGTGTTCACTGACTTCCTTGATTGTCACATTTTCCATTGTACAATAGTGGTTATTGCAGGAGGCTCTGCCATGTAGGAAGAAATTGCATTTCCCACGTTGGGGGAAAGACAGACAGTTAAATGGAATAAAATGATCACTCATCAGGTGATCTCTCTGATGGTGTAGGTCTGAAAGAGTTCCCACCATTTCCACAAAACTTAATAATTTCAAGTGACTTTCATATTTTGGATGTTTTTATAACACTGATTAGAAACCTCCAGATGATGAAATGTTTCAGCTCTGGCGAGAATCTAATAAAAATCCCCCCTGGGATTGATTTTGATTGACTACAGTTGCCTGTCTGTTTTTATTTTACTGTATATGAACAGACAGGAATGAGCAGGATTGAGTTAACCCTTCCCTGGCCTAATTCCTGTCCTTGGGGGCCTGGGCTGTCGCTGCTTTCCACCCAGACAAAGGAAAAAGCAGTTTAAGGGTTCCATTAACACTCCTAGTTTCCTTTGTGCAGCTCCAAATATAATCAGGGGATTGGATGAAGATATTAGAAAATGGAACCCACACAGGGTTATAATTCAAATTAGTGGCACAGCCCTGGTGGAGCAGTTCTTGTTCTGGAAATTATATTGATTCTTCTGTGGAGCTAATTAATGCACATATTTATAAGTTAATGAATTAAAGTTCAAAGTTATTCTTTAGGAAGCCTTGCATCTATTAGAAGTCATGAAGAAGGTTTTTTCCTGTCCAATAAAAATGTTTAATCCTGCACATGTGCTGTGTCCATTTCCTCTGGTAAGAGTTCCACCTGCTAAGGATAGTTGCTTTCAAAAATAAATTAAACCAAATGTAAAATTATATTAGGGAAATATTATTTTCTTTGTAAATTAAACACCTCGATGTTAAATTAAGTTTAAACTGTTCGATTTATTTATGCTTACTAATTCTTTTCAGTTCCATGTTAACTGTGAGATCACTATGCACACAGATATTAAATCCATTTAGGTAATTTATTTTCTATCTTTCTTGAAGCAGTTTTCTCAGTAAGAAACCGCTTGATTTTCCAAGTAGATGTATTAGTGATGAGTGAAGAAGCCTGAAATAGAATAAATATTTATTACCTGTTATATAGTTTATATTACTAAAAGGCAATTTTTTTAATGTAGGTTGCTCTTTTTTATTAGACCATGAATTTCTTATCCTTTGGAATCTTTGCATCATAGATTTAAGTAGATCTGCTTAAAATTTTTGTGATTTTTAGCACCTCCCCCTCCTTCCTATATGCCTGTTTCAGTTATCTGCTCTTCCTCTGGAAGCATGTTTGCACTGCCAAGCACAGTCATCCCTGGGTTTCTTTTTCATTCAGAATTAGGACTTTCCAAACTTCTCTGGTTATATCTTGTATTTCCTGGCATCTGCATTGAAGTTACCAAACGAGCTTCATCGATTTTCTTTTGGTATTCTTACTCTGAAGTAAGAATACTCGTGCTCTGAAGTCCAAAAAGAAATTCTGTTTTATTCCAGAGCGATGGAAGGGGAGGGGAGAATAATTGTGCTTGTATCATCCCCTCTGTTTGAAACTGGAATACAGGAAAATCATTCCCTCTGTTTCAAACTGGAATATAGGTGAGAGATTCTGTGTAGTGGCAGGTCTGGCTCCATCCTCAACGTGGTCATTGTGGGAAGCTTGGGGCGATTGGTGCTTCTCCTCAGATTGGTCTTTTGGAACAAATAAATAAATAAATAAATAGGGGAACGGGAATAAATGGCAAAAAGTGAAGAGCAGAGGCGGAAAACGATGGGGGAAAGGAAATAGTGAAAAGGAAACAGATAGGGAAAAGAAATGAATAGCAAAAAGTGAGTAAACAGCAACAAACACTTAAATAGCAACAAGCGAATAAACAGTGGGATGCTCTGAGCACCGAGAGGCAGCTGTGCAAGCTGAGAGCCAAAGGCAGGTCCCCGGCAGCTCCCAGCCCTGGCCGGCTCTCCCGTGCCCGGCCCAGCTGCCCCAGCCCCTCTCCCGCCTGGACAGGGGAACGGGGCAATGCTGCCCCGCAGCTCCCGCAGCCGGGGCTGGGGCTGGGAGCGGGAGCCGCGTCTGCTCTGCGGGGCTGTGGCGGCGGCAGGTTCACATGACTAATGCTGCGAGAGATAGCGGGAGCGCTTTTCTTTTTTTTTTTTCTTCTTCCCTTTTTTTTTTTTTTTTTTTTTTTTTTGAGCAGCTCCAGTCTGTGCACAGTTGGCTCCCAGCTGACAGACAGAATGTGGGGTGGGCTTTGTCACCAGAACGCTGGGTACTGCATGCCCAGCTATGCTCGCAATTCCACAGTGCCCAGAAACCTGCTGCTTATGTCAGGGTGCAGCCAGCCTGAACACATAGAAATTGGGTAGCTTGATTGTTGGTGTTTTTTTTTTAAATATTATTATTTTTTATTTTTTTAAATCTTTTTTTGCCTTTTTCTTGCCTGCAAAGGTTATATAATGAGGGGATTGCTGCTAAAGTAAAAAGGGAAAATGAAGTCTTTGTTAAATGCCTTCACAAAGAAAGAAGGTAAGCAATGAAAGCAGAACACTTTGATGTTTCAGACTGGTGTTTTCTTGTTTACATTTAATATGATAAAGCTTAGTGACTCTATAATTAATCGATTCCTGCGATTTCTTTCTCAACATTATTTGATGTTAGACAGTCCGTTTAGGCAAGTGGTTATTAAAGCTGGATGTGACTTTATTCCTTTTAGGATTTTCTCTGAAGAATCAAGTAGTTATAAAAATGTTTTTGTTCCCTAAGAAATGCATTTGGAGACATGGAAGGATTTTCCTAGGTGAATTTTGTCAGTGAATGGTGCTGAATTGCACCTTCAGATGTATGAAGTGCCAGGAATAGAATTCAGAGAGCTGGAGGAAGGATTATGTGGTACTTTCAAGTATGCTTTTAGGGATGATAAATTTAAACTTTTGGGGCATGGAATTGGTTCACGCATTTTCATGTCATTTTATATTAAGTGTTTTTTCCAAACAAGTTTTGCCACAGTTATTCTTGCAGTTCTGAAACGTGGTGAAATATTAGGGGAAAGCAGAGTCCAAGAGGGACTAGAGCATGGACATTTGCATTTCATAATTTTTTGTTGTAGTTCTGTTTTTTAATTGTGAAAATAATATAAATAATGCTGATAAGAAGTAGCTAAAAAAATACCCACCCACTTACAGTTTGCAGATTGCTGGGGAAAAGAAACAGTTGGGTGGAATATTAATCACTTCAGGCACAGAAATGCTTATTTTTAACTCTTTCTATAAAAGATTTGTGTTAGACACGCATCAATTGGTGTAATTAGTTGTCCCCTTCCCTGTTTATTTCCTGTAGTAAAGGCTAATTTTGCTCGTAGTTCTCTCCTCAAGAATAGAACATTAATAGCAAAACAAAAGCTAAACTCTTAAATGGGCTTGTGAAATGCTCCTGAGGTGTGTAAGGGAAGAAGATTTCTTTTCCTCTGGTGCCTGAGGGTGGCTTCTCCAATCTGTCAGTACAGATGTGTACTGCAGCTCTGTGTCCGTGCTGTCACCGTGCCCTGGCACCCTGTCCTTGTCCTCCCTCCCCCTGCCACCAGCAGAGACTCCACAATCCTCTCCAGAGTCCCAGTAAACATCCCCAAAACGCTGGCAGGATTTTGTTTTCTCAGCCTGTGGCTGGAAGGGCTGGGCAGGCTGCTTTCAGCTTAATGAGAAATTGAAATCTAAAGGTCAGACCCATTTTTTACTGAATCCAAGGCAAACTTTGGTGAGCTGGGGGTACAGCATTGGAGCTTTTGGTAGCAAATCTGGGTGTGCCAAACATCCCCTGTACTCAGTTTGTGTGTTTTCCCCTTGACTGAATTCTGCTTTGTTGTACCTGGGAAAGATCCCCACCTTCAATGTAGTGCTTTCTGGAGCTGTATTTCAAATGTCAAAAATAAAAGGAATGTAGAAACATTGCATCTCTGCCCCCCACATCAACCTAAGGGTCTGTATGTGCCAGTTTTGGAGATAAATGCTGTGAGTTTGCGGGAAGTTAGCACTAACTGGGGCTTTCACTGTGACACCTGAAGCACCAAGGTGCTCTCATGATACGCTCAGCTGGTTTGAAACCTTAAAGAAATATGGAATGGGAAAAAACTTGAAATGTCAGGAAAATTATCCAGAGTTTCTTCTAGTTTCCAGCATAAGCATTGGACTTGTGTGCTGTCTCCCATTTAAAGCTTTTAAAGGCTATTTCCCTTATTTCAAAGGAAACATGGAAATGAATCGAAGCCCTTTCTGTGCATGCTGTTCCCGTGTTTGGTTGTTCAGAGGTTGTTGAGTTGTTTACTAGAGGAAGTTTCAGCTCACTGGAAATACAAAGGATGTTATTGTAAAATATTCAAAATTGTAATTGATAAACTGTAATCATAAACTGAGTCTGGTGAAAATGATACAAACCATTCTTTTACTCGCAGTTCCATCTCTATTTTATGATATAAATATGCTCTCAGTTTTGCACTGAAACCTTAAATTTTGCTTTGTTCTCTCAATTAAAGCCTCTATTTCAAGGCAGGACAGATTGATTCCTATCTGTATTCATATTTATGTGAATTTATTTACTTGCACAGTATGACAGACATTCTTATTCTGGTTTTTTGTGTGGTTTTGAAGGGTATTGAATGAGTAGACATTTCTGGCTCTTTATAAATGGCACTTACTGGCACTTTAGACATAAAGAATGATATTTTGTGGGTCTTCTTTCCCAATTTACATATGATTTTTTTCTTTGAGAATTACAACAGCTCAGTGAAGCCCTCAGGATAGTGCCTGGCTGCATTTTGTTAGTTATGCCACTGTGACTTTTTGGATGTAAATCTGTGCACTGTGGCTCAGGTCCTGTGACCCCATGAGCTCCACTGAGAGAAATTAATGAGGGCAGTTGCAATAATGGGGATCAAGGCCAGCATGAGGTTTTGGGGTCAATTCCTTTATGACAGGGCAGGACATCTGCTGATAACTGGGTGCTTTTTTATGAGGGAATTTGCCTTCTAAGTTGCACTTGGGACAAACTGACCCACCGGGGTGGGAAAAGGAGATGTGGAAGATGTAAATGCTTGTGTGAACCAGGAGCGCACGTGGAGGGCTGGACCCTCTGCTCTGATTGGGATTTGTGTTGCCCTCGCTTTGTTTTGTGTTGTGGCTCTTCCATTAAGGAGTTTCTTGGAGCTTTTGGATATCCTGGTGTTCCCTCTGGGACGTGGCACGTGACGGAGCCAGTGTATTACCCTGGGGTGATATGCTCCATATACCATAGTAATGGATGTGGTAGGGATGCCAGGATTAGAAAGAGGGGAATGCCTGGGGATTGCAGCAGTGTAATAGAGTTCTGCCAGGACAGCAAGCTGTGTCCTCGATTTTTAACCTGCAAGATGGGGATAAGGTGACTGTTCACAGATTTCAGGTTAGGCCTGAACTTGAACTTAGGCCTGGAACAGTTTGAGTACCAGCTGGGGGATGGAAACTGCAAGTCCATGCATCAGGAATTCTGCTGGGCAGCCCTGTTGTGTGCCTTTCTGACTGAATGTGACAACACAGCAGGGAAATGAACTTTCTGAGCCTCAAACTGGGCAATAATGAGGTGTTTCCCATCTCCTAGAGCACAGTTCAGAGTGCTCAGCAGGCTCAGGGCACTGGTGTTGCCTCACCGTGTATTCAAGCCATCAAACAGATTCATGTTGCTCTGTTGTTTTTGATTTAATGATGTTCTAAGGATAATTTGATCAGCTCTGCTGGCAAGGTGGAGTTTCTGTCTCTGCAGAAGAAACAATGCCATATGTTGCATGTGGTGGTAAACACACACGAATGTGAAATCATCTGAGCTCACCCTCCATGTCTCTCTTTGCACAGTGCCCTTTAGGGAGGCTCCCACCTACTCCAACAGGAGGAGGAGGCCTCCCAGCACCTTGGCAGCCCCCCGGATCCTGCTCCGCTCCAACAGCGACAACAACCTGAACATCAACAACCTCCCCGAGTGGTCAGCCTCCTCCTCTGCCTCTTCACACCGCAGCCTTTCCCCTCACCTGCTCCAACAGATGCAGAATAATCCCAATGGAACTGTAAAAACTGTGGGGAGTTACACTCCGTCCTCCCGGAGCCGCTCGCCGTCCCTCAACAGGCTGGGAGACGATGCCAAGAGGCAGCAGCACAGGCACATCAGGTGAGCTCTGGCTGTTTCACAGCATGAGGTACCCCTAAAGGCAAAGGCACCATGCTGGCCTGCCACATTCCTTTATGTTATTTGCGCTCTCCAGAATGTATAGTTATTCATTCTCAGCACAGTGGACCATGCCCAAGTGTAAATATTTTAAGTGGAAGCCTCAAAGCCAGTTGTTTCCTCACAGAGCTCCAGCAGCCAGGCAGACTTTCAAGTTCAGCAGTGACTTAACACAGTTTGCACCTCCAGTTCAAGGTGCTGGCTCTGCACATCCTCCCATAGTTGAAGTAAGGATTGTATATAGCAGTGAAGCAAACTGTTCCTGGGATACCTGGTCCCTTCCCAGAACTGTTGGTCATGCCTGGAACCTGTGTTGGAGCTGCTCATAGGTGATGGAGCAGAGGCTGGTTAGGTTCTCTCTTCTGTAGGTGTGTGCTGAACCAAAGAGTGAAATAGAGGCAGTAATGTGATCTAGCAGGCATTCTGGGCAAATATCCTGCAGCTCTGTCCCACTGGAGAGCAAATCCTGACTAATGAGAGTCATGTAGGTTTTGTAAGCCATGGAAAAAGTGGAGGGCTGAGTTTTGATCACTTATGGGGGCTGCAGCTTTGAGAAGGCACTGCCCTGGACTCAGGAGCTCCTGCCAAATGTGAAAGAGATGGAGCTGCACCAGGACAAGGAGTTAAAATGCTGTAAAAAGGCTGGGAGGCATCAGAGTTGAGAGCTGCTGGAGCGAACCAGAGCTCATACATTTTGGCCAAACACTCCTCATTTGAAAATCAGGCTTTGTCTGTCTGTTTCCTAATATATGCGTGTATATATGTATATATATGTCTGCTGTTCAGAGTAGAAAAGGAACTGGGCATTGTCAAGAAATGCAGCTGTTGGTTTCTTTCTGTTGTTTGTAGGTGTAAGGGATGTTCAATGGAGTTTTCAAGTCAGTAAAACAAAATGTTATGCAGCTGACACTGCCTCTGCTGCTTTGCCTGTTCCTCTGCTCTCCCTGGCCAAACTGCCAGGCACTGTTTGTGATGGAAACAATGCTGCTGGGCAGGGGGGATCTGGTGAATTGTGAGACAGAGTTGTCTGGCATGTAAGAAGGAGTGAAATTAAAGGGAAGGAAGGGGATGCAGATTCCATATGCCAGTGGTTTCATGCAGTAAAGCAAGCTCATCTTGCTTTGTTGTATGTTACAATAATGGCAAAAGCTCATTTGGGTATAAATTGGGTGGCATTTCCTCACAGAGCCCAGTAACGGCTCAAGATCAGTCTGTAATGAGGCTTCAACTGGATGATGAGTTAAGTGAAGAGACTGTGAGGTTCTGTTCAGAGAATGAGTGTTCTTCTGTTCCTCTGAATTCTGCTGATGCCATCAGGGGGGAGGTTCTACCTTAGAGTCAATGATTATTTTAGCTGATTGGATAAAAATTCATTTTCATCAATATTCGTGGGATAACATGCTTTAAATTCTAGAAGTATAAACAATCCTTTGAGCTGGGGGTAACAATTAGAAATTCTTTTTGATTAAGCAAACATTTACTTGCTTTGACTCTGTTCGACCACTTTCCTCTTCCCTTTCTGAAAAGTAGATCAGGTGACAATGGGAACAAATTTAATCCCTGAGAGTTTGTGGATATAAAATTTTGGTCTTTCTCTTAGTGCATCAGCATCACAGCTGCTGGAGCTGCTACCCAGCTGCAGAGTCCCCTCTGTGCCACCAAGACTTGTTTCAGAGAAGTCCAGAGTACGTACAAGTACCGAGAAGAGAGCTGAAGGCTCTATAAATTTAAAGACAACTAGTTGGATTTATATATATAATTTCTCCTGCAAATAATGCCTTTTCTTGCCACAGGCCCATTTTGCAGTCAGGAATGGCACCTTATATGACATTTTCCTCACAGATTTTGTTTAACTGTATGACCACCTACTTACTGTTAGCTGACAGTGGGAACTGTTGCTCTCTGCTTATTATTTGCAAATAATAACAGTCACCATGAAGTTGTTGCTCCCCTGCGATGGAGAAGCCCTATCTGACAGAGCAGGAGGTTGGGTTGTGGAGCAGAAGCAGCCAGAAGGGGCACAGTGATGGAGAAGGTCAGACTGTGACAAAGGGTGAATGGGGTCTGTGGGATTTGTGCTGTGGAGAGGTGCTGGAAAGCCATGCTGGAAGGGGCTCGTGTGATCTTTGCAGCCCGTGTGGCTCAGGTGTTCTGTCTTCTCCAACTGAAAGATGAGAGATTTAGATTGGATATTAGGAAGAAATTCTTTACTGAGAGGGTGGTGAGTCATTGGAACAGAATTCCCAGAGAAGCTGTGGCTGCCCCATCCCTGGAAATGTCCAAGGCCAGGCTGGAACAGCCTGGTCCAGTGAAAGGTGTCCCTGCCCATGGCAGAGAGTGGCACTGGGTGGTCTTAAAGGTCCCTTTCAAATCAAACTGTTCTTGATTCTCACAAGGCTGTTGCTCTTCACAGCAAGGTGGTTGGGAGGGGGAAGCTGGGAAAGAAAGGAAAGGGACAGCCTTTGTGTGAAACTTACCCCACAGAAATGAGTGAATGAGGTGCCAGCACAGCCTCAGTGAGGGCTGAGCTGCCAAGGATGGCCACCTTCATCTGGCTGAGAGGGAAACATGTCTACACCTCTCTTGAAATCTCTGCATCCTCCTCCTGCTCCTTCCTGGCATGGCACTTGCTGGGCTTGGAGCCCATGCTAGGGACAAGCAAGGGAAAGGAAAGATCTCTTTTTAAAAAGTCCTGCACCCCACGTTGCAGCCCTGATTTCCATTAGTGAGCCTGTTGCCTAAGAAGTTCTGCATTCCTTGTGTGGGTTTAATGTGCCATTTCCCTTTTCTCTTTCAGTGAGGGAGAAAATGAATGTATCTTCTGTGCTCACAGTTAAAGTAGATGCTGGGAGATAACACTGGGAATAGCTGCCACCAGACTAGGCAGAAACACAGCTTGATACAAGTGGAAATCAGATGTGTAGCTATAGTTTATAGATCTGATTTTTTTTTTTTATGGTGATGACTGTTCCTCCACTTATAAGGAAAAAGGAGTGGAGCAAAAGAACTGAAATCTGAATGTCATCTTTTCCAGGCTTTCTTTAAACAACTGTGAGAGTTGGCTGAGGTTTCTGGTGCAAACTCCATCACAGACATGCAAGCAGAGCTCACTTCTAAACTCCTGAGTGGGGCTTACCATAAGCAGCATCCCTTCCCAGTAATGGAACAAAGCAGGATGAAAGGGGCATGCAATTCCAAATGGTGAAGAGGTTACTGCAGGAAAACAGGAGTGTTCCTGATAGGAAATATCCAATAGGTGTGGGTTTTTATCAGACTTCTGTACCTATTGACTTACCATTTTGGTAGGAGACTGGTTAAAAAAAAGGTGAAAACTCAGCAGACCCAGCCCTTGTATTTCATTTTGCTGAAAGCAGTTTGAGATGCTTTCTTACATAAAGGCAAGCAGATTGTTATAATGCCAAACCACCACTAAATCACCCTTCTTCCTTTGGTAGCCTAACTTTTCCCCATCAAACTCTATTTAAAGATTACTCCTTCTCATGAATATTTTCCTTTTCTAGACTTTGGTTAAGACTGCAAGTTTTTATGCTTTGGGGTTTTTTTGAAGTTGACTGCTAGTGTGTTGCAAGTTTGTTATCCTCTATCCTATAGGTTTCCAACCCTCTTTAGTATTTGCCTCTTTCTCTTTTCATATCTTTTTGACAGTTCACTCATTTTCCCACAGGTTTAAGAGTGATCTTATGCATTGTTCACCACCTTTCAACAATTCCTTTTTTTATACACCATGACTGTGAGTTGGTGGTGACCTGTGGCTCTCCTGGGCACATTCTGGAGTCACTGAATGAGCTGGTGATTGCCATCCAGAAGAAATGATCATTTGGAAAATGTTAACCACAAGTACCAGGCTTTGTGCAGATCTAAATTTAACCTTGGGCCTTGGAGTGAGGAAGTAACTTGATTATTCAGTCCATTTAGTTAATAATTCAGTGATCTCACTTGTTCACTCTGTGTTACAAAGATATCCATTCCCAAGAATTGTAAATACAGACATTTTCAAGTTCCTCTGACAAATGGACATGCTGGGAATGTATGATGGGCATATAAATTTTGAATTTAATTAGGGCCTAGGAATGTGCAAGTTTAATTTGCGGAAAAACGAAAAGCTTTAATGTTGTGTGTTTTCTGTTCTAGGCCATTATGGTCAGGTGAATATTGATCATGTTTCATACTGAAAGATTTCAACCCTGAAGAGCTCCTGTTTGGTATTTTTTCTGCAGGGTTTGATGTCTTACTGGGAGACAGTTTTGTTACTCACTGCTTAATTTAATCTTGCTAATGTGATTGTAAATTATTAACTTTCCCCTTTTGAATAAGCTGTTAATGATTTTTCATTTCAATTTCCAGTGCCGTTTACAGTCCCAGTGCCAACAAAGATACTCTGTCTGCCTTGGATTATCAGGGTCCCAAAAGGAAGCTCTACAGTGCTGTCCCTGGGAGACTTTTTATTGTTGTAAAGCCATATCAACCTCAAGGGGAAGGGGAAATTCACCTGCACAAAGGAGATAGAGTCAAAGGTGAGCGCCTAATTCATTTGGAATAAAACTTTTCTCCTGCTAGGTGGGAATTTTATGTAAAAATTCTCTTTTACAAGGGTGGAAATAATCTATATGGTGAAAGTACTCTTATGCACTTGTTTCTTTGCAAGGTATTTTGCTCCTGGTATTGTTTTGTAACCAATGCATATTTAGCTGCCACTTTAACTGCCTTCAAAGTGCTGCAACAACTCACAACTCTGTGCAGTAATAGCACCATTTTCTCTTACCCAGGACACGGAATTTGCTGCTGGAGCCATTCCAGAGGCACTGCTCCAGGGCTTTAAGGGGTTGTAAACCTGTCAGCTATCTAAAAAGCTCAGGAAGGGAATGGGGGTAAGGTCAGCTCTGCTTCAGGCCCTTTCCTCCAGGAACATTTAATTGCTTAAGTAGAAAATGTCCCCTCATGGGACTTGGGATAAGTGGGTAGGGAGAATCTCCTGTAAATATCATTTTGGAGGAAGCATGGTGGTGCATGTGAAATTTCTGTTCAGTACTGCAATTACATGCTAAGACCAGGTTTAAATGAAGGCCAGGCTTTGTTATTGCTTTGAAGGCAGTCAATACATCCAGGTACAGCTGAAAAAAAGGGAGATAGGGTGTACAGGACTCACCTTCCCCAGAGTGAGGTGTGAGGCTGTGGTTTTGCACATCCAGGTAAAACAGAATAAAAGAGACTTTGTGTTGGACCCATACAAATCAAACAACAGTTAAGGAAACCAAACAAAAGGGAATAAATTCAGTGTCCTAAATAAAAGTGTAAAGCAGCTGCAAATTTTCTTGCAAAGGGAACTACTTATCTCACGAAGGAAGACTTCAAATACCTCCTCCCTTGAGCCTGCAAACAGTAGCTGGAAAAAAAAAAATAGGGAGCCATTAGAAGGTATTTTTGCATTTTTATTTTTGGATGTACTGATTCTGAAGCATTTTTGAGTTTAATAATTTCTGTTAACTCCAGCCCTCAGAAGATGTAAGACAGAAATTTGAAGAGTGTTGCACTTAAAGGTAAAACATGCAAAGTTAATTTTAAATGCAAGGACGAAGGGAGAAGGTTAAACTTAGAGTCTGTAGGGCTGAGAAGATAATTTTACAGTTCTCAAGGTTGTTCCCTGATCAGGTAGGAAGCAGTGATTATGATCTCATGGTGCACAAGAGCTAGGATGAAATTTTGGGGGTACTAAATAACTTTCTCCACTCAGTGTTCATAGAGGTCTGGCAGGTGCCAATGACAAGGAATGAGTGGCTGCTCCATGGCAGGTGTTGGACACAGAAATGTTCAATTGTCCTCTTGGATTTAAGGATGCAGGATTATTCTGTTTATGTAGAGGATGAAATAACAACCACACAGATTCTTCTCACTAGAATAAGACAATTCTGGGAAAAGACAAGACAGATATTGTGTTTCCTGGCAAAAGAGGAAGCACTGCAACAGGTTGCCTGGAATGCTGAATATTTTAGAGGCATTCCCTATCTGGCAGGTGGTTTACCTTAGGTTTGAGACTATTATATGCAAAAGTAATCCCAGAATAAAGGATTTAAATTTCAATGAAGTGTTAATGTTTTTGAAAAATTAATTCAGGAGCCCTTGGTTCTAAGTTATGGCAACAGTCATTGGAAAACATTGCAGGAGGGAATTAGTCCACTTTTCATGTTTTCATAAAATAGTGTAGCCTATATGGAGACCAATGATTTTGGGGGGGGCACTCTAAATGCTGAAATAAAAACTGGAATTGTGCCTGGGTTTTTTCTTTGTGGGGAAAATGTAAGTTTATTGAAAGTAACTCATTAATTATTACTGCCATTAAAAGGGGGATGTGCCCATCCTACATCAAATCATTTCTGCAGGGATTATTTTTTCAGCTTCAAGAATCTGATTTGCACATTGAATTGAAATCTGGCAGAGTTTTTGCAGGTCCATTTGTTTTGAAGCATTTTAGAGAACTTTGCTGCAGCAAAGTCTGGCAAGGTTTCTACACGTGTCAGCCTGCTTTTGGGGAGGGTTTGGGGAAAGAACAAGTGTGCACAGGGATTGTCAGTGTTACTCCCAAGGATGAAATCTTGTGAAATGTAATTTAAGGCTGTTTGCATGGCAGGGCTGGAACAGTGTGTGACAAGCTCCCAGAGCTAATCAAAGGGAAAACTTCCAGAACAAGATCAAATCCTATTTCGTGTTACCATGTCAATGGTTCCTCAGCTGCAGCAAAAAATATGTCAGAATGAACACGGCAAGGTCATGGAGAGAACAAAGAGTGCAGGGAAGAGACCGTGGTGCTTTAAAGAGGTCTCTGTTGTGTAACAGTATCCAAGAAGCTGCTCAAACTTTTTGTGCCAAAAACCCAGGTCCAGTTAAATCTAGATTCCCGTCCCTGTTTCAGTCAAAATGTAATTATTGCTAGACAATAAGTGTAGTGATAGGACAAGGAGCTATGGCTTTGAACTGAAAGATGGTAGATTTAGACTAGATTTGAGGAAGAAATTCTTCCCTTAGAGGGGGTGAAGCCATAGCAAAGGTGGCCCAGAGAAGCTGTGGTTGTCCCATTCCTGGAAGTGTCCAAGGCCAGGCTGGACACAGCTTGGAGCAGTCTGGAATAGTGGAAGGTTGCCCTTTCACTGCGAGAAGGCTGGAACAAGATGATCTTGAAGGTCCCTTCCAACCTAAACTATTCCAGGATTCTGTGATGTTTAAAAAAAATTACTCCATGTGAGCAGGATGGGCTCCCTCTCCATCCTCCAAAAGCACAGGCAGTAGAACTCAGAGTCCTCAGTGCTGTGGGAGTGCCAGAACTGCTGACTATAAGGAGATCCTGCATTTTTTCCTCTTCCTGAGCATGAATTCTTGGTACTGGATGTATTTCCTGTCTTTTACAGACTTAGCAAGACCATGGCTCAGCCTGTTTGGGGTTTAGCAACTTGCTCTGAACAGTACTTGGGGGAAATGGGAGAGCATTAAACCCCATGGAATTCAATTTTTCCTTCACTTTGGAAACGTCCTCACTGAGAGATGGAAAAGCTTTGTCTTGGCCCCTCTCCTCTGCCAGCTTGGTGACTGCACTGCCCTGTGTAGGACACTGATGCCCAGGTCCTGGCTCTTGGGTTGTTTTGGGGAATTCAGACGTGGCCTGGCACTGGCAGAGAGATTGTGCCCCGTGTCCAGGCTGACCCAGGGAAATGCTCATCACGAGTACATCCCATGAGACTAATCACAGCAAAGATGTAGCAAGGCATTTATTGCAGGGATAAAAACCCAGAACAACATATTAGAGAAAGGGATTACTTGGGAAATGTTTTTATGGATTTTCTTTTTTAACTTGGCAGAATTAGAAGGGTCACAGAGAGGGATGAATTCCTAAACTCTTGATGAAAAATCAGATGTTTTCATCAGATGGAGATGAAGCAGGGTTTGTTTTTTTTTTTTCTTTCTAAAACTGGTAGAAGTGCATCAGTGACAATAGTTCACAGTGTGTGATACAAGGAAACTGCTCAGAGAAATCTGTGAATGGGCAAGGTTCAAAGAAATGTAAACTAAACAAAATGGTCTTGTATTCATAGGATATTATGTAGCCTGTACAAAAATACCTGCTGTATTTTTAGTTGTTAGTCATACACACTGACATCATTTGTGTGTCTGCCACTCATGAGAGAGGAGCCATGGCTGCTTGCAAAAATAAATCTGATATCCTTATTTATACCAGAATTACCCTAATCTTATGTTTTCACATAAATAAAGGAGGCCTAGTTTGATTCCTCACTGAAACACTTCTAATATTTTGTTTTTATATATTTTTTTCCTTCTTCCTTCTTTATCTGAAAGTCCATAGCAATAAATCTGCTCTAATCCAAATGCACACAAACATGTGTAAAATATCTGCAAAATGAATTTGAATCAGCTTTTGTGTTCCTAAATTGAATTCTTGCACTGGAAATTCAGTGGTCTCTTTGATGGCAAAACTCAGAATGCAATGCTCAAAAGATTCTTTGTGAGCAAATTAGCAGTTTTCTTGTCCATGAAGATAAAGCAATAGAGAAGGTTTTTAGGAAGGTAACAAGTCTGAGTTCCATGTGCAGACAGGCTCTGGCCACTTCAAAAATAAAAAAATCAGAATTATTTTCAGAGTCTGGGTTATATTAAAACATACCTAAAAGGCATATGAACCATCCTTCACTGATTTAGAAAGAAAAAACCCCACCTGATTCAAATACTTTGAGAGCATTTGAAGTCTCACCCTGCTCACAGCTTTGTTTGTTGTGATCTCCCCAAATCCTTCTTTCCAGGCTGCCCTGCCACAGCTCTCTCAGCCTTTTCTAGTGCCCATTGTATGGAAAAACAGGGAGTTATTTCAGCATCTCAAATCTGCTCCAACAGACTTCCATGAGCCTCTGAGATAGCTGTGGTGCAGGCACATCCCAGCAGGGTTGTGGTAACCCAAATGCAGCTCTCAGCTCCATTCCTCGGGGTCAGAGGAGCAGGAGTAACTCAGCAGCAGCAGCTCAAGCATCTGCTGTGGGCAGGAAGTCAGTGGCTCTGTGCAGCAGAAATATTGACCCTTGTGACTCTGCTTTTATTTCAGTGTGATCTCAGCCGGCAGGGCAATCCAAATATATCGCTAACATTTTCATTTCTTGTGAAATCCACTTGTAAGTCATTTTGAAAAAGAAAGATTATTAAACCCCTGCTGTGCTCAAAGATATTGCCAACAGACAGTGCTTGTGGGCAGGAGGAAAGTTGGTCTCCTGGGCTTTTGCACTTGTTAGATTAGTAAACAAAATACTGGGAAGGGAAGAGCCTCAGAAAGGCTGTTCTGTTTCTTCAAGAGCATTTTGTACCTTGTGTGGATAAGTGTGGCAGCAAAATTGAACCTAAGAGGTTTGCAAGGTATTGTTCAGCTGCTCTTTCATATGAAGGATGAAATGAATGTGAAACAGAATATTCATCTTACCCAGGTTCACTGGTCTGTTTTGCTTCCTTTCTGTCTCCTGACTTGAATGGTTTGATTTCAGCTCCTACCATGATAAACTATGGCTCACCACAGGTCCTATCCTAACTCATTCCTTCAAGCTGCTTGTGCCTGAAGAGCAGGACAGAGTGGTGCTGTCAAAATGCAGACAGACTTGCTCCTGCTCCAGCAGGAGAGTTCCCTTTGCTGTCAGAGGGCATGGGAAGGGATCAGGAGGTAAAAGCATCCACAAATCCCCTGTCATCATGCTTGGCTACTTTGACACATCCTTGCTTGAGTAGTCAGCAACTGGCCTGGAATATTCAGGGGACAGGAGCCCCAGGAGTCAGAGAGGAGCTGGGAGTGCACCAGTGTGGTGCAATGCAACACTCCAGGCTCTGCGTCTTGGTTGGCTTGGTTAAAGAGCCTAAATGAGAGACGTGGGACTCCAGGCAGCTCTCTAAAATGCAGTTTATTCCATCCAAGAGGTTCCAGCAGTCCAGGGTGGTGGGTGACAGATCCTGTGCTTACAGCTGTCAGCTCCAGCTGCAGGCAGGCCT
Source organism: Zonotrichia albicollis (assembly GCF_047830755.1). Taxonomy (NCBI): domain Eukaryota; kingdom Metazoa; phylum Chordata; class Aves; order Passeriformes; family Passerellidae; genus Zonotrichia; species Zonotrichia albicollis. Next base: position 49,625,017 of record NC_133824.1, read on the forward strand.
GGAGACCCTTTGGTTTTGGTTACATTGCATTACATACTTTTCTTTGCTGAGCATCTTAATACAGTAGAACCAATCTATACCTTAGCTTTTATCTGTAGCCTATCATAACTACTATAATTACCATATTCATGTTCCTGTTCTCCAATCACTAAAAGTTAGTACATTACAGTTTAAGCTAGAAGTTATTATTCAGTTTTCTTGCAGTGTAAAATTCTGAGACCATTTTTCTATTTGCAACTTTGCTGACTTGTTTGCCTGTGCTGTCTTTCTGCTTGTTAAAAACATCTTGTTTGAGGTGAGTTTATCCTTTGCTCTAAGCCATAAAAACCCCTTCTCATTAACTTACCCTTTGCCTCCTTGGTTTTCCAGTAAGACTGGCTCAGCAATTCTTTTATTCTATATCAAAACTTGCTTCCATCTCTATTCCTTCATCAGACTGTACATTTAAAAATCTTTCTGCTAAGCATACATATATGTGAGACTTTCTTCTCAAACTTTCATCCTTCCCAACAGCTTGGGGCCCCTTCTCTATTAATTCTCTCTGAATTTCCCTGATTTCAAGTTTGGGCATCACTATGGAGAAGGGCAAACTTGACTCTGACTGCACCTTCCTCAACAGAGTTGGGGATCAGAGGGTGGATTTTTGCAAAACCCAAATCAGTGCAGATTGATTTCTCACGCTGTTTTCATCTCGCCCTCACAATCTCAAAACTATTTCACAGACATAAATAACAGGGAAAAGGTGATCTTCATGGAAACTATGGCAAGGGGGGAAAAGCTCCCACAGAGGGCCAAATGTTGAACAGCACAGCTCAGTTCTATTCCAACTGAGCCATATTTCCTCAGAGGATTACGTGCAGCTTATTGTATTTGTAGGCTTGACGTAGGGAGTGGTTGCTCTGTTAGTAGCCCCAGTCATCTTCTCACCCTGAGGTTCTTCTCCTGAAGTGCTTGCTTGCTCTGTTTCTTTCCTGGGATAGCAGAAGTGAGAAAAGATGAGGAGCTGTTTTAAGTCAGGATCTCTGTGTTATCTCCCTAATTTGGTCAGCTCCCATAACTCAAGCTGGGAAGGAACTGCTGCATTTCCTTGTCCACCACCAGGAATGTCTGTAGGGCCACAGCCCAGTGTGAGTGCTCAGGTCAATTAGCCAGAATCATTAACTGCAGACAGTTCCAGGCTGTGGATGGAGTGCCCAGGAAGGTCTGTGTGTGTGTGCTGGTACCCTGCCTGTGCCTGGCAGCAGGGTCAGGGGCACTGAGCTCCTCCCCACGCTGCTGCTCTGACCTCAGGCTCTGTCAGGCTCCCTTAAGGACATCTCTGGGAGCCAGACCAGCCTGCCCAGGAGACAAAACAGGCAGATCCTGCTCAGCATCCCTCACTGAGGCAGGGAGGGAGGGATTGCTGTCAGGAGCCAGAGTCAGAAAAATCCCTGTTTTTAACAGAGAGCACGATGAAGCTGTGACTTGTGCTGACCATCATCATGTTGCATGGAAAGTGTTTTCACCAAAGAATCACAGAATCCCAGGGTGTTTTTAGGGATTGGGATGGACCTTAAGGGTCATCCAGTCCCAATGCCCTGCTTTGGACACATCCAGGAATGAGATACCACAGCCTCCAATAAGTATTCCTGCATAGATTGTCTGTTGTTCGGAAGCTCTCCTGCCAAAGACAAATAATTCTGAAAATTTACATTAGACAACAGACATTACAGCAAGGGAAAAGCCCAAATCACAATGTTAATTATTTCTGGGAGAAAAAAGTCGGGCCTCTACCAATTAGAAATTAAAAACCTCCTGTATTTCAAAGAAGAAAATTGAGACAAATTTTACCTTGGGACACAAACCCAGAGTTTTTACATCAGCACAGGCTGGTTCAGCTGTTAATTTTTCTTTTCAATGGATTTCCAGCTTTATACTTTACTTTCATTCTGTTGATTTTTCTTTTTTTCCTGCTGGTTGAAGAAATGTTCTTTTTTCCCAGAATATGGTCTCTCATTCCCAATCGATATGATTATTTATTTTCCCAATAAAGAAGAATGCAGTTTATCCAAGCACTAAAAATTGATTTAGATATTACAAAGACATTTTAGGTACAGGCTGTAACAGCTGTAAAGACATTGGCCTGAATTTGGCTTTAAATTTCCTTGACATTTTTGCAAATAAGGCTGCCTGGAAGAATTTGCTCCTGGGCATTTCAGTATCACAAGGAATTTAGAAATAGTAGTCACCATAATTTCTTTGGAAAAAACATTTTCATTTCTTGTTGGGGCATGGAGGGAGCTGTAATGTGGGAGGATGCATGTTCTATGTTCTTTTGATTAAAATGATTTTGATGGTATATTGAGTAATTAATCTGTTTGAGATTAGAATGCTATATTCATATCAATTACAACAGATACATTGCCAATAGACTTAAATTTGTAAGAGACAAAGCATTCTATGCTCTATTCTATTAATTTTATAATATATAATCTTGTACAATATTCTATATATTTAATTTTCTGGCAGAATCTCACTGATTTTAAGTATAATGCTTTAAAGACAATAAAATACAAGCTCCTGATTGTCACCTGCCTATCCATGTTTTCCTGTTACCCACTTGTTTGGTGCTTATCCAATTTTGCTTTGCAGTTTTGTTCATATAATTGGACACAACTCCTCTTTTAAACCACACTTTTGTTGTGAAAAGATGTCTCAGGATACCTGATGTTACAAGAACCTTTATTTCACTCTTACAACAGCAGATTCTTTTTGTAATTCAGGTTGTGTGTGAAGAGCATCTGACCTGCTTTTGCCATAGCAACCACACCTTTTGATTTTACCAAAAGAAAAGTGAAAACCACTGGAAATTAGAAAGCCTTATTATTAATTTTGGGAGAGTTGTCCTTTCATTTACCATTGTTTTGTCCTTCAGCAGGGAAAACATTGATCCGAAAATCTCTTGCTGATAACAAATTATCTGTTACAGTGAATCTCTTAAACAGTGTTGGGAGAGGAAAGATAGAAATGAAGACCTCATTCTAAAAAAACCATGCATGGGTACAACAGATAAATTACATTTTTCTATTTATCCTTTAAGTTCCCCACTTTGGAGTGAGTGAAGTGTTGCCAGTTTTTATAGATCTGTACTTTATTATAGCCTTGGCTCATGCTGCAGAATTTCTTATTAATGGCACCATGTGAGGGGGAAGAAGATCATTTCAAGGTTTTAGGGGATGCAGAACTATCTAGGGCTCAACTTCTGCATTGGAATATGAGCTTGTCCCCCACATCCACAGCAATTTGTCTGTCTGCACATCAGCTGAACCCAGGGCTATCCCTCACTTGCCTCTTGTGTCATCTTTGTGCCTCTTGCAGCTCCAGAGGCTTTTCCTCCCTCTCCTGGCCCCCAGCAGAAGGTTTTTCCCAGAATGCTGAAGGCTGCCTGCATTCCAGCAGCACTCATTTCACCCTTCCACTTCTTTTCCATGGATGTTATGTCTTCAGGCAGGACTACACGTGTTTTTCCTTTGCTCTGGCTATTAGTGATGGCTAATACTCAATAATTCATATAATAATGGGCTAAAGTGGGTCTGGTTCTGCTCTGTAGGAATTCCTTTTCACCCTGCACTCACAGACAGTGTTCCAAGGCAAATTTCATTTCCCAAAAGTGTTGATTTGCATCAGCTGCTACTGCCATAAACACATGAAATCACTCCATGGGTTTGAAATGCCCAACTTTCTCCTTACAGTGCCTCTCTCTTTCTAGAGCTGGAATTGGGAGTGTCAGCAGATCTGACAGATTAATAAAATACCAAATTAGGAAAGTCTGTCTCAACATCAAAGTAGTTTTTGTTCTGAGCATCTTGCCAGTTTATGGAATGAAATCCAGGACTGAGATTCAGTGCTGAAAACTCCTCTCAAAAAAAAAAAAAAAAAAAGCTAATTACTGGCAATAGGACTGTCACTGTCTCACATTTGGAAATTTCTTTTGGCTGGAGTCCTACACTCTCTTTTATGACAGAAATTAAAGCACTGTACAGTTGGATTCTACAATGATTTTTACATATATATATATAGGTTATTAACTTTTCCTGGTTCCTTATATCTAAGAAATGCTTTCTTTTGTGAGCAGATGTTACATTGCTAAAAATGTATTGGAAGCTGCTGAATTCCCCATTTATATTGGATGGATGATGTTTTATGTAACACTGAATTATCAGCTGGACAATGTGTGTTAGTTAATGTGCACAGGCTTTAAATATTTTTAGCAACACCTGGAATACAGTAGCATATTTTTTTATTATTATGCCCCATGTTTATATTTTTTTTAAAAGACATGCTAACATTTTTAAATTCGGCTCTATTTT